>NC_140165.1:45279339-45311839 GCF_963971535.1 Notolepis coatsorum
GTGATCCCAGGATTCTCTGGACGAGTGGATGCTTCTCTGTCACCGTGTAGGCCCCATCTTTCATATACAAATGAGAGTATACCCTAACGAGGAAATGTGTGCATGGATGTTCGTTATCGGAAGATCCATGTTCAAGTCGGCTGCAACCCAGATGGGACTTGTGCTGGCTCCGCCGGATGTCTGGTAAAATCACCGTTGTAAACTGTGTTGACATCTCTTTTTCTCTTCTCTCTTAAAGGTGAGGAGGGTTTCAGACGGCGGCCTGTCGGAAGTGTGGCTTGTTATATCGTTTGTGGACGAGTTCAGGTGATAGCTGCTTAGCTTGCATGCTAGTTGTGGCCTACCTGTTAGCCGCGCAGCTGTTAGCTGCGGCGTTAGCTCGCTGTGTTTACCAGGCTGGTATACGTTAGCTTGTGGCTATCAGCCGATCGGCTGTTAGCTTAATGCTACACTGTTGAACGTTCTGAGACTATAACATGCTTTAAACACTCTGACTACGAAGTCATCTTTGACAGAGGATGTTAGTCGAACCTACCGGGAGCCCGGCCGGCGAGGACTGCGTCAACAAGGAGGACCGTAGCGGCGGGGTGGAGCAGCGACGCTGCCCGTGTCATCAACACAGGAAGCTGTGTTTACTATCGGTGCCCTGTTAGAGACTGCAGTTCGCGTGGTCTGCGCTCACGGCAAGGAAGGTCCTGACCAGACCTTAAAACGCGCCTTCTTCCTTCCCTTCTAATGTTTGGTAATAACGATGTTTTCCAAAACGGGTGTTGCTGCAATACATTTAGGATACGACGCGAGTTGTGTGTGAATTGTCTTGTCACTGGTATTAGCTTCTCCATGCAAATCGGGTTGTTTGTTACAGATGTAAAAATTATCTGGTTTGTTGTGTTGAGAAACATCATGTGTGTTCATGTACCGTGTACTCACAACTAAGGGGGTTAAATTAACCTATAAAGCTATGCTCAGTGACATATGAGTGAAGAATGAATTCTTTTCTCAGCCTGTAATGACAATGAACAGTGTGTTCACATATTAACAGGTTTACCTGTTCAACTGGCCGTATTAAGGGTAAGGTAGGAGGGGTGATCCCCTTGGTTCCCTGGGGACTTCCCCACCCTCCTCTCAGACATGTTGTTACAATATATTGTGTCACTGTGTGGTGGGATACGATGTAACCCTTACCTTGGTTGCTGGGGTTGTGCTAAAACCGGTTGAGAAACTATATTTTCCTAAAGAAAAGATTGTTTGGTCACTTTTCGTGTGTGCTTAGCAAGGCCTGTGGCCGATACTAATCGAGAATTGTGCATTCTCTCATTATGAAAAACGGCGTTCCTTTGTAGAGTGTATTGCCATTTTTTGTGGTGATAAAGGGTTGTGTGTGTCGTGTGATCTACAACTGGGTTAGGTTGGCCACAGAAGCACATGTGTAAGTCTGGTACCGGGGCTCTTAAGGGGGCCCTCTCTATTCTGTGTTTTTTCCTTAGTAAAAATCAGATAGCAGGTTAGCACATGAGCTGTGTGAAGCTGTTAGACACTTCATGTAGCTGACTGTGACTGTGTCATGCTCTTTTTTGTCATTACATCGTATCATGGGTGTGGGGTCGTAAAGGGGTGAACTGGTAATCCTTCCCTCCCCTTTTGACGGGCAGGGGTTACAACCTCCTGTCCTTCAAGGTTCCTGTCACGTTGCTGTTCGGCACGTTACAGGGTAAGAGGGGGGGGGGGGGGGGGAGGGAGTTTCCTGGTCCCACGCCCTGGAATATTGGGCGTGTGCACCGCAGAAATTCCCCCGCCATAGAGTACGTCACTGTGCGCGTCTCTGTTGGTAAGACTTCCGTGAGCTGTTCAGGTCCATATGATGGATCTGTTTCAGGGAGTGGTCAGGGCTCCTCTTCACAAAGCTCCTACTCGGGCCTTCTGTGAGTTAGGACTCTCCTTCCATGTGAGGGAGCCTCCTCAGAGTGCAGAGCCTCCTCCTCAGATTGTCAAGGTGAGTAGAACTTCAAAAAGGAGTCCTGCTCTATTGTGTGTGTATTCGATTCAATTCGATTATTGAGTGTGTATTGGTTCAGTGCCTCCTCCTTGGAGAGCCCTAAACCAACATTTTACATGGCTCAATGTTGCAATATATTCTTTTCAATCTATACAGCTCGCGTGGGAAGTCTCTCTGGGGATTTCTGTCTCCTCCCTATGGGAGGGTGGTGGGATGTAAAAATGTAAAACATATTTACCCTCAGCGGCGTCACGAGGGATTCATGTCGGTCTGTGTTCTTTCTTTTTTGAATAAAAAGAGGAAGGTACATGAAGCACGACGGCTCCGTGTCGTTCTCCCAGGCGACTTGGAGGAACAATGTTTGGTGTCTTGCTAGACTATCCATTGATGTGTTTGGGTCTCGACGCATACATAGTGCTGGCTCAGGTGTGTTTCTGTGACAGAATCACACAGGGGCTAAGTGCGCCTTGGTTGCTTGTTAAAACAGCGTTTTTATAGGGCAACTGGGATGGAGTTTTGTCTCTTGCCAGTTTACTAGGTTGTCTCGATGAATTCTCTTTCATATCTGGGGGATGTTAACGGAATAGATCTGAACATAGGTAGAGGGGTCTCACGCCCTTGGGGTGGGCCACTGAGCACGGTCTAAATGGGGACCGTCTGGGTGGCGCCCTCTTTTCATGTTTTAGACCGACACGCATACCTACCCCCTCTCCTGGAGTGGGCATGTCGGCGTGGTTAGGACACGGGACTGGTCTGGTCACGCTGGTCCAGGTCAGTTAACCCGTTGTACGCCGGGGATGCAGATCTGCTGTTCTGGTACCCTGAGGGACCTGTGCTTTTTTCGGTGGGGAAAATGCCAGGTCGGTCCGGGTGTCACAGGGTTAGGCGCTATGGAGACCCTTGTTGGGTACATATATTGTACTCTGCACTATCGTAATGGCTTACGGCCATGCCAACCTGTACACGCCCGATCTCGTCCGATCTCGGCCGCTACGCAGGTTCGGTCCTGGTTAGTACTTGGTTGGGAGACCGCCTGGGAATACCAAGGCGGTGTGCTTAGGGCTGGTTCTCCATTCTTTTCGCTCCTCTCTCACGCGTGGCGAAGAGGGGGCTGTTGGGGTGGTCTTGGACCTCCTCTGGTAACCCTGTGCTTCCCGTGCCGCCGGGCCCGGTCCGAAGTAATGTTTCGTCGACCCGTAGGCCTGGAATAACCCTTTTTTGAAAACTGAAACACTTGTACTGCGGTATAGCCAGTGTATGCCCGCAGGTGTGTTTTGGAGTTTTTTCTTGAGGGGTTATAGGAACAACCACCGCATAGGGTAATGACAGGGTGGTTGATTCCCTGGTGTGTTGGAGCAGTGTCAACTCCCGGGTTGCCCGGTTGAGTGTGCCCCTGCACGTTCATGACGTCTGCCAATCATGTCAGCCTTCTCTGCCTCAACCCCTCTGGGTGGGTTTTTTTTAATGGAGGCTTTGTCGTGGTGAACAACAACGCCAGCATACGCCCCTTCCTCCGGGGGGGCTGTTTTCAGCTGACTCCTTTGGTGCCTGTCTCGTCCGCAGTGCTCCAGGCTCAGGTTACAGCCTGTTGCCTGGTTTCCCGGGTGCGCTGCCTGCTTCCGTTGGTTAACCTTTTTTTGTGTGCTTACGGCCATGCTGACTGCCTGTTCTGCAGGGTCAGTGTGCCAGGCGGTGTGCTATTGGGGGGGAAAGGGGCCGCTCTTGGAGGGGCCTTATCCGAATACGCTGGCGATGTGGGGGGCGGTGTCACTAAGTGACCACCTGGTGGGGTCTTGATGCCTGGCGTCATTGACCTCTCCAGGCCCCCGTTTTCCAGGGGATCCAGTCCCTTCAGTGGGTCTGGGTCTTCCTTCGCGCTCCGCTGCTACGGCCTTGCAACGGGGTTGGGTTTGCTCTTGACCCCGTGATTTCTGGGGGCAGTAACGAGGTTGTTCCTTCTGTTCGTTCCCGGGTGGCATGCGGGTTGTGCGTGTGTGTAGTCGTGGGGTCAAGCCACGGTCTGCTCACCCTGTGCGTTGAGTTGCTTGAATGCCTCTTCACACGGTCGGGTCCGTCGCCCTCCCGTGACCCTCCAATAGGGGGGGTATCCTCCATTAGGGAGGGTCGGGGGGGTTCGGTCCTCCCCGATCTGATGGTTGTGGAGGGCCTCAGCGGGGTACATTTGTCAGGCTATGGCTCTCGCTCAGCCTCCATTGTGCAGTAGTGACGCTGAGCGAGAACCATACGAGACAGAACGATAGGTTATAACTATAACCAAGTTCTGTGAGTAATGGTGACCCTCAGCGTCAGACGCCGCCGCGGCCCTTGATCTCACCTTGTGGTGAAAGCTTGGGAAGCAGGTTAGTAGGTGACCACACCCCTGCTTATGTAGGTAGGCGGATGGGGGTGTGGCCAGACGAATGTTGGGATGTAAAGGTACATTGTGGAATTTTTTATTCAGTGCGCGTGCACGAGTGAAATATAGTGAAGTAGTGACGCTGAGCGTCACCATTACTCACAGAACTTGGTTATAGTTATAACCTATCGTTAGGGTTAGATTATTTAAAAAAAAATTATTATTATTATTTCAGATAATGGTTGAAGAAGTGCGTCTTAAGTCGACGGCGGAAGTTTGGACGGGTTTCGGCTGTCCTAACTGGGGTGGGTAGTTCATTCCACCATTGTGGGGCAAGGACTGCGAATAGGCGGCATCTCTTTGATGACCCTCCCAGGGCTTGGATAGGAGTAGGTCTGAGGCGACCAGAAGATGCAGAGCGTAGGGGTCTTGAGGGTGTGTAGTTAGAGACCATTGACCGGAGGTAGGCGGGAGTGGTTCCCTTTGCCGCACGATATGCTAGGTTGAGGGCCTTGAAGCGGATACGTGCAGCAATGGGGATCCAGTGCATGTCCCTAAGAAGTGAGTTGACGGCGGATCCTTCTGACGTTGCTCAGGAGGAATCTGCAGGTTCTGGTTGTCGCTGCGATGTGAGCAGAGAAGTTCAACTGGTCGTCGAGGACAACACCAAGGTTCTTGGCGGTCAGGGACGCGGTCACAGCTGCATTCTCGACTTTGATGGAATGGTCGGTCAGGGGGGAGGATTTGGCCGGCAGGTGGAGCAATTCTGTTTTGCTTAGGTTCAGTTTCAGGTGGTGGGTCGTCATCCAGGCGGAGATATCGGACAGACAGGCCGAGATCTGCTCAGAGACGTGGATATCTAAGGGAGGGAAGGAGATGAAGAGTTGAGTATCATCGGCATAACAATGATACGAGAAGCCATGAGACGTGATAATGTTACCCAGTGATTTAGTGTAGAGGGAGAAGAGAAGGGGTCCTGGACCGAGCCCTGGGGGACACCCGTCCGCATGGGGCAGGTGGCCGACAGGGTCCCTCTCCATGACACTTGGTATGAGCGGTCATTGAGGTATGATGTCAGCCATGTCAGCGCAGAGCCATCCACTCCCATTCCTGCGAGGGCCGCGAGGAGGATCTGATGGTTGACTGTGTCGAAGGCTGCAGATAGATCTAGGAGAATCAGGACAGAGGAGAGGCCTTTCGCTTTTGCTAAGTGAAGTGCCTCTGTGACCGAAATGAGGGCCGTTTCTGTGGAGTGGCCAGTCCGGAAGCCAGACTGATTAGGGTCTAGGAGGTCATTCTGTGAGAGATAAGCAGTAAGTTGGTTGGATACAGCACGTTCAAGTGTTTTAGAAAGGAAGGAGAGAAGAGAGACACGACGATAGTTGCCTATGACGGTGGGGTTCAGGGTTTACATTTTTTTTTATGAGGGGCGTGAGTCTGGCTTGTTTTAGGGAGGTGGGGACCACCCCCGAGTTGAGTGAGGAGTTGATGGTTGCAGTTAGGAATGGGAGGATGTCCGGTGCTATGGTCTGGAGGAGTGGGGAGGGTAGCTGGTCCAACTGGCATGTAGTTGGACGGTTCGACGTTACCAGTGTCAGGGTCTCGGCTTCTGTAATGGGAGAGAAAGATGACAGAGTGAAGGATGAGGTTCTCGATTCAGTATTTGGAATGGGTGGGGGTTGGGAGAAGGCGCTGCGGATGTTCTCCACTTTTTCCTCAAAGAAGATTGCGAAGTCTTCGGCAGAGAAAGATGAGTGAGGAGGGGGTGGGGGGGGAGTGAGGAGGGAGGACATGGTAGCATGCAGTTTGCGAAGATTCTTGGCAGAGGCCTCGATCCTATGGTGAAAGAAATAAGCGTTGGCATTAGTAATGGTTTTGGAGAATGTTAACAAGAGGTTGTGATATGTGTCGATGTCAGCAGTGAGGCGTGACTTTCTATACTTCCTCTCAGCCGCTCTCAGGACCTGTCTTTGTTCTCTCACTGCATCCGTCAGCCATGGACTGGGTGGGGAACGGCGGGCAGGTTTCTCAACGAGGGGACAGAGCTTGTCGAAGGAGGTTGCAAGAACTGAGAGGAGGGTGGAGGTTGCTATCTCTGTGGGGAGAGCAGAGAAGGTGTCAGCGGATAGTATGTCAGAGGAGAGGGTGGAGGGGGATAGGGAGGGCAGGTTGCGTCTGAGTGAGACGGTTTGAGTTGGGTTGAAGACCTTTCGGTTAAGCATGAGAGTTAGTGAGAAGGATATGAAGGAATGGTCAGATACATGTAGGGTAGTTACCGTGGTGTTAATGATGCTGGAGTTACGGGAAAATATGAGATCCAAGGAGTTTCTTGCTTTGTGGGTGGGAGGCATGGCAGTGGAAGTCAGGTCAAACGACTGTAGGAGGGAGACCACTGGGACCGACTGAGATGAGTCGGGCAGGTTGAAGTCACCCAATAGAAGGAGAGGGGTACCATCTTCTGGTAAGGAGCTTAGAAGCATGTCCAGCTCAACTGTGAAGTGATCGAGCGGACCTGGAGGGCGATAGAGTGTAACAATGGTGAGATTGAAAGGATTAGAGACTGCATGATATTCGAGAGAGGAGTGTGACAGTTCTGGGAGTGGTGTTAAGTTTGTAGCCCATGAAGGAGATGTCATGTGGCCAGTGCCTCCACCCTGTCTGGAAGGTCGAGGTGTGTGAGTGAAGTTATAGTTTGTAGATAATGCTGCAGGTGTTGATGAGTTATTGGGAGTTATCCAGGTCTCAGTTAGAGCCAGAAGCTGCAGATTTTGACTATGGGCGTAGGCAGTAATGAAGTCAGCTTTCTTGACTGCTGATTGACAATTCCATAAGCCTGTTGTAGTCGAGTCACTAAATCTCGAGTCCGAGTCTCGAGTCTCGAGTCCCCAGTGTTCAAGTCTGAGTCACCAAAGAAGAGCCCGAGTCGAGTCCCCATTACCCTAGTCCGAGTCCGAGTCCGAGTCTAAGTCATCAAGGTTGAGTCCACTCCACTCCGGCAGTCAAAGAGCTGACATACAAATAAAAAAAGGTCAAGTCAAGTCAAGAGTTTTAATTGTCACGGCATACAAGTATACAATGAAATGCGGGTGGTCTTGCCCGCGACGATGTGCAATACAGTGGTACAACATATAATAGAATCCAATAAAAAAACAGGTACAACATATAATAGAATCCAATAAAAAAACAACATTGTGCAATAAACAGGTAACAGGTAACATGGTGTGACATCTCGGTATCTGTACATAGTATTTACAGAACATATAGGACATGCTAGGTAGCTTTAGTAGTGCAATACACTGTTCCTGTTGTTATACTAATTTAAAGTGGCCTTTCCTCTTGGCCATAAGTGTGCGTGTGTGCGGCGTGAGTGTGTGCCCGCTCGTGTTAAAGTGGCTGCTAGTGTGTGAGCGTGCACAGCGTGCGTGTCGTGTGTGTGCTCGTGTGTGCTTGTGTGTGGATAGTTCAGTGTTCTGTGGCACTCAATGTTCATTGTTCAAGGCTCTGATGGCCTGGGGGAAGAAGCTGAGCCTAAGCCTCTCTGTCCTAGTAGCTGGAGTTCGCAGGCGTCTGCCTGACCTCAGCAGCTGGAACAGGCTGTTATTGGGGTGGTGGGGGTCTTTCATTATTCTGCAGGCTCTGGATTTGCACCTCTTGTTATATAGAACCTGCAGGGGAGGTAGCGCAATACCCGTGGTACGCTCGGCTGAGCGCACCACTCTCTGTAGGGCCTTCTTGTCCTGTGCCGTGCTGTTTCCATACCAGGCAGTGATGTTTCCGGTCAAGATGCTATCTACAGCTCCTGAGTAGAAGGACTGGAGTATCTTCCCCGATACTCTGAACTTCCTTAACTGTCTCAGGTGGTAGAGGCGCTGCTTCGCTTTCTTTACTACTGTGTCTATGTGTGTTGACCATGTCAGATCCTCTGAGATGTGGACCCCCAGGTACTTAAAGCTGCTCACCCTGTCCACGGTAGCCCCGTTAATCATCAGTGGTGTGTGTGTCTCCTGCTGTCCTCTCCTATAATCCACGACCAGCTCCTTGGTTTTACCAATGTTCAGGAGCAGGCTGTTGTCCTGGCACCAGCGTTCCAGTACCTCAACCTCCTCCCGGTAGGCCTTCTCGTTGTTGTCCGAGATCAGCCCCACCACCACCGTGTCGTCTGCGAACTTCACTATGGAGTTGGAGCTGAACTTGGCCACACAGTCGTGTGTGTAGAGTGAGTACAGCAGGGGGCTTAGAACACAGCCCTGGGGGGACCCGATGCTCAGGGTGAAGGTGTTGGAGGTCTGACCCCCCACCCTGACCGCCTGGGGTCTTTCACTCAGAAAGTCCAGTACCCAGGCGCTCAGGGCGGAGCTCAGACCCAGCTCGATCAGCTTGTCCACCAGTCTGGTGGGGACTATGGTGTTGAACGCTGAGCTGTAGTCAATGAACAACAGTCTCACATAGCCCCCCTTCTGACGGTCAAGGTGGGAGAGAGTGCTGTGCAGTACCTGGGAGACCGCGTCGTCAGTGGACCTGTTTGTCCTGTATGCAAATTGCATAGGGTCCATATCACTGGGGAGGGAGGCACAAATGTGGTCCTTGACCAGCCTCTCGAAACATTTCAGGACCACAGAGGTGAGTGCCACCGGTCTGTAGTCATTTGGACATGTTGGGGAGGGTTTCTTCGGTACAGGGATGATGGTAGACATCTTGAAGCAGGCAGGGACCACTGACTCCGCCAGGGATTGATTAAATATGGCGGTGAACACCGGGGCAAGCTGGTTGGCACAGGACTTAAGTATGCGTCCTGTTATACCATCTGGGCCAGCAGCCTTCCTGGTGTTCACCTGCATAAATGCTCTTCTCACACTGTGTTCCGACAACGAGAGAGCGCCCCCGCCCCCCCGCGGTTGCCCCCCCCCCCCCCCCCCCCCCCCCCCTCCATTAAACATAATGACACAGCGGTCACCATTGCAAAGGGAGTTTATTTACTTTGTGACACAATAGCCAAACAAATGCACTTGCCATCAATATCTTATGCCAAATGATTAGGGCCAAAAATTACAATTACAAATTATTATTATTATTATTATTATTATTATTATTATTATTATTATTATTATTATTATTATTATTATTATTATTATTATTATTATTATTATTATTATTTTTTTTTTTTTTTTTTTTTTTTTAAATAACTGTATTTATAAATGAACAAGTCCGAGTCTGAGTAAAAATAAAAATAGAATAAAAATGTTAATAGGCAGTGTAAACAATATAACAATATAATTAACTCTAGACATGCGCATATGGGCAAGTAGGCAGTGTAAAAAGGTCAAAGTGCAAGATGAGGGTATATATACCCTCTTGTATTGCTCATACGAATGTGCAGCTATAAAATATGATTTTTTTGTATACATTTTTCTTTTTATTAATCAAATATAATAGCTAAGGCCCTTACATCACATACTCCATGATTAATGGGTATAGGCTTCTAGCCAAGAAAGAGACGGGTTGGAAAGCCAAAAGATTTGATGAGCTCGCTGTCCCACATCGAGTAGCCTATTAGGACTTTAATGACCAGCTGAGATCACAGCTGATTTTAATCCCATGTGAATCTGCCGAGTCTATCAAGGTACAAACCTGAGTGCAAATTACCTGCTGTATTTTGGTGAGGACAGTTTCAAGTTTATTCCAGTTTGTTTATTAGTTGTCATAGACTACTAGAGGCTCCCAGAAACAGTCAAAAGAGGATCGGTAAAACAGCCTTTATCAACTATGCCCCAAAACTATGGAACAAACTACCCCAAAACATCAGGGAAGCCAACTTGCTAGACATCTTCAAAAGACAGCTTAAAACCTATATCTTTGCTCAAGCATTTAAATTATACATCAGGGATATCCTGACACAAATTGTACTTTACCTGCACTATTCTTACCCTACCTACGTTCATACACTTCCTATCAAATGAATGTGTCGGTTCTATGCACTGTAATTCTAAGAGCACTGCTCTGTTGTAATTCAAAATTGAACTATTTTATCACACTTTTTACTTCTTACTGATGCACTGCTCTGTTGTATGTTAAATACCCTATTGTATGAGGCGCTCCAGTAGCACACCACATAGCGCGCTGATTCGCGAATCGGTCGTCCCGGGTTTGTTTCCCAGTCCCGGATAAAAATAGATAAAAAGTATAAAATATAAAAAGTCAAATACGTAAACAAAAAGTGTTCAGTCAATATACATAAACAATACAGAGTAAAAAAAAGAGTAACAGTGAGTAATGGTGTTTTGTGCCTCGTGGATCACAACCTGTCTCAGACACCGGCTCTCTTTCCTAGTATTTTCTAAATGTTTCTCTGTACTGAGACTAGAGGTTTAACAGGATTCAAATAAGCATATCTTCTTCAAATAGTTTTTAAATGACAGAGGGAGACATGGGCCACAAATTGCTGGACACAATCACATCCTATGGAAATGTGCCTTTGTAAAAGAGATTGGGGAATAATTCTTAATTCCAGAAGGTCCCCAATTAACGAATATAAAGTCCTGTGTGGATAATAGTCTAGGTTCTGGTGACTCCATTTTGCTCGACCACATTGTGCTCACTGAAAAGAGGTCGGCGTCAATCACATGGCATTTTTATTGGCTGCTATTTCTTATCAGCAATGATGCCTCATTAAAGTTAGAATAAAAAAAAAAATGTACGGAATACATCATCTACAGTGTCACATGTGTTAAATGTGTTCACCTACCTACACAATATAGCTAGCGGACCGAATAACTCAGGACTGTGTTGGAGGTAAGAAGAGAATGTTTATTGGCACATGCACATGATGATGATGAATAGTTTATTTTCAGTCTTTGTTTACAGATCAATCAAAAACACACGTGTGGACTTTCAAAAAAAAAAAAATAAGAAGACAAATCACAAATGTACATATGCAAAGTAAGCTTACACACAAAATCCAAACTCATGACCGAAAAAAGGAATAGGCTGAAGCACATGCTTATTTTTGCCTATATCCTTTACATTTCTTAAAAACTAAATATACTTTAACACTTTAATCGCTGTTGACGCTGAAACACGCCTTTCCCAGCCATGCTCATTCTGCCGAAGACGCTGGACAGCGTCTTTGATATCAATATTTCAAAAATCTGTGATCGAAATCATATTTCTCCCCCGGAGACATGAGATGTACTGTTGAGTCCCTCTCAACTCTACAACGGTTCAAGAGCACCATCTGGTGGCCGATCGGCGGATCGCCCAGGGGAGAAACAGGAAGTGGAAGCTGGTGCTCATTTCAATTGGGTCCGATCACTCGGTAATAGTCCCAGGACTCGAGCTGATCACAACGGATAGTGATCCGTTACCAATAACTCGATAAACAACATGATTTGGACGTATATACTATTATACAACCTGGAAATGGATCGGATATTTCGACATCCCATAATAGAAAAAAATCTGTTCCACGCTCATCTCCCAACGGCGAGAGGAAGCTACGGTGAGTTTCAGCGTTATTTGTTAATGTCTTCGATACTAACTGCTCTGATGATCATATCACCCACACTAGATGAATGATATAACGTTGCCCACGGAATTATAAACGACCCCCCGCCCATCCGGTCAACATCAGATCATACGTAGTAACTCCTAGAACCACGTCCAGTTGACATTTTTTTATCTCGCACAGATTCCTACCAAACTGTATTTGATCATCAATATAATGCATTTAGGGCTATAAATCAAGTTCTGGAGAAAGCTGCAGAAAACGATAAAAACATACTTATACTTTAGACCGTATTTTAGTATGAATATGTGAATGAAAAAGTATAACGTTGCTACACCTGAACAATAGATATAGGACATTGAATGGGCCATAGTAATGTCAATTGAGCAATACAATTTGAAAAGTTATAGCCCTGCAAAGAAGGGGAACTTCTCCATGTTAAATAGGGCTGGCGAGGGATGGTAAATTATGAATTTAACCCCGGCGATCAAAGTGTTAATATAAGCAAGAAAAACTTAAAATATGCTGCAAGATATTATTTTTTATAATTTTTTTTTATTATAATTTTTTTTATTTAAATGCTTAATTATTTGATCCTTTAGGGCCTTTTTAAATCTCCCCTGAGAAGTACACAACTTCAACCTGTCACTAAGGCTATTCCACAATTTAACTCCCAAAATTGAAACACATCTAGCTTTTACATTAGTTCTTACACATTTCTATTTAAATTTTTTTAATCCTCTTTTTCTCCGCTTGATTTTCAATTTTTCTCCCCATCCAAATTTAGTCGTTATGCCAATTCCCCCCCTCCCCTACCTGGTTGTTGTGCGCATGTTCCTCCTACTGGTCGGTACAAGGGAACCCTGATGTCCACCACATCCTCCGACACATGTGGAGACAGCCAGTGGCTCCCTTCTCACCTGGCAACGAGGACTCTCATTGGTGAAGCGTAACGCGTGGGAGGTCACGCTGCCTTCCTCAAGTCCTGCCTCCGCTGAGCAGGCGCCCAGACCTGACCTGTAGGCGTCGCTGTTTACAACGCCAGATTACCACCCTCGACTTCCCTCCTGCATTGGTGACGACCGCAATCTCCGCTACACGCCACCTGACCGTCGTTCTTACATTTTGACATGTTTTAAGAATACACAACCCTCTTAAATTATACTTTCCTTCTCTTGGTTGAAAGAGACATTGAATACAAGCTGGCAGGTTCTTACTCTTAGCACGAAAAATGATCTCCATGGTTTTTATGTAAACCATATCTACAAATTGTAATGTGCAGGACTTTATGAATAATGGATTTGTCGATTCAAGGTAAAGCTTTGTTTATTATTCTAATAGCTCTTTTTGTAGTTTAATAATAGGATCTATATTTGTTTTATAAACATTCCCCCAGACCTCAACACAATATGACATGTATGGCACAACAAGTGAAAAATACATATATGCAAACATTTCTGGTTTAACAGCTCCCTTGTTTAATTACACATTAATACACATGACGACGGGTCCTCACAGGAACCACCAGTTTTCCAAAATAGTGCCTGTAGATGAGACTGATTAATCATATACACTTTATTACATTGTGTCCAATAAAATTCATATTTAGGCTACTATTATTCAACCATTGTAAATATGGACAATACTATATTAAATTATTAAATGATTTACATGGTGGGTTATTGCTATTATTTCTAAAGTTACCTATGCATTAATGACTGAGAATTACATAGATACCCATGATAAACAGAAAACATAAGCATCTACAGTGACGGCTGAAAATGTAATTATCATTTGGTGTAGGGGGTTGATGGTTAGGGTTATGGAACATGAGATTGTTTTCATTCATAGATTGTAACGGTTGTGACAACGTCACCTCAAACGTCGATGCCTCGAGTGGGAGTTGAACCCCGGTCTCCCGCACGGGGGTCGACATCACAAACCGCTGCACCAAGAAAGGATATCCCTCCTAAGCGCTAAGTCTATGCGTCTTTTGAGGATGTGAGAGTAAGTTTAACCCATAGCACCGCTACTCACCCCAGCCCTTCTTAACTGCGCTTCACGATACCATCCGTTACACTCACCCTCTCAAACTCACTCCACTCCACCCAAGGCATCCGGGTCACGGCACCATTGTAACGGTTGTGACTACGTCACCTAAAACTTCGATGCCCCGAGTGGGAGTCGAACCCCGGTTTCCCACGTCGCAGGCAACAACACAGACCACTATACCAAGAGGTGAATTCACTTCTAAGTGCTGGGTCTATGCGTCTTTTGAGGATGTGAGAGTGAGTTTAACCCATAGGAGCGCTACTCACCAGCTGGCAGCCTGGCAGAGAGGCAGAGATGAAGACAAGGGTCGAGGAAGAGAACGGGGTAAGTTTGAATAAACATTTTCACACACACATTACATTATTAGATAAATAATAGTAATAACAAAAAATTAATTCCTGGATGAAGATTTAGATTTTGTATTTTTAGTTCATTCATTCATTCATAACTTTTGAACAATAGATGCTATTTCTAATCTGTCAGTTGTTCTATATCTCCCACAACATTGGCTAAATATCATACACTTTAATTTGTCTAATCCCAAGTAAGGAAAGTGCTTGACAATTATTTTGTTTCTTCAAGTTCAAGGTCAACTAAAAATATTTGCTGTACATATGAAGAATAATAACAATAATAATGATGATAATCATACACACATTTTATATAATTGGAAAGCCCTGTTAGCTTCAAAATTTTACCAAATAGGTACTTTGACATACCCAGTAACTAATAATCTATCACAAACCGATGTAAGTTCAAGTTCAGGAATCTTCTGTCTGGGCCTGGGATGGGGTAATAGGATGAGGAGGGTATACAAGTTTCACATTAGTATTTCACCTTAGCCATTAGCATTTCACCTTAGCAGTTAGCATTTCACATAGCAGTTAGCATGTCACCTTAGCCGTTAGCATTTCACCTTAGCAGTTAGCATTTCACCTTAGCAGTTAGCATTTTCTGTAAACCGATGAGGCCAGCTGGGCAATAGTGACCATGATAGGTTCGCAGGACTTTGGACCGCAGGACCGATTTTAAGGAAGTACAAATGGATACGATACTGTACTGTACATACCATATGCATATACTGTATATATACTATATATATATATATATATATATATATATATATATATATATATATATATATATATATATATATATATATATATATATATATATATATATATAACTATTATTTAACCAAGCTATTTGACTTAACAACACATCATAGCTGTCTGTGAGGTAAACATTCCAGGACATTCTGAATTATATTATTGATTTGTTAGAACAATGCACAACAATGAGCTTGAATGCTGGGAGATGTCAAGTGAACCAGGTAGGTTAAATCATATCAGAACCAAGTAATAAAGTACTGTATGTCTTTGATGGAGTTAAAGGGGACATATTTTAGTCATTTTCAACAATATGATATAGGTTGCAGAAAAGAAAATCATTGCAAGTTGTTCCGATACCGATACCAGTATCGGAAATGGCTCCGATACAGCCTAAAATGCTGGTATCGGTATCGACGAGTACACGTAAAATCTATGCTCCGATCCCATATGACTTAATTTATCAACAACATGCGGTATCCTCCTGCTGAGAGTGACCATTATAAAACAAACATGTTTTTAATCGACCGTGAATGAAAGTGTCAATGATGCTGTTTGTCATTTTAACAGCAGATACTTTCTTAAATGCCATCGTCCCGACAGAGCGGTGTTGACGGGGAGCTCTGATGTGTTCGCTTGCTGGTGTTAGCATTAGCTGAAGAGCTAGCTGAACGTTACTTTGGCTAAAGTTGGAGCTATTCATAATCCAGCAATAATGGCGGCAGACCTGCAAGCAAAGTACAGCAAGTTGGCATAGGAGTATTCCAAGGTAAATCACCTTTTCACCAGTAACGTTACATTATTTCCTTCTAGCTCACGTTAACTGGCTAACCTAAGTGTCGTCACTGATCGACCTCTCCCACACATGCACACAATTAATGACATAATGCAGACAGCCATACCGGTGACAATGTTTAGCTTTTAGTGCCAAAGGATAAGAGTCTGAGGCGGAGTCTCCAACTACACACCCTCAAGACCCCTACGCTCTGCATCTTCTGGCCGCCTCAGACCTACTCCTATCCAAGCTCCGGGAGGGTCATCAAAGAGAAGCCGCCTATTCTCAGTCCTTGCCCCACAATGGTGGAATGAACTACCCACCCCAGTTAGGACAGCCGAAACCCGTCCATATTTCGCCGTCGACTAAAGACGCACTTCTTCAACCATTATCTGAAATAAATTAAAAAAATTAAAAATATATCTAACCCTAACTAACCTTACTGTCATGCACTTGTCCTAATATACTAACCTACACTGTAGCACTCAACACTTTGATGAACATTGTTACTCAGCTGATAGAGCTGTGCCCTTCCTGATGACTTGTCATACAGAACTTGTAAGTTGCTTTGGATAAAAGCGTCAGGTAAATGACTAAATGTAAATGTAAATGTAAATGGAGTCTCAAAAGAGATTGTTGAATATTTATTGTGCATTAAAAATCACAACAGAGCCTCTGCTACTAGCTAACTGAACCGGAGCAGGCTGGATAGGAAGTGCAACAATGTATAACGTCCGTGCGGAACCAATGTCCCAGCAACCTTTCCGTGAGTGAACTCATTGTTGTCAATTAATGATACTAATAGTACTAATCTATACAATCACCTGTTGTTGAATAAATACCATTAATTTATAGTTATTACCAAAAACAGTATAACAGTAGCTGTAAATATTTTTTTTTATAATTTATATATATATTTTTATGTATGCACTGGTATCGGATCAGTATCGGTATCGGCCGATACCCAAAGCTTAGGTATCGGGATCGGGTAGACATTTTTTTTATCGGAACATCGCTAATTCTAGCAGCCTCTATATCTGTTTCTCAACAGGCTGTTTCCGTGCCTGTAACGAGCGAGCCACCCGCATACCTTCTAGCAGTGGTGCATGACCCTGTACCGTTAATGAATTCAACATATGTCAGACTAAACATATGAAATATTAGGAAATAAGATAATTTACAAATGTTGTCAGAAACATCTTTTAGGTTTAACTTTAGGTGGATACAAGGTCTTACTAACTTTAAGTTTGTTTATTTATTTATTTTACGCAGGGACAGGCACATTAATGAAAATCTTCATTTTCCACATCAATGTAAATGTGCCATATTTACACATCTACAGCGATTGTGGCTGCAATTTTGAATGGCTTGTTTCAAGAGGGAGTGTTCTTGCCACAGTTGAACTACAGAAAAGGCACAATGCACATATTTATCATTTCCTCAGTGTCGGGACGACCCCTCATTGTGTGTACAACAAATCTCTGAAGTTGTCAAGACCAGAGGACTGGGGACCCAAGATGCACACTAGCGGACACTAGTATAGAAGATATATTTATTTCAAAAACAGGGGAAGGTTGGAGGTGGTGAGTTTGTAGCAGAGAAGGCAGGCAGGCAGTGGTGATCCTGAGACAGAAGAAACAGAAAAATGAGCAAAGCACAAAAACACAGGAAATCTGACAAACAATCTGTTGAGTACTATTTCTAAAGAGAGGCCTGAAACGTCACTACCAAGTAGCTGAGTTAACGATCTGACGAAGAGTGACTGAAGAAACGGGGTAGATGTACTGCAGGGCTGATGAGAAGATGGCTGACAGGTGTGGTTGTTGAGCAGGTGAGAGGAATGAGCTGATTGCCAGGAAGCTGCCCATATATGGTCTGCAGGAAGTTGCTCCCCTCAACACACATACAGGGACAGACAGGAGAAAAACAGGGGTAGTGGAGACACAGGAGACACAGGAGCCGCTGGATCATGACAGAAGTTCCTTTACACCAGCTTTTATACACAAACAACACCTTGGTGTGGTTGCTCCACGCAAGGGTGTATGTTATGTTTCAACATTTTAAACTGGGGGTCTCGGGGGCCACCCCCAGGAAATTATTAATTTTGTGCATCCTAATGTACTTTTATTAGTGCCTTTTCTGCATCAATTCATGGTGGAAATGTTTTTATTTATGTAAAGGAATAGACAACATTCAGGTACCCTCTGACACAAATATAATGGAATATAATGCAGTGAGGCTCTCATGCATTATGTATATATATTTATACAACGGCATGCAAATTTCTCGATTCTGATTGGCTGAAACAGTCATTTTACACGTCTTTATTGGCAACAATCCACGCTGCTGGCCCAGGACCCGCCCACAACCGACCCACATCACATCACTCCGCCGGATCACAAGAAGGTGGCCAATAATATTTACAAATGGATATGTTAATGGCGACTAAACGACTAAATATCAAGCGATTCTGTCAAGGGGAATGTGTTAGTATTTTAAACAATGTTGGATGATGTAATTGATGGGTCTTGACTCAATCTAGAACAAAAGAAAAATCGCGGATTGATTGATAGATTAATTGATTGATTTAAATTTCTTCCTTCCTACTTTCCGACTGCAGCGTTCTCTCTCACACTGTCCGACGCTGGCGTACCCACAAACACACACATACACACACACACACACACACACACACACACACACATACACACACACACGCACACACACACTGTGACACACACACACACACACACACGCACACACACACACACACACACTCCTGTCTGCAACAGCGGGGGAGTCAGACTGAGAGAGAAGCAGCGCTGTTTTAAGTGAGCATGGTCTATTGAATTGATTGATTGGTTGATTGCTAATTTTATTACTGTACCCCTGGTTTCCAACTGGTTAAGTTTAGGCTAAAAGAAATAAATAAAAAAATAGGGCGAAGAAAACGTTTTAATAAATTTTCAATTAATCATTCCAATAATACACAGTTGGATGTGTTAGTTGGTTGGATGCACTTCAAGCTGCTTCCACATGAGGCAACTTCTCTCAATCATTCCAATAATACACAGTTGGATGTGTTAGTTTGGTTGGATGCACTTCAAGCTGCTTCCACATGGAGTTGTGGGAACTACTTTTTCTGGCGGATGGTTTTTTCAATAAATCTTCGATTAATGTGTGTTTATTGTATAGAAATAAGGTTGGATGAATCTGGCAGTTGTATAAAAGCTTTACACCACGTGCAGTCGTGATTTGTGACCAATAAACGATGCCTAGGGGGGTCTAACGACCCTCGGCTGCGCCTCGGGCCTAACAACCACCCCTAGGCATGGTTTATTGGTCACAAACCACTCCTGCGTGTGATGTAATGCTTAAATATATATATATATATATTGTGGCAGATATCATCCCCCCTCTCATGGATATGTGAAGGATGGGAGATATTATTGCCACAGAAGGAGTAGAGACAATTAGGTAGCTGATTAGTACTGATAGAACACACCTGCGCATCATTAGGTCACCGACATATCATGTGCACACACACCCCCCCGACACACACACTACAAGACACTAGGTTAGTCAGGAGTAAGTTGAGTGGAGGTGAGGTTGGAGTTGTGACATAGAGAGAGAGAGATTGAGATATTCTGAGTTGTGTAAGGTGATAGGTAGTGAGAGGAGAGGTGAAGGCGAGAAGGTGTTCATTGTGTACTAGACCCTAGACTGGCTGACAAACCCCCTTGTGTACTGACCCTGGACGGGACGACTACCCTGAGTATTGAACAATCCCTTTTTCTGTCTGCGAGCCTGTTTTGTGTTTTTGACCATCGGACTGTATTACGACCATTCTCTTGCCTATCAAACTGGATTCTGCCTTATTTCAATAAATATTCTTATTGATTGATATTGCTCTTGTGTGGACATTCAAATTAGTTTGTATTTGAACCGTGGCGAGTCTGAACCCCACCATGCTCGTCACAATATATATATTTTGAGGGGGACAGATTTAACTCTTCTCAATATTGAGGGGGACATGTCCCCTGCAACGCCTACTGAATCTACCCCTGTGGCTCCATGCTCACCATATTGGTTTCACCCCTACTGTAGGTGTAGATTTAGGGGGGGTTGCAGGGGGACATGTTAATAAAATTTTCATTCAATCAATCACTATGCAGATTGATTGATTGAATGAACATTTTATTAACAGATTGCAGAATGGGTACAATACAGTACGGCTCAATACACACAATTGTTAAGGGGATGCAGACCAGAGAATGACTTTCGTCTTGTTTACATCAGGGTCCCCCATTTTCAATTCATAATGAATTGTAAGTAAGGGTGCAACTTGCTCCGTGCAATCCATTCTTTGTGGATCTAGCCGTCATCAGTCTCTTTGGTCTGGCTCTTCAAAGGGAATTTTATTGTACAAACAAATCAGTATTGACACGCTTGGCCGTAAGTTGAACCTACCGGTTAAAGAATAGTTCATCTAAGGTCACCTCTTCCTCACCAGACGCTTAAACTAAAATACCTTGAAAACACACAAATATAAAATAAGCATATTGGTTTATATAAAAATACACTACAAAGACATTTCCCACAACAGTAACCTGAGGCGGTCGTTCCACGTGCGTCGTGTAATGGATGCAACGTCCTCCTCCTGAAGAATATGAGCCTGTAATGTTCTATAAAAAGGGCTTTAACCTCTTAAGCCCGATACCGGACACAAGATGACATCATGTCATAAATCCATGTCTACAGACTGTATGGATTAATGTTGAGTTTTCTTTTCAAATGTAGCAATACATACATTTCAGCAATACATTTGTTTACCAATAGGTTAAAGTGTTATTAGTGAAATATCAGTTCAGGAAATATCAGGAAATGTATTCATAAACAAGCGAATATAGATGCTAAAAGGTCTGAGACGCCATTTTGTTTGTAGCCATATGAGGAGAGGACATCCAGAGCTGATTGATTGATTGAAAATTGTATTAACAGATTGCAGAATGGGTACAATACAGTACAGCTCAATACACACAATAGTTAAGGGGATGCAGACCAGATAAATACTTTCATCTTGTTTACATCAGGGTCCCCCATTTTCAATTCATATGACATACATGACATACAGATAGACAGTATTGCTACATCTATACATTTATGACATACCAGATTTACAAATACAGTACTGTTTTTGATACAAGAAGAGTCTAAAAAAGAGAGTATATACATTTGACCAAGAAACTGTACATTGGAGGAGATTGGTAGGTAGGAGGTTGGTACCAACCTCCTACCTACCAATCTCCTCCAATGTACAGTTTCTTGGTCAAATGTATATACTCTCTTTTTTAGACTCTTCTTGTATCAAAAACAGTACTGTATTTGTAAATCTGGTATGTCATAAATGTATAGATGTAGCAATACTGTCTATCTGTATGTCATGTATGTCATATGAATTGAAAATGGGGGACCCTGATGTAAACAAGATGAAAGTATTTATCTGGTCTGCATCCCCTTAACTATTGTGTGTATTGAGCTGTACTGTATTGTACCCATTCTGCAATCTGTTAATACAATTTTCAAGTTGGTAGGTGGGGTGGGGGGGGGCTGAGACTGTACATTGGAGGTGGTGGGGGGGGGGGGTTGGGTAGGCGGGGTGGGGAGGTAACTGTACATTGGATTATCGACTAAACCTTACTTGGACCCAAGAGGAGGGTCTCGTGTATTATTGGGTTTAATAGGACATTTATTGTACATTTACAGCGGCCAGTTTCAAATTGCAGTCTCTCGTAGGTGCTCTTTGAGAGTGGTTTTGAAAGTGGGTAGTGATTCACATTCCTTTACAGCTGTGGGTAGGGCGTTCCACATTGATGTGGCATAATTGCGAAACGTGTTTAGTCCCTTGTTTGAGCCAAATCTGGGTTTAACATGATATGTGGAGCTCCCTCTGGTGTTGTGATCGTGGTATTCACTGACCTTTGGGAAGTATTTTGACATGTACATGGGTACCTTAGTCGTGTAGTGTATCTTGTAGACCAGGCCCATTGCAAGTTGCTGTACTCTGTCGTCTACTATAAGCTTTCCTAGGTTGTAAAAGTGGGCAGGGGTGAGGTGGGTTCTAGGAGTAAGGTCAAGCATTAGTCTGACGCAGTGGCGGCTCCTGGATTATTCTCCAGATGGGGCGCTAGGGGGCGCTATACCAAACATGTACCACGCATTGGCCAAATAAAGTACAGTCTAATTCAACTTGAAACAATATATAAATAGAAACGTTAGAAACAAACTCGCTCCGTCTCCAAACACACGCATAGGCAGAGAGAGAGAGAGAGGGAGAGAGAGAGAGAGAGAGAGAGAGAGAGAGAGAGAGAGAGGGAGAGAGAGAGAGAGAGAGAGCGAGAGAGAGGGAGAGAGAGAGAGAGAGAGAGAGAGAGAGAGAGAGAGAGAGAGAGAGAGAGAGAGAGAGAGAGAGAGAGAGAGAGAGAGCGAGCGAGAGAGAGAGAGAGAGAGAGAGAGAGAGAGAGAAAAAGATCACCACCAGCTAAGACAGAGTATTGCAAATCTACCTTGTTGTTGTTGTTAAATTGACAGCAGAGCAGGCAGCAGGGCTTGATAAAGTATATCCACTCCATGGCATTGTCCATTGTGCATGTCCCTCCACACTGCATCCATATATAGCTTATAGCCAACAAGTACTGTGTGAGATAACAACAAATAGCTGCATCTCACAACAGCATAAACTCACTTTGTTTAATTGAAACGTGGTGGGCTTGATAAAGTGTATCATCCGCTGTTGATGATGTATATCCAGACCACTGTCCACTGTCCAGACTGCATCCGATCCGCCATATAGCTTGTTAGCTGTTAGCACCACAACAAGACAGTACTTGATTTCTTTGTCCATTTCCGCGTCGAACAAACTGCAAACTACCTGGCGTTCTATCGCCATGCTCTAAGACAAACTCTAACCTTAACCAACTTTGAAAGAGTGCCTAAGCTTAACCGTCGAAAGAACTTGCAGTCACGCTCTAAGACAAATAGCTCGCATCTCAGTCACAACAACACAACTATCTCTACCACCAAGCTAGAATTGGAACATAGAAATTGGATTCGGCCAATCAGAGATCGTCTCCGCGAAATGCTGCTACGGAAAAAAAAACTGACGTCGGCTAATCAGAGAGCGTCTCCGCGAAATGCGGCTACAGAAATTCTTGACGCTGCTGCCTAGACCGCTTCAAATCGTGCCCGGATTCCAACATAATAGTCATATTTCAACGCACAATGCGCTACGCACTGATTGGCTGCGACGGATACAGCGATCAAACAGTGACGCGCACTCAGAGCGCTATTGCGTCTAGCCCGGGCAGAGAAATACAAAAAAATAAAAAAAATAAAAAAAAGTGAGTCACTTCCTGTTCAGGAAAACGACTATTTTTTATTTTATATATTAATGTTATATTGTGCATTGGAAACACAAACATACTTAAAATGAGTAAATATGATTCATTTTAAACATGTTTATATTATTTATAGGGCTATAAAACAAAAAACAAAAAAATAATTTTTCTTGTTCTTCTCTCATATAACCAGGGGCCTGAGGGGGGGCGGCGCCCGAGCGCCCCTAGTGGCGAGCCGCCACTGGTCTGACCAGTTTGTTTTGAGATGTTTGTAATTTTGTTTTTAGCGCCTCTGAGGTGCTTTGGTACCATGAGGTGCAAGCATAGTCGTAGTACCCTTGAATGAGTGCTCGTGCCAGAGTCTTCAGGGTATTCTTGTTTACCAGAGAGGATATCCGGTACAAGAATCGAGTTTGTTGGTTGACTTTTTTTATTACATTGGATGCCATTTTGTCACAGGAAAGATTTGCCTCTAGGATGGAACCTAGGTATGTAATTTCATCCTTCCTTGTGACAATATTGTCACCCACTGTAACTGAGAAGCCGTCGGTCTTGCTGAGTTTGTTATTTGAACTGAAGAGAATGGACTCTGTTTTGCCCATGTGTAATGATAGTTTAACAGCGAGCCAGATGCAGATTTTGCCTAGTTCCGAGCTGAGGGTTTTTTCAACCTGTAACTTGTTCTTGTCAGAGACCAGCAGGGCTGAGTCGTCCGCGAACAGGAACAAGTAGCAGTCACAAGCTGACGACATGTCATTTGCATAAATTAGGAACAGTAGCGGTCCTAGTATGCTTCCTTGTGGAACACCACAGCTCACTGGGAGGGGGGGGGTAGGGTACAGTTTACCTCCACCATCTGTTCTCTCCCCTCTAGGTAGGATTGCATCCAGCTCACTGATAGACTATCAAAACCAATTGCTTTTAGCTTGTCAATCAGAATGGAGTGATTGACAGTGTCGAAGGTCTTTTTTAGGTCCAGCATGACCATGCCGCAGTATTAGCCCGCGTCCACCTTTTGTTTGATGTGGTTGTTTAAATAGAGAAGGCATGTGTCAGTGGAGTGGGATGTTCTGAAGCCAGATTGGAATTCGTAGATTCGATTTTTTTCCGCAAGGTACTTTTTGACCTGTTCGTATACTATTTTTTCCACGACTTTCGAGATGGAGGTAAGGATAGAAACAGGGCGGTAGTTGCCTGGGTCTAATTTGCTGCCCTTTTAGTGCAGGGGTGTTACTCTCGCAATTTTGAAGTCTTTGGGTACGTGTCCCTATTTTATGGAGAGGTTTATTATGTGTGTAATGACTGGAGTGATGGCGGCTGCTGATTCTCTGAGGAATTTGGAGGGGATATTGTCATGGCCAGTGGCACTCAGTTTTTTGAGTACCTCAGCTGTTGTTATATGGTCGTACTGGCGAATCGCGTCTCGCTCTTTCACCATACCGAGATATACCTCATCTCCAGTACCTATTGTACTACATGAACGAAAACAAAACACCCTTGCCCTTGACCAGGCCCGCCTCAGTGACCTCCTATAAGTCACCAGGCGTGGTCATACTCGCCCTTCCTCTTTTTTCGTTTTCCATCATGGCCGTGCTTTGCACCCTGTGTAACTAGTGTTATGAAATGCAGAGAGAAATTGAACAATGTTGGGTTTTCGCCGGAGATTTGCCAGCCCCTGGAATCTCGGCATTTTCCAACGGCGCCTCGTATGGGTTCTGCGGTCCTGCAGCTGGAATGCTTTTTGATGCATCTCCGCGTCGGGCCTGTCCTGGAGTTTCCTCGTCTTCTGACAGCAGATTGAGGGACGTCACGCGATGTGTAGCTATCGGGCTAACTCGCGTCCAGGTAGGATCTGCGCCACTAGGCATAACAATGCTGGCATTGGTGATGCTGCTCGAGTTGTCCCGGGAGACAACCGAGTTGTGTATTGGCGCAAGGGGCAGGATATCTGGGTAAACGTTGTTGTTTTCCCGGTTATCCTGGAGCGCACGGCTAACGCTATGCTATATTCTGGGTTACTGTTTCTGTTTTAATTCCCCGCTGAGGGATGTCTTTCTAAAAGGTCTTCCCTCCTCTTAACCATTCATGCTGACGGTCAATCGGTGTCTACTGTTGGGAGTATTGCGGGGGCTTGTTTACCTTTTTTCATGGGTGAATGGGCTGAGGTCTAGGGCTGGTGTGCCTTTTGTGAATATTATGAATGGTATGCAGGACTGGTTTCGCTGGTCCGCATCCCCTTAACGTTGGGTGTATGGGCTAGCCCATTCTACAGTGTATTGGTGGTGTTTTTAGTTCATTTATTCATTAACCCCTTCATGGGTGCACACCACAGTGGAGGTTGCTGGTTGCAACCACCACTGGTGCTCCGTGTTTATGAAGCAGGTGGCATCAGTCCTTTGCCTCTGGCATGTTGAAACAGTGCCGCGCCCGGCCGACGCCATGAGGTGGGTCGGCCCGGCGGGTGGCTGGTGGGCTGTTAAGCCTGTACCGCCACGGTATAGAATTAGCAGCGATTAGTAACTTTGTTCGCATTGCTGTTTTTTTCTGTAAAAAATTTTGTCTGGTGGCGGGGCCATGAGGGCCAGCCGACGTCGAAACATCGTGCAAGGTTGTTGACGTTATTAGCTTTGACCTACCGCAAGCTATAACCGCAGGGAGGGCTAGGATGCTGTCAACGCTTGTTTACAGACATCTTGGTTAGATTAGTCTCCCTTTGAGGGGGTGAGAAGTTAAAACGAATTGTTCCCTCCTCAGGGCTCCCCTCTCCGCAGAGGATCTTTGGTCTTCCGCTGGAGCGCGGGCGGTATTCGTCCTAGGCCCCACACCGCCTCACGCCGCGCAGCCAGAGGTGAGAGCACAGCCTCACCAGCGGCTGTGGCGAGGCCCTCGACCAGCGGCCATGTTTCCCCCGCCTGAGGTACCAGTCAACAGGTGTCCACAAGGCTGACAGCCTTGGCGGCCGGGGGATCGGCTACATTAAGATAAGATAAGATAAGATAAGATATTCCTTTATTGATCCCCTTGGGGAAATTCAGGCATCATAGCAGCATGGGGGGGAGGGGGGGAGGGGTACAGGTAGTAAAACAACACAGTATACAGGTAGTAAAAGACAACACAGGCAGTGTAAACAATTTGATCAATATGGTCAATATAATTTACTATCTGACTAGCTGAGGAATATTCACATTATTCACAGTGTCACATGAGGTGCAGTATGCAAGAGGTAGTGTTATAATAATTTACTATCTACTGAGTATACATTAATCAAAGTACCAGGGTAGTCTACTTTGTCCCCCTTGGGTTCCTATAAGTCCCAGGTCAATGTCTGGTAGCAGTCGCTGTCGCTGCCCCCTGTTGTGGGGCCTGGAGGCTGCTAGTCGCTGCCCACTGTTGTGGAGCCTGATGGCCGCTGGTATGAAGGACTGTCCGAGGCGGTTAGTTGAGTGTCGGGGGGGGGATGAGTCTGTGGCTGAACGAGCTTCTCATCTTGACTAGCTCGTCGTAGAGGGGGTGGTAGGGGTTCTCCATGATGGCATCCAGCTTCCTTATCATCCCCCTCTCTACCATCACCTCAAGTCTAGGTAGCTCGACTCTCACCACGGAGCTAGCCTTCCTCACCAGCTTGTTGAGCTTGTTGGTGTCCCTTGAGTTGATGTAGCCTCCCCAGCATGCCACAGCATAGAAGAGGATGCTGGCCACAACAGACTGGTAAAAAGACTGCAGCAGTTTGTTGCACACATTGAAGGACCTGAGTCTCCTCAGGAAGAACAGCCTGCTCTGTCCCTTCCTGTAGAGGGCCTCTGTGTTGTCCGACCAGTCCAGTTTATTGTTCAGGTGTACCCCAAGGAACTTGTATGAGTCCACCATCTCCACATCCACCCCTCGGATGGAGATGGGAATCGGGGGGGGCCTCTTCTTGCCCCTCCGGAAGTCCACCACCAGCTCCTTGGTCTTACTGGTGTTGAGTTTGGATGAGCACGCCCTAAAAAAACGTCGCCGTCCAGCTGTGTGCAGCCCGCTCTCCGGTCACTCCCTCCCCCAACACCAGCGGAAAAAGGGGATTTATTTTCATTTGGCTGCGGGCCGCGTGTCTTCAATGAAGCGGAGGCGGCCCCACGTCCGCTTCTCATGGGGACAGGGGCTGACACCCAGTTGATGGCTGAGACTGGGTCTGTCCGTGAGAATGTTGTGCTGTCAAGCGGCTCCCACACCATAAGCTGTGTTGGTTGAGCCTGGTGTTATGTCTGTCAACTACAAGGGTTGTCAGCAGGGGGGCTCGAGACCTTTTGAGGCAAACAGTGCAGGTTTCCCCGACCTCGCCTTCGCCAGGCCGGGTGTCACGTTGGTGCCTCCCACTCCTGAAAGATTGGCAGTGGTCTCGCAGGCGCGCGTGATTTGGGTGGTAGTAATATCACTGCAGGGCTACGGTGTGTAGGAACCCATGGGGGCCTCACACCTTGCATGTCCAGCTGCAGAACAACTCTTCAGCATGTTCTGGGGCGGTGTTCAGTGGGGGAGCTTTTGTCACCTAGTATGATGTCAGCTTCCCCCGTATCAAACTGGCCCTTTCTGTCGGGGTCCCCCCTTGGGTGCGATTGCCTCGTGGGTAGTGTCAGAGTCTGATGTTCCGACTCCACGTAGCGCTCTGCTCGCACGGTTAGCATGTCCAGGGTTGGCTACGCACAGCGGGTGGGACCGGGCCGCCTATCTACAGTTCCTGGCGGACCTGCCAAATGGGGTGGGTGCGTTTGGGAGTATCATCACATATGGCTACAGCAGTACCATATGTCGAGGTGGATGGAGAGAACGCTGAGGCAGGGACTTGTATTTACACAACCCCACCCGTTTTCAGGTTTGGTACAGACCCTATTGTCAGGGTCACCAGCAGTGACAGCTCTGGTCAACGAGATCCAATCTCTGTGGGCGAAGCAAGCCATTGTCATGGCGTTTCCTTCCGGTATTCTCTGGTGCCCCGAGAAATCGGGAGGGGGGGTGTCAGACCCATGCTGGACCTGTCCCATGGGAAGGTTCAGCCTTTTGGACCGTCTCCTACCTGTTGAACACTGTCAGGTGGGGGCCTGGTTCTCCTCCATAGACCTGTAGGATGCGTATTCGCATCCCCGATCTTCCATCCTAGG
This sequence comes from Notolepis coatsorum, assembly GCF_963971535.1. Classification (NCBI taxonomy): domain Eukaryota; kingdom Metazoa; phylum Chordata; class Actinopteri; order Aulopiformes; family Paralepididae; genus Notolepis; species Notolepis coatsorum. Next base: position 45,307,664 of record NC_140165.1, read on the forward strand.
GCTTACCTACGCTTCCTTTGCAGGGTTTAGCATATGAGTACCAGAGGCTGCTGTTCGGCTTTTCTCTGGCTCCCTGCATCTTCACCAAGTGCGTGTAGGCCGCACTGGTGCTTCTGCGTCGTCAGGGGTTACGAAGTGTATTCTGCCCTGACGATGTTCTGGTCCTTGGCGGTCAAGGTGGATCGTCAGGTCTCATACCAGGCAGGTGGTGGAATTCCTCACCAGCCTGGGGTTTGCTGTAGACTGGAACTAGAGTACTCCTCTTCCCAGTCAACGGGTGGAGTATTATGTGCATCCCTCTCAGAGCATGTTGTCGACACTCTCGGGAGGTTCCGTCCTAGGACGGTTAAGGCGCTGTCCGTGATGCGCCTGCTCGGTATCATGGCATCTGCTCATTCCGTGGTCCCTCTTGGCCTCCTCTTCACCTCATGAGGAGGATACGGAGGTGGTTTTTCCAGTATGGAAATAGACCCGGTGAGAGGCAAGTGGAAGCGGCTAAGGTTCCCGTGTCAGTACTGGGGGGGTCCCCATGGGCAGTAGGCTGTCACACGTCACGGTTTTCACCGATGCCTCCCTCACAAGACCATGCTGCCCGGTCTGCGCTACGTTTAATGTGTTGGTATTGAAGGCGGTCCTTCTGGTCCTCAAACTGTGTTTGATCAGGACGGACAATACAACGTTAGCGTTGTATATCGGCAGACAGGGAGGAGTACGCTCCCCCCGTCTGCACCAGGCGGCGCGCGGCTGGCTAGGGGCGTTCTCCATCTGCGCAGCCTGAGGGCTCTCCACATCCCCGGCATGAATGTGGGTACAGGTGTGATGTAGCTGGGCGGTCCTCACCCTGACGAGTGGGGATTACGTCCGGACATAGTCGGGCAGGTCTGGGACCGATGCCGTGGCCGCCTGGGATTCTTTCCCCCCATACGTCTGATAGGTCAGTTGTTGGAGCGGGTACGTTGGGAGCGCAGGACCTTGATCCTGATTGCGCCGGACCGGGGCGCAGCTGTGTGGTTCCCGGTCCTGATCCTGCTCTTGGTAGCCCCGCCGTGGCCTGTTCCTTGGTCATCGCGGGCCCTCTCTCAAGTGCACGGGTCTTTGTGGCAGTCCCTGTGCTGGGCCAGCCGCTGATGGTTTGGCTGGTGAGAGGGTGAGTCTGGAGAGGATGGAACCTTCTGTGGTCGACACCATCCGGATCACGCATGCTCCCTCCACTATCGCGGTTTACGCGGGTAGGTGGCGTATTTTCCAAGAGTGGTGTAAGGTGGGGGGCTGGGGCCCGGTGTCCTGCCCCCTGGACGCTGTCCTTACCTTCCTTCAGTCTATTTGTGATAGACTGTTGGCTTCGACGGTGAGGGTATATGCTGCGGCTATATCCTCTTGTCATGAGGGGTTTGAGGGCGTTACGTCAGCCACCCTCTTGTGAAGCGTTTCCTGCTTGGCGCTCTGCGCCTTAAGCCGGTGAAACGTTCTCTGTCTCCGAGTTGGGACCTTCAATTGGTCCTCGGCCGGTTGTCCGAGAACAGCTTTCTTTGTCTTTGTCTTTGGAACAGCTGTCTTCAAGACTGCGTTCCTGCTGGCCATCACCTCCGCTGAGCGAGTGGGTGAGCTCTGTGCTCTCTCGTGCGGCCTGAGTGCTTGTCTATTCGTGTCAGTAGCGGTGCGACTCTGAGGCCTAATCCAGTCTTCGTGCCAAAAACTATCCGGAGCTCTTTCGCTCCTGGGATATTGTGGTTCAGGCGTTTCATCCGCCTCCTCACGCTGGTGAGTTAGATGCGAGCCTTCACCTGTCGTGTCGAGTCCGGGCTTTGGGGGTTACCTCAGCCGGACTCAGGACCTCAGGGCTACCGATCTGCTCTTTGTTTGATATGGTGGCTCTCGCGCTGGTAAGGCACTGTCGAAACAGCGCCTGTCACATTGGTTGTGCTAGGGCATTGCCCTTTGCTACACGTTGGCTGGGCTGGCCCCCCCTAGGGGTGTCAGGGCGCACTCCACTCGTGGGGTGGCGGCCTCTGCCGCCCTGTTAGGAGGGGCCTCAGTGGAGGACATCTGTGCTGCGGCCTCATGGTCCTCCCCGGGTCTCTTCGTTAGGTTTTACCTCATGGACATGACTGGGGGTTCTGTCTCCCAAGCGGTTCTGAGGTCTGGAACCTCCCCTGCGTCCCGCCTTTCGGTGGGTTAGCAGGGATGTGTGGGTGTGTGCCACAAGGTATTGTGTCACACGTGGTCCCGCCTGTGCTGTGCGTTTAGGGGTTTCTAGTTCCCTCTTTTTCGCACTTGGGTGGAGTTGACTGCCGCCCCCTCTTCGCTAGGAAGGGGGGGTGACGGGACTCCCCCCCCCCCTGGTGTAGGGCTTGCGGGTCCTCAGGGGGTACATCTGTCGGTTTATTTTCGTTCATGTATTACAGTAGGTACTGGAGATGAGGTATATCTCGGTATGGCGAAAGAGTGAGACGCTCAGCCAGTACTCATATAACTAGGTTATATACATAACCTATCGTTACCATTTCTAGTTTGAAATCGTCTTTGCGGACCTCTAGGTTATTGTAGTAGGCTATGATGTGTTCTACCCCAAAATTCCTTGAGTGGGAGGGTAGTTTGTTTACCAGTGTTGTGGCTATGTTTGTGAAGAAAATGTTTAAGTAATTGGGTACATCCAGCTTGTCTGTGATGAGCGTGTTGTCCGTCTTTATGTTTATGTTTGAAAATCTGGTTTTGAGTTTTTTACTGCAACCCAGTTGATTATTCAGTAATTTCCAAAGTTCACATGTTTTTATTTTTTTTTCTTCAGTTTTGTCATTGATGAAATTCTTTTTTGCAGTTTTGATCATGGAGTTTACGTCATTTCTTAGTCTCTTTCCAGTTTGAGTTCAGTCACGTGGGCTTGGAGTTCACTGCTCGTGCTTTTGGTAAGCTTTGACTGACTTTTTTACGAAACTCAGAGCATTTTTTGTCTCTGGTTTGCATAGCGGCCAATATTTCGGAGTGCATCCACGGCTCAGCGCGATTTCTTTACCCTGGTGGTTCTTAGGGGGGCCATGTCGTTTAGTATTGTTGAAAATTTGGTTTTGAAACCAAGCCATGTTTCTTCAACCAGTGTACCATTGAGCTCATCTGACCAGTCCAGGCTCTCCAGTTCAAGGTTAAAGGCCTCGCTAGAGTAGGTTTTGAGGTCTCTAGGTGTGACTGTTTTGTGGCAGCCGGTCTTTTGTTTTAGCCTTTTGTGGGTACAGAATATCATGTAGCTCTCAATGAGCGTTGCAATTTGGAAAAACGACATTACCCAGCTCATGCCAGCTTCTGTCAAGCAAATTACTTGTGGATGCATTTTTTTTATTTCTCTTATTTTTCGGGGATTAACTAGTTTTTCATGTCTGGTAATTTTTTGCATGGTGCACACCATCAAAGATGCATTTGTTTCATCACAATTTACTGAAGTCTAGTAACAGACACAATATTTATGACACTGGGAATACATTCCCTGAGATCCATATATGTCGATAGATACCAATAACATGCAAATGGACCTTGTAGAAGTGGAGCAATCTTCCATTTACTTAGGTATGTATTTACAGATTCCTGTAACCCCCCCCCCCCCAAAGAAAAAACACAATCCAGAATATTTTTTTATGACTAAATCAATGCTGGGTATATTCACCTGTATTCTAGAAATACATGTTCTGATATGCACATACCTGTATGCGGATAACAAATGAGATTTGTGAAACATTGTTATCCCTTTGTAAATTGTAATATAGGTCCGTATTACCAGCGTGTAAACAAACCTTTCCCATGAAACACGACAAAACCAATAAACCACACGTTCACGTTCGGAACCTCCGGTCGGGGGCCTTATACCTTACAAAAGGTATAAGGTCATTACTGTAAATCAACCGTAAAAATGCTCCATAAATCCTGCGGACCACTTGGTGTGTCGATCTTAAGTGCACAGGTAAAATATTGACGCTCTGTAATGCTGCCACCTTGCCCAGGGCAGCACAAACTACACCCGATCGATAGGGTCTGAATAAACCATGCCGCCTTTCCTCGCGTTGATGACCCAGAAATAATATCCCCCCCTACTTATTAGCAACAGAGAGGTGCTGTGGGCACGCGCACACACACACACACATACACACACGCACAGCAGAGCAGAGCAGAGCAGAGTGCAGCCCTTTC
>NC_140165.1:45321839-45324339 GCF_963971535.1 Notolepis coatsorum
TTTGTTTAATCTCTTTCCACCTGTGTTTGTCCTATTTACGCAAATGTCTTTGTTTACCTTTTATATGTACTTGAACTATTTTAACTTGTAATCTCCACGGCAATGCAAACAAGGGTAAAACCTCACTGTTCGTCTTCAAGAATGAATACATCTTTCAATCAATAAAAAAATAAAGGTTTCAATCAATAGCTGTCCCTCGACCGAAATTATGCATTCTAAACAGAAAAAATATCGCCCACTTGACACTTTTCTTTCAACGGTGCACACACCTCCAGAACTCTGTTGCGTCGTGGACACTGTCATATATATATTCCAAAGTTCCACGTCAGTAATTTTGAAGCACAAGTACAGTACAACACAAATAAGTTTGGCATCTGACCAGAGTGCAAATGTAACAGTAAAGTGCAATACCAATATACAAAGTACAGGTGATTAAACTGGAGTACATATAAATGTGTACTACTGAGTACTACTGAGTAATAATGCTAATCAGATGTATGTACACTGTTATTAGTATTATCATGTACAATCATACTGGCCAGCAGTATAATGTAGGTAGATAAGAGTACGTACGAGTAGTTAAGGAATATGTAGGCCCTACAGATTAGGGCTGTCAGTTTATCGCGTTAATTTGATTAATTAATTACACCGCTAATTATCGGGTTATGAAAATGTACTCAAAATCCATTAAAAAAAAGGAAAAAAAATATTGCTTTTTTTATTTAAATATTTTTTAATCTAATTTATTCCATAAGAACGTAGAATACACATTTACAGACTTTTTTTTAATATGGTCCAATTGCATGTTCTTGGTATCTGATTCTAGGGACATCTATGGATCTCAGGGAATGTATTCAGAGTGTCAGAAATACTGTGTCTGTTACTAGGCTTGAGTAAATTGTAATGAACCAAATGAGAATATCAATAAAAAAAATGTTATCTTTGACTGTGAATAACACCATGCTAAAATTGACCAGACCTGAAAAATCGAAGCAAATTAATATATGGAAGATGATTAAACAGAAGGTTTTGTAGATACAGTACTGAATTCTGCCATCCGGACACATGTCATTTGAAATATGATTATAGAATAATAGAATATCAGGGCGGCTGGGTGGCACAGCGGAGATTGTGCTCGTCACCAATGCAAGAGATTCCGGTCTTGAATCCCGGTGTCAGCATTGCCTCCGGCTTGGGCCAGTCGTCATACTATCTCAATTGGCAGAGGTAGTGGGTGGAAGTCGATGGGTGGGGATTGGATGTTGTGGACAGCGACTCCTACAGGTCGGTTGGGGGACGCCTGCACAGCAGAGACTGGAAGTAGCGGGGGTAGTGTGAGCCTCCCATGCGTTACACCTCGCCACTGAGAGTCCGCGCTGGTCCACAACATCCCAGTCCAGGGTGGGTGGGCGGGAACTGAAGCAACCCCCCAGGGAGGGGGGGACCAGGGAAAACTGGGGAAAGAGGCCAGGGTGAAGGGAACTAGGGAGTGGGGGCCTGGAGCAGGGGGGTGGGGTAAATAAACCAGGAAGTGGACTGGAGAAGGGAGGCTTGAGAAAAGGGACCGGAGAGCGGGCTGGAGAAGGGAGGCTTGAGAAAAGGACCAGTGGGATTGGGAGGGCCGAAGAAGGGAATGCGGGGGAAGGGGAGTCCTCCTGGGGGCAGGACGACCCGGAGGTCCAGAGAACTCCCTGGGAGGTGTGGCTGGGAGAGGGATCTTCTGGGCAGGAACCTCCTCAGGGGCAGAAGCAGAAGTCACCTCGAGGGCCGGGGCAGGACCAGGAGTATCCTCCTCTCTCCCTCCCTGCTTCTCCATCCTATCTCAACCGGGCTCTCATCATCTCTCTCTATCTCCCCCCCCCCCCCCTCTCTCTTTCTCTCTCACCATCCTATTTAAACCTGACTCTCTCATCCTCCCTCTCTCCATCCTATTTTAACTTGACTCTCTCATGTTCTCTCTCTCTCTCTATTTTTATTTCTCAGGGAATGCCCTACATACCGTGTTCTCCTCTCCCATCTATGAAGACAAAGTGTGGTAACCGTGTCAGAATCATTACAGACACAAAAAGTCTTGCGTTATTTTCATAAATCCGACTGAAATGGATTTCTATTCTTGAGGCTTGTTTGATGTGAGGTAGCTGTTGTTAAGGATGACTTGTGTCTGAGTTTCAAGTTTCACACGCAGTCACATACACACACGCAAATATACATTTACACTTGCATGTGTCTGCACAACAATACAAATCTGTCTCTCCTCCTTTACCTTGCATTTCACCACTCTCTCTCTCCCTCTTTCTCAGCCACACACAGATGCACATACACTCTTAAATACAAGGAAAGCCTATTCTCTCAGACACACACACACAGACACACGCATGCACACACATGCAGATCCAGAAGGACACACACACATGCATACATACATGCACAGAGTGAAACACACACACACACACACACACACACACACACACACACACACACACACACACACACACACACA
>NC_140165.1:45326839-45381839 GCF_963971535.1 Notolepis coatsorum
AAGGCTAATGCTGGCTAACAAGAGGCTAGCGCAAGAAACGACGCCGCAAAGTATTGTTTATAGTGCATTTCTTGCCACCTTATAGCATTTGTACATTTGTATGACCGTCTATAATGCTCCCGTTAGGTTTTTCCGGACGTTTTGGTAATGATTTTCACTATAAAATCATATTTCTAAATGACAGGAAGTTGATAAACTGGCCGGAATAGCTTTGAGCTAACTATCTTTCCCGACCCATGTATTCATTCCATTCTAAACATAACGTTAGTTTACAAAACATGACCTGTCTATATAACGTTGAGGAACAAATTATATAGACGGGTAATGTTTTGAACAACTAACGTTACGTTTAGAATGGAATGAATACATGGGTCGGGAAAGATAGTTAGCTCAAAGCTATTCCGGCCAGTTTATCAACTTCCTGTCATTTAGAAATATGATTTTATAGTGAAAATCATTACCAAAACGTCCGGAAAAACCTAACAGGAGCATTATAGACGGTCATACAAATGTACAAATGCTATAAGGTGGCAAGAAATGCACTATAAACAATACTTTGCGGCGTCGTTTCTTGCGCTAGCCTCTTGTTAGCCAGCATTAGCCTTAATAGCTTTGAGCTAAGGATCTTTGCCGATGCATAAAGTATTGTTTATAGTGCATTTCTTGCCACCTTATAGCATTTGTACATTTGTATGACCGTCTATAATGCTCCCGTTAGGTTTTTCCGGACGTTTTGGTAATGATTTTCACTATAAAATCATATTTCTAAATGACAGGAAGTTGATAAACTGGCCGGAATAGCTTTGAGCTAACGGATCTTTGCCGATGCATTCCATTCTAAACGTAACGTTAGTTGTTCAAAACATTACCCGTCTATATAATTTGTTCCTCAACGTTATATAGATGGGTCATGTTTTGTAAACTAACGTTATGTTTAGAATGGAATGAATACATGGGTCGGGAAAGATAGTTAGCTCAAAGCTAATCCGGCCTGTTTAACCACTAGCTTCGGTTAGCTAATGCTGGCTGAGCAAGGAAACTAACAGTAAACGTTTTTACATGAAATACAGCCCAAAAACCCTGCTGACAAACGTTTGCTTATTAAATACATTCTATACTATAATAATACAAACGTTTCATTGCCTCTCTGTGACGACAAAGTTGTTTAAATAAGGGGAGAAAAGTAGCTAAAGCCAATGTATTTGGATGGGACAGGAAGTGCTATTGGCAACCGGAAGTCAGCCGGAAATGGCTACATTCAGATTGTGCAAGTGGAGAATAGCCTTAGCCTGACCCTAACCAGGAAAAGGTCATGTATTTCTTCAAATAGGGTTCTATAAATCCAGTTAACACTAGCACAGCAATGGAGAAAATGCGACTGATTCCCGCCGGGAACGGGTCAGATGACCCGACAGCTTTATGAGAAATATGAGAAAAATAAACAGTGTAAACTATATAATTACCTCTGAATATAAAAATATGAGGTTTACCACAATGAAATGTAGGTTTGAGTGAATTAAAAAAAATATATATATATATTATAATTTTTTGTATTTATTTTTTTGATGGAAGAGCCACACATTGACGGGCAAAGAGCCACATTCGGCTTGCAAGCCATGGGTTGGCCACCCTGCGCTAGATGCTCGCAAAGTGCTGTGACTTTCATCTGTTCCAACGGCCCATTATGTGGAATAACGTTCTAATTACGACGTTATTATTAATTATGACTGGCGCCCCGTTGCTCTCACTCCCATAGTGAGCAAAAGCCTAGAGAGGATTGTGAAGAAGTCCATCCTCAAAGAGATCCCACCCACCCTAGACCCCCACCAATTTGCCTACCGACAAAACCGTTCCACAGACGACGCAATAATCACTGCCCTCCACCACGCCCTCATGCACCTTGACAAACCCAACACCTATGTGAGAAAGCTGTTCATAGGCTTCAGTTCAGCTTTCAACACCATAGTCCCTTCCATAGACACCAAGCTCAGAGACCTGGGCCTCAACCCCAACCTGTGCAGCTGGATCCTGGACTTCCTGTTGGATTGGCGCCAGGTGGTAAGGATGGGCTCCAACATCTCTGACTCCCACAGGAGCCCCTCAGGGCTGCGTCCTGAGCCCCCTCCTCTACTCCCTGTACACCCATGACTGTGTAGCCACACACAGCTCCAACCTGGTGATCAAGTTTGCAGATGATACGGCGGTCGTTGGCTTGATCACCAACGGCGATGAGACAGCCTACAGGAGTAAGGTTGTAAACCTGGAAAAGTGGTGCCAGGAAAACAACCTCACTCTCAACGTCAACAAGACCAGGGAGCTGATCATCGACTACATGTGGGGAGGAGAGGGACACGACCCCATCCACATCAACGGGGTCGCAATGAAAAGGGTTGCCAGCTTCAAATTCCTCGGGGTCCACATCACCGAGAAGCTGGACTGGGGAGAGCACACTGGCCATGTGGTGAAGAAGGCCCAACAACGCCTCTACCACCTCAGGCGACTTAAAAAATTTGGCATGGGGCCACAGATCCTCAGGGCCTTCTACAGAGGCACCACGGAGAGCGTACTGACAGGATGCACCACCGCATGGTTTGGTAATGCCAACCAAAGCGACCGCAGAGCACTGGAGAGGGTAGTGTGAACGGCCGAGAAGATCTGTGGAAGCAAGCTACCCACCATAGTCAGTATCTTCACCGAGCGGTGCGTCAGCAAGGCACACAGGATTCTGAAAGACCCCAGCCACCCCAACCATAAACTGTTCGAGCTCATGCCGTCTGGCAGACGGTACCGGAGTCTCAGATCCACCTCCAAAAGAACTTTGAACAGCTACTTCCACCGGGCCAACAGGCTACTGACTGAGGACTCTGAACCATCATGGTAACCTACAAAATGTCTTGTTAAAGTAATATTGTATAGGATTATTTTAAGTATATTTGTTGTATTGCAATATTGTATTTGTATGTATATAATGTATTGTATGTATATAATGTATATTATTTATTTAATGTATGTGCACACTACTACGGTGAGGAGCCTAGGAAAACAAGAATCTCACGTTTTGGGAATGTATATACATTCTAAAAAGCTGTGACAATAAACCTATCTATCTAATTATCTAAACCGTGCCAGATAAAATGGGTACTTTTAGGAAAAGTCATTGAGTGACAGAGCTGGGCCCCGTTCCTTGTACCTGGATAACTGAGTTAGCCGGATAACTTTAACTGGATAACTGAGTTAGCCGGACTTTCCGGTTCCCTGTACGTGGATTTTCCAAATCACCATGACAACAGATCCAAAAGTTTGAGCCTGGTCGAAAGCAGAGTTCAAGTTCAAGTTAGCCTGAACCATCGCCACGCCCCCGCAAAGAAGTGACAGCCCGTTTCCTGAAACTATTCCCACAGTCTACGATCTGCATTATACCATTCTGAATTACGTTTTTGTGCTCCATTCTTCCAGAGGGGGCTTTTGAAATGTAAAATAGACCCAAAATGCTGATACTAAATTCACTTTGTCCTAAATAATGCACGTTATATATACCGTGGCGCTCGCTCGTGCGATGTACACATTATGTGGTTATTTTAATTGTAACTGGGATTAAGATGTCTGATGAGATGCGCTGTTTGACGGATTTGAGAAATTGAATGAGCCGTTGACGTCACATTAATGAATGAGGATAAAGAGATAAACTTCATTCAAAACAAAGGATATTCTAAACACGGGTCTCTCGTTCATTATGGTATAAACAATGAATTTATCCCATCTGGCACAGTGGTGCAGCGGTAGTGCTCAAGCCTGCCAACCGAGTGACCGGGGTTCAAAACCCGGTGTTTCCAATATGATTTTCTTGAATATAATATTAATGATTATACGCCAAAGTAGCCTGGTTTTAAGTTAAAATATTATAAATCTACATGCATTGAGGATGTCATTCTTTATATAGCTCTCAACGTGCACCAAATTGAATTATTCCTATATTGCAAAAAGAAGGAAACGACTAGGGTCTCGAACCCCGGTCGTCTGCGTGATAGTCAAAACAACAACCCGTTAGACGACATTGGAGATAAGTTAAAGATCGACTATACATCAATCAATGGGTAAGAGAGCCGTATCGTAATTCTGTATAAGTTTAACTAATTATTTTCGCTAGCAAGATCTCATTTGATTATTCAAACCAGCAGGCAAGTTTAAAGAAATATAATCTGATTGATTGAGGTAATGAGGGACTTAAAATTAGCCTATAGATAACGCATTTAACTTGTCGGCGAGGCTATTGAGCCGTATTGCAATCTGTCAATAAAGTTTTAAATCAATTAATAATCAATGCCGTTAGAGAATCAGGATCTCTGCCATCTATACGTGCTGGCTTTTCGCCTGAAGCGGCCGCGCGCATTTAGCCTGAGTCGCAAGTCTGGCTTGAGTTAACGAGACTGAATCCACCTTCGAGGAACAGGAAAATCCCGGCTTCGAACATCGGGTTAACTGAAGCTGGATAATGACATCTTGATCGACTTAGTTGAACCAGGTACAAGAAACAGGGCCCTGGAGCTCGACCGAGTGACAAGGATGCATTTATTGGAAATGCCTAGCGGTTATTTGACCCCTTGTCGACTGTGCTAGTGTTAACATGCTTTCTCCACAGACACCAAATAACTTTTTATTAAAACATTTTAATGGTGTCTTATTCGTTGGGGTGAAGGGGCTGAAAGACCCGGAGACAGAAAGCTGTGGAACAAACTGTGCTGCTGCAAACAAAAACAAAACGATTAGACAGATACAATTTGACACAGGCAGGCATACACACGTGTGTGTACGCAGATAAACACACACACACACACAGTAATTAGGCTTTCAACATCATCTGGGTAGAATTATGAGTCTTTAGTGTGATGCATTTGTTCCCTCCGTATTAGCAGAGAAAGAAAGAGGAGAGAGAGAGAGAGAGAGAGAGAGAGAGAGAGAGAGAGAGAGAGAGAGAGAGAGAGAGAGAGAGAGAGAGAGAGAGAGAGAGAGAGAGAGAGAGAGAGAGAGAGAGAGAGAGAGAGAGAGAGATAGAGAGAGATAGAGAGAGAGAGACTGGGGGAAGGGAGGCCTATTGACTTGCCCCATGCAGTGTGAACACCTGACTCATTACATGCAGCCATTCAAAATACTGCCTCCATTGGCTCCTCTGTACTTCCTGCAGACTCCCCGCTGGGCACGCTCAAACGCTGGAACAGGTCAATGCAAAATTAGCGATAGACCTTTTAAAAAGGGACAGTTCACTCTGAGTTGAGAAGTAAGTTCTCCGCAAGCTATTAGAACGTTCGGAGAGATTTTGTATTTAATTTATTTCTTTATTATTTTGAGCTCCCAAATTTAGCCAATTCATTGTGGTCCTGGTCGTTGTGCTGCCCTACTGTCAGTCTGGGGAGGGTGTAGACTACCACATGCTGCCCTACTGTCTTTCTGGGGAGGGTGTAGACTACCACATGCTTCCCTACTGTCTGTCTGGGGAGGGTGTAGACTACCACACGGTCCACTGACGACACAGTCTCCCAGGTAGCTACTACACAACACCCTTTCTCACCTTGCCAATCAGAAGGGGGGCTATGTGAGATTGCTGTTCATTGACTATAGTTCAGCTTTCAACACCATAGTCCCCACCAGACTCGTTGACACGCTGATCGATCTGGGTCTGAGCTCCACCATGAGCGCCTGGATCCTGGACTTTCTGAGTGACAGGCCCCAGGCGGTCAGGTTGGGGGGTCATACCTCCAGCACAATCACCCTGAGTATCGGGTCCCCCCAGGGCTGTGTTCTAAGCCCCCTGCTGTATTCACTGTACACACATGACTGTGTGGCCAGGTTCAGCTCCAACTCCATAGTGAAGTTTGCTGACGACACAGTGGTGGTAGTATATACAGCATTGTTGTACATGCTATCATACATAGTTATATAGGTTATAAGCAGGTGCTATTATAATTATTATTAATATAAAATGTTTTTTTTATTCTGTAATGTGACGGTTTGAATACAAGCTGAAATATAACACAATATAACACAATTTGGGCTCAACAGCCAATCAAATTACACTCCACCCTCCCCTCCACCCAAGGGGTTTCACAGAACACAGAGCCCAATTGCAATTAGAAGTACTACAGAGTTGTGGGAGTATACTGTGCTATAGAGTACACACGCACGCACGCACGCACACACACGCACGCACGCACGCACGCACACACACACACACACACACACACACACACACACACACACACACACACACACACACACACACACACACACACACACACACACACACACACACACACACACACACACACACACACACACACACGATGGAACACCACTGAGGTGTGTTAATTGCACTGGATGAATCGCGAAGCTGCAAACATTCGGACATTGTGCCGTACGCTCGTCGGCTGAGAACTGAATTAAAAGATGTTAAGATGTAGCCCTATTTTCAGAAATCGCGCCTAAAGGTACATGCCTAAGTAAATGGAAGATTGCTCCACTTCTACAAGGCCAATTTGCTGTTACGTTCCAAGGCCCGGTCCTGGCTGGACCGGGCATAAGAATAACATTGGACAGTGCTCTCCTCCTGACATTGGCTCCCTACCTCCCTCTGTTGACCTAAGCCCGATGGTGCGGTCTGCCATTTTATGTTGGTTGCACATTATTGATTGGATTTCTAATATTCTGCTATCCTGGGCCATCCCTGTCTGTGTTTGATGTCACCCCCCTGTTGGGTTGTTGTGTGTCATTGCCTTTGTGTCTAGTTGTTTTTATGGTGTCTTTGCTTTTGTGTCTAGGTTGTGTTTGTGATTCTGTGTTTTGGCCAGGTGTTGATCATTGTTAATTAGTGTTGGTATTTAGGTGTCTGTTTGTCCTCATTTCCTTGTGGTCATTTCCTCCAGTACCCCGTGTTGTTCCCGTGTCGTGCCTGTCTTCCCCGTTGATGTCTAGTGAGTCCTTGCCTGTATACTCCTGTCGTTTTCTTGTTTTCCTTCGTTGTTTTGTTAGTAGTAGTGTCTTTTATTTGTATTGTATGGATCAGAAGTAAACACCCCTTCTTCAAGCATCGCTCCTCGTCTCTGCCTCTGTTCCTTCTCCCTTGTCTGCAAACTGTGTTCTCACCTTCATTAGCACCCCAATCGTAACAGAATGACACCACCATCTAAGAGCACATCAGACAAGGTGGCCGATATCATGATGATCATCCGTAGCATGGTGGACGGTGATCTGGAGCATTACTCACCTGCCAAGTGGTTATTCCTGCTCCAGATGATCAACAAGGTCGCAACGGAGAGTCCGACACAGGAGCCAGCGATGCAGGTTATCGCCGACCACGTCGCTGCCCTCATGGACGGGTTTAGGTCGCTCGCTAGTCGCTACTACCCTATCCACAAGCCGAATCCCAGGTAGGGTTCCCATGGCTAACGTAGCCACGTCAGCTAACCGGTTCCCCGTTTGCTAGCTTTCCCCCCGCAGCTAGCCAGCCAGCTAGCATAAGACTCACGGTCAGCCTAGCTCCTGAAGCTAACCAGACGTCCACAGCTAGCACAGCCCCGCCCGTTAGCTTAGCTCATACAGCTAACCAGACGTCCACAGCTAGCACAACCTCATCTGCTAGCTTAGCCTCTGCAGCTAGCCAGGCTTCCCCAGCTAGCACAGTCCCCACTGCTAGCCTAGGCTCCAGATTCACGGTCAGCCTATTTCCTGAAGCTAACCAGACATCCACAGCTAACACAGCTCCGCCCGTTAGCATTTCTCCTGTAGCTAACCAGGCGTTCCCAGCTAGCTCAATCCCCACTGCTAGCCTAATCTCCAGGTTTACGATCAGCCTAGTAGGTGCAACGGACCAGATGTCCTTAGCTAGCATTGTCCCTGCAGCTAGTCAGGTTTCCTCAGCTAGCAAGCCTCAGAAGGCTAGCAAGCCTAAGAAGGCTATCGTGACAGGAGCTACTAGTCTTTCCCCGACAGCTAGCTTAGCCTCTGCAGCTAACCAGGCATCTACAGCTAACCCAGCCCCTACTGTTAGCTTAGCCTCTGCAGCTAGTCAGGCCCTCCCAGCTGACACAGCCCCTACAGCTAGCTCAGGGCCCACGGTTGGCCTAGCCCCCGCAGCTCGCAGGCCTCAGATTTCTGGCAAGACTCTGAGGGCGGGCGGGGCTAGTGCCGCCGACACGGCTTCCACAGCTGATCCGGTCATCGCTGCCAGCCTGATTCCGATCGGCGTAGTCCCGGCTGTCACCGCTCCTCCTCCAGTCTCCACGCCCTGCCCGGCCTCTACACCTGCTCCGGCTGCTACGCCGGCTCCCGGCTCCTCGACTGATCCTGGCTCTCCATGTGGTCCAGCTCTACGCCGTGAACGGCGCCCTGGTCCTCGCCGTGGTCTTCGCCGTGGTCTTCGTCGTGGGCTGCGTTGGGTCCTGCTCCGGGGGTCGTCGCCGCCGCACCTCCGTTCCGGTTCTCCTGAACCGGTCCCTAGTCCGGCGGCTGGAGGGTTCCTCGTCCGGGATCCTGCTCCGGGGTCCAGTTCCCCTTCCCAGGCTTCTGCACCTGTCCCCACCCCCCCTCGTCGGGCCTCTGCTCCCAGGTCCAGCCCCCCTCCGCGGGTCTCGGTACCCATCCCCACCCCCCCTTGTCGGGTCTCTGTTCCCAGGTCCAGCCCCCCTCCCCGGGTCTTGGCGCCCGTCCGCACCCCCCCTCGTCGGCCTCTGCTCCCAGCTCCGGCTTCCCTCTCCAGCTCCCTGTTTCTCTTCCTGCCTCCCCTCTCCGGCCCTGTACCCCCGTTTTCACCCCTCCTGGGTTTTTCGCTCAGCCTCCGGGCCCCTGGTCTCTCCCTGGGTCCCCTCCAGGATTCCGGCTTCCCCCCTCGCCTGGGTACGGACGTTGTTCTCTGGGGTCTGGAAGTCCCCCGTTGAGGGGGAGGTACTGTTACGTTCCAAGGCCCGGTCCTGGCTGGACCGGGCATGAGAATAACATTGGACAGTGCTTTCCTCCTGACATTGGCTCCCTACCTCCCTCTACCTAAGCCTGATGGTGCGGTCTGCCATTTTATGTTGGTTGCACATTATTGATTGGATTTCTAATATTCTGTTATCCTGGGCCATCCCTGTCTGTGTTTGATGTCACCCCCCTGTTGGGTTGTTGTGTGTCATTGCCTTTATGTCTAGTGTGGTAAATATTGAGCTTGAATTTCATAATTAATATGTGTGAATAAATTAGAGAACCATAATGTAAAGCCAGATGTACCTTTCAAATAGCAGAGTGGACTCAGTGGCTAAACAGTCTCAGACAGTTGCATCAGATAACAGCAGCAACAGTTATTTCAACCCCCACTCAAGCAATGACTAAATTAGAGAACAAACAACACCTTCTCGAACTGACTGTATGTAAATGTAGAAGCAGAGACAGCTGGGTTGAACGCAGGGCAGACCAGTTTAGACTTGTTGAAGAGATGATTAGTCATGGACACTAAGTCACAAACAAAGTTATCTATTAATCAACTGTTTAGTATCAAAAGAGTAAACCATAATATTAGAAATGTGTAAATTCATATATACGGGAGATACAGTTGGTAAAAGGTTTATTGAAACAGGTCTCTGTACTCAAGTGGCCACACCAAGGAGGGGGGGCCATAAAGAACCCCCTTCTGATCACTGAGGGAAGAAAGACCACATCAAGGAAGACCATGACGGGGGCCATCAAGACCCCCCTTCTGATCACTGAGGGAAGACGACATCACCCCACCCCACCCGGGAACAAGAACCAACCCCCAGAGAAGACGCCGGATTGGACCAACTATATTAGTAAAATGTGCTATTATTGGCTAGAAATTATAGGATATAAGGGCGAACATAGTGTTATTCTGGAGCCCAGACCAAACCCAACCCAGGTCTGCGGCTCCACCACTCCCCACCCAGAGACTACTGTGAGCTGATTGCATTTTACGTGAGTAAATCATGGGAAACACCAATGGTTGTTTAGATTAGAGTAATGTACAGATCCCTGATCTGTAAACCAAATTTACTCATGTGTAATGTGTACAGTAAATTCTCTATGTTCAAATTATGTTAACGAGTGACTGTTTTATGTACATGTTGGGGTTTGAGATGCAAACCTTGTTGATTCCTGTACACAGCAGCCATGTTAATGTTTTCTGATAAATCCTTTGTATGTGAAAGGCAACCTTTTATTCACTCTTGGCCCTGGCTCAAATAAATCAGCGGAGTTGATCTACAGTTCTGGTTTGTCTGGCGTACACGTTTATTCTTCATCTGCTTAAGTCAGATGAGGAGATCAACAATTCTATCACGTGTGATACCCTTTCTCCTCCTTCCAGATAAGCAATCCCATTGTACTGTACTACAATAACCTTAGATTATTGTAGGATTCTGTAGAAATATACTACAGAAATGGTGCCGTTCAACCCACCCTGTCGTGCCCCCCCCTGAAGATGTGCGGTGAGGTCTATGTGGCTGGCTGCTCAGAGCCAGGACCTTGCGTGTATGTTGGGGACGTGCAGGGAAAGAGTCGGGGGTTGTTGCGTTTGAATAAGGATAGTTGCAGGGCAGGGGTTTGTTGTCTGGATGGAGGACAGGGGACAGGATGAAGGCTGGTTATGTACGCCACTAGTTGGGACCCACGGTGAATATGGCCTTTTGCGTACAGGGATGGGGGAGCGGTGTTTTGGTTAGTTTAGGTTAGAATATCCAAAGGTATAGGGATCGCGCTTGTTGTGCAGTAAACATGCAAACATGGGCTTTTGATGTTTGTATGTTTATTCAGACACAGGAGGCCGTTCCCGGCCTATTCGGACCAAGGGGGTTGATATGATAAAGCCTCATATAGTAATTATGTATGAAGGAGCGTTGGAAACCACTCGTATTGGAATATATGAGAACGTTGAGAGCCTCGTATAGAATAAACTATACGAAGGAGGGGAGGCATTAACGACTGTTTAACAGCATGATCAAAGCGTTAACTGCAGTAGATTGAAACGTTCATTGAATCGTGAATGCGGTATGTCTAGAGTGGCGAGTTAACTGGGCGCATTTTGGGTAGTGAAAACACCTATTTCATTATGACCTAGAACGGGCGCGGATAAGGTTGGCTATTTTTTTGCATAATTGAGGCGATGTGTGGATTATGTGTCTATGCTAGTTTGGTGGGACAGGTTCTGGGCTGTAACCGTGACTCAAAACCGCGCCGGCGTGGAGTCTGGTCAATCGGACGAGGTATGGGGTCGTTAAACACACAAATTCGACATCATTTGGATCATGTGGATCAGAATGATTAAGAGCGAAATAGATCAGTGATAAAGAGGTGAGACGTTATGCGATTACATGAAGGAAACGACTTGATTAATGTGAGCGAGGGCTAGCTGGTAAAGACGAGGTTGTAACGTAGTTTTCTGAGATAAGCGCTGTGACGTCGATTCGACGAAGCGTGGTATCTGCGGTGACTATCGACCGAATTAAATGAAGGATTATGCCTGCATTAGGGTATTTTTCAAATAGATTGAGTTGACGAAGGGTTGTCTATAAAGTGAGATATGGATTGCAAGAACCCATAGTCACGGAAATATCTTTTTTAATACGTACACACCAGACATATTATGAGACTCGTGCGCTGTAATAAAGGGCGAACGATAGTACTTGAGAACAATGTGGTTCAAAACAACTGGTTGTAAACTTAAACATTCACTATGGTTAAAGCGAACGGTTGCACTTAATCTCGTTATTAATAGTCGCGCGAGGTATGTTTGAACGATGGCTATGGTTAGGAATGATTGACGGAACGTAAGAGCTTATTGTTGTATTATTATTGACCAACAACCATGGGTCTGGAGCGAGTCATATTGGAGATTGGGGCTAACTAGCTTAGCTCTGTGGAAGAGCTGCGGTGAAACTAGGGACGCTACGGCGACAATATGAGAAGAATTGACGAAACACTGTGGCGGTAATTGTTGTTAAGAAGCTAATCGAGGCGTAAGTTGGGGAGATTGTGGCCGTTTTGAGGGTTATAATTGATGCGGTAACGATTGTGTACGATATTAAGGAGTCGCTGCTTGATGACGTCATAAGTGTTGAATGGGGAGTGTGAAACGTCCACTGTGCACGGAGCCGGGGGGCACATTGGACGTGGCGCCGGGGCTGGCTAGGCTAGTTAGCTTGCGTGCGGTTGTTTTGTGAGTTTGCGAGCGACATATGTTACGATTCGAGTTTTGAAAATGATGTTTAGGAAGGGTTAAAGGACGCGGTGGTTGTCGTAGCATTGTGTTGAGTTGAAACGGAGTGTTTTATGATATTAATTATGCTTTGTCGCGATACATCGTTCTGTGTGCGCCGTTTGCGCTACTGCGCATGCGCGGTACAACGTGGAGCAATGCATTCATTCATTCATTCGCTCAGAGGATGGATAACGGGTAAGGGAATATTTTGCATTATGTAAAATGGTTGTGTTTGTATATTGTGCACTCTGTGGGTTGTAAACAATGTTCTGGGAGTGGTTTTGGTTGTGCTACTACAAGTTTGTGTGGCAGAATAAGGTGTTTTAGGTGCAGCATGTGATAAGACAGGGGAAGATAAACATGGAGTAGGTGATTTAATATACATGCCCTTAACTAAACTGGGATTCATAAACCAGATACACATTGTACTTGTAACAATGGGCAATAAATAGGTTACACAAGGGGAGTCTTGACCAAGTGGGGTTTAAGGGCTGAGTTGGGGAAGCACTCTACACTGGAAAAGACATATCGTTTGCGTCATATTTGATTAATACATCTACATTATAATCACATGTCACCTATATACAGGGCTAAACGTTCCCAGAATATCCTGTTTGCAGTTTTGAGACTTAGCATGATAGTAACTTAACTGATATTAATGTTTAATTTCTGATGAGTGGTGGTTGATAGAAATGCTTATGTGTGTGTTGTGCATGTACAAATGTGATTTTAAGATCTGTATAGAAAAAATCTGTATACAATGGTAATTATTTTTAGATGCTTGTATGAGGTAAATCTTTAATACACTGTAAATATGTTTACACAAGCCTCCGACTTGTAGGAGATTATAATTTATTGGTGGAGGCTTGCTGTCTGTGTTAGAAAACAGTTTTATTAATGCAATGGCGATTTAATGGTTATAATTGTCAGTGCAGAAGTTTGAGAGATTGTTTTTCTTTAATGCCATTGGTTTACGTAGGCTGATGTTTTATATTAAGATTGATTGCGAGTCCTGGGGTCACAATAGGATAACTTAGTGACAGGGGACTTGTTTAGGGCTAATTTGATGTAAAATTGTGTTTTTGCAGTTGTTATAGATGATTTGTGTTCAATGGTTAACCCTTTGTTGATTACAGGAAATGATAGGGCTTTGTATGCCCAAGGGCCAACAGGGCCTCAGGGGAGACTGTATTATAGGTCACAAGGGGGGATGGTAAACAGATGCGGTTTATGACGATGCAGGGAAGCAGAGAGTAGAATAGGTTTTAAACCAGGGGGGATGGTAAACCTGTTTGTTTATGGTCGCTGTTACACTCACAGAAGGGACCTAGTCTATCTTTGCAACAGGAGAGAGGTCAGAGGTGAAGATAGGTGAGAACAGTTGGAGAAGTGTGATAACAGATGACCGGCTATTTTTACAACAGAGGACAGGAAGTGGTTGTAGGGGGCCGGGGGCCAGGAAGTGACAGGAAGTGCGGACAGGAAAGCTAATGCAGAACACAGCTGATGGAGGAGTGAGCACGGTAATTGAATTAGGATAGCCAGTTCAGATGAGGTTAATTACATTGAAGGGCTAAACTATTTGATTAGAAGGATTAGCTTTAGGCTCTCAGGACACTGGGTATGTTTTGAGGTCTATCGCTGAGGGGGTTCCCAGACTTCCTCTGGATGTGAGGAGTAGAAAATACAGTGAGAACTGTATGGTAGGAAAGTGTGTACTGGATTAGCCTGAAGTTGAGAGCAGGAAAGTTGAGAGCAGGAGAGGGAGGAACAAAACTAACATGGTTTGTTGAAGATGTTGATTGAATAACAAGTGTGGGAGCAGGGTTGAAAGTGTTTGTTTATGATATAAGTGATGTATGTTGGGAAAAGATGGTGGTTCGAATGATCAGAGTGACTGTGGATGATTGTGTGCCAGGTGGTATGCATGTGTGGGGCAAGCGTGAATGGCTTTGTCTTTGAATAGGTTACCTGTTAATGTGAGGATGGTTTGAGTGGCGTGTGAGTGCATGTCTGGATGTCTTGATTTCAGTGGATGCTTGAAACTGTGATGTGAGCGAGGGATAGGGAGGAGGTGGGCACTCCGAACCTCTATCCCTCAGCAGGCGGCGGTGGAATCGGAAGATTCCCTGGACACGTTAAACACACACTATAGTAAGCAAGGGAGATACTGAATGGCCCTCGTGTCTGGCAAGATGACCAACATCTTACTGTGTTACCGTCTAGTCGGCCCAGGTAACGTTGCATGTAATGTATATGTGGGCACTGGGTGGTAGGTGGACGACGGTCCAAACCTAGAAGTGGGGCAGTGCACCGGAAGGGGCACAGCACCTGCTGTGAACAGGCCAGGCTGGTGAAAACGGTAAAAGTTTCCATACCCATAGCAAGTGGGATGGGGAGCAGACCGTAGGTTTCAAAACTGAGTGGCTGAGAGGTACTACGGACCTCAGCCGCTTGGGGTCCTGACTTGATGATGGACTATGAGATCTCTATCGACTGCGTCACCGGTCGGTCCGATGAGCATTATGACCCTGCTTATAGTCACAGAAACGCAGGAAGTGGGACTGTAAGTGACTGGACAGTATGGTCATAAATGCGTCGGGCTCAATGTACAGTCAGGCCACAATAAGCCTAAACCGAATGCGTTAGTAGGCAAGTTGTGCTTCTGTGATCAGCAGGTTTGAAAAGAACCACTGGGAAGCAGAAGGATGAGGGGTGTCAATTCAGAGGAATCTGGATTGTCTCTCCTAAGATTGGAAAGGGACCCAGCCTTAAACTGCACCTGAAGGTAAAATAAGGGGACTTCTTCTGTTCATGTGAGGAGACCTTAGCCTGGAAGTGGAGGCCTGTATCCTTAGTTGGGGGAGAGGTGCATCTAAGTAGGGCAAGCAGTGCATCCGAACGGGAGGAGGGTACTCTTAACTGGAAGGAGGTTAAAAGGGTCAAAGCGGTGTTTGGTGTATTTTTGGTTTTTCTTTTCTTTCTGAATAACCGTTGAGGTGGTCTAAGTTTGGAGCTTGTTGTTTTTATTGATTTACTGTTTTGGGTATGAATGGTAATTTAATTTCACATGTAGACGGTGCGGAACAAGTAATTGAAGGATGTGGGGTCTGTTGGGATATTTTTTTTAATTGTTTGCCGTTTGTTTCTTATTTCTCATCTATTTTTTATGGTCTGGGTGTGAGTGGAGAAAGCTGGAGGCTGAAGGAAGTGGCGTCAGGGCGGAATGTCAACAAAAGCTAAGTGGCCTATCACGTTTGCATATGATTAACATTTGGCTTCTCTTGAAAATATTTGACATATTATGTGAAAAGGATTTGTTTTGTGTTTGTTCCCTCACAGATTCAGTCGAGGGGGGGAGGCGGACCGTCACGTGTAGAGGAGTCATGGAGGATGGGTATGAATACATTTCAGTAGATTGCAACACAGAGGAGTGGACCTGTTCAGTTGTCTCCTGTGGGAAATTATTAGGTTGTGAAAAGAGGTCGCTTGTGGACGCTGGCCCCTCCTTCATCATAGCCCCGAGAGCAGTGGCCAGAACAGGCGCAGGTTTGGGAAAACGTCCAGACTGAGAGAGTCGTCTGTAAATCCAAGGAAGGAAGGTCATAGGTCAGAAATATGACAGGATCATAGGCCTACGAACAGTGGCTACAGCTGAGGCTGGCCAGTATGGGGTGAAGGGTGAGGCGACGCCGGTGGCGGTCGGGGACTGTGCAAGGAAGATGAGCGAGGGCCTCTGTGGAATGTGAGACTTGATTGGTATGGAGAAACGGGAGATAACTGAACGGTGGCGACTGATATAGAGTAAGACACAACGCGGGGTAAGAAGCTTAGACGCATTCACATATGGAATATTAGACATAGATTATGGCCAAGAATTTTTTCTCCTTGTGTGGTTCTCCGCCTTCCCTGCCCGGCTGTGATGTGACGACGAGGTGGTAAGGTTTTATGACCATGGTATGGCCATAAAGGGGGGTGGATAGATGAGAAGACCAACTGAAGGATTATGCAGATGTGATTGTGCTGTCTTGGAAAAGGAATTAACAGGAGAAAAAACAAATTAATGTAAAAATGAATACTAATTGTTGTTGTCTCCCCCAGATCTTATAAAAGAATGTGGAACCAAAAAGTGCTGTAACTTAAGAAAATTGGGTTTTAAATTTGTGATTTATTATATTTTAATGTATAATTTGTAGATTAAAATAAATTGTTATATTGTTTTCAACAAGCCCAAAAGTTGTTGTTTAAAAGGTGGGCTTCTGGCTAATGAGCCTTGAGTAGCAAAAAATCATTGATGATATGTACCAAAGAATAATGGAAAAAGAAATGTGAGAAAAAAGAAAAAATTGAGAAATTTGAAAAAAATTATTTTGATTATTATATTGTATGATTAGGATGTATAGAAAATCAAGTCAATATACAGTATGTGACAATGTGAATTGTCAAAGTGGGGAAATGTGGTAAATATTGAGCTTGAATTTCATAATTAATATGTGTGAATAAATTAGAGAACCATAATGTAAAGCCAGATGTACCTTTCAAATAGCAGAGTGGACTCAGTGGCTAAACAGTCTCAACTGTCAGTTGAGACAGTTGCATCAGATAACAGCAGCAACAGTTATTTCAACCCCCACTCAAGCAATGACTAAATTAGAGAACAAACAACACCTTCTCGAACTGACTGTATGTAAATGTAGAAGCAGAGACAGCTGGGTTGAACACAGGGCAGACCAGTTTAGACTTGTTGAAGAGATGATTAGTCATGGACACTAAGTCACAAACAAAGTTATCTATTAATCAACTGTTTAGTATCAAAAGAGTAAACCATAATATTAGAAATGTGTAAATTCATATACACGGGAGATACAGTTGGTAAAAGGTTTATTGAAACAGGCCTCTGTACTCAAGTGGCCACACCAAGGAGGGGGGGCCATAAAGACCCCCCTTCTGATCACTGAGGGAAGAAAGACCACATCAAGGAAGACCATGACGGGGGCCATCAAGACCCCCCTTCTGATCACTGAGGGAAGATGACATCACCCCACCCCACCCGGGAACAAGAACCAACCCCCAGAGAAGACGCCGGATTGGACCAACTATATTAGTCAAATGTGCTATTATTGGCTAGAAATTATAGGATATAAGGGCGATCATAGTGTTATTCTGGAGCCCAGACCAAACCCAACCCAGGTCTGCGGCTCCACCGCTCCCCACCCAGAGACTACTGTGAGCTGATTGCATTTTACGTGAGTAAATCATGGGAAACACCAATGGTTGTTTAGATTAGAGTAATGTACAGATCCCTGATCTGTAAACCAGATTTACTCATGTGTAATGTGTACAGTAAATTCTCTATGTTCAAATTATGTTAACGAGTGACTGTTTTATGTACATGTTGGGGTTTGAGATGCAAACCTTGTTGATTCCTGTACACAGCAGCCATGTTAATGTTTTCTGATAAGTCCTTTGTATGTGAAGGGCAACCTTTTATTCACTCTTGGCCCTGGCTCAAATAAATCAGCGGAGTTGAACTACAGTTCTGGTTTGTCTGGCGTACACGTTTATTCTTCATCTGCTTAAGTCAGATGAGGAGATCAACAATTATATCACGTATGATTCCCTTTCTCCTCCTTCCAGATAAGCAATCCCATTGTACTGTACTACAATAACCTTAGATTATTGTAGGATTCTGTAGAAATATACTACACTAGTTGTGTTTATGGTGTCTTTGCTTTTGTGTCTAGGTTGTGTTTGTGATTCTGTGTTTTGGCCAGGTGTTGATCATTGTTAATTAGTGTTGGTATTTAGGTGTCTGTTTGTCCTCATTTGCTTGTGGTGTAATTTCCTCCAGTACCCTGTGTTGTTCCCGTGTCGTGCCTGCCTTCCACGTTGATGTCTAGTGAGTCCTTGCCTGTATACTCCTGTCATTTTCTTGTTTTCCTTCGTTGTTTTGGTAGTAGTAGTGTCTTTTATTTGTATTGTATATTGGATCAGAAGTAAACACCCCTTCTTCAAGCATTGCTCCTCGTCTCTGCCTCCGTTCCTTCTCCCTTGTCTGCAAACTGTGTTATCACCTTCATTAGCACCCCAATCGTAACAATTTGCATGTTCTTGGTATCTAGGCACATCTAGGGACCTGGGGGTATGTATTTCCAGTGTCAGAAATATTGTGTCTGTTACTAGGCTTGAGTAAATTGTAATTAAAAAAGGGAGAATATAAATTATGATTTATTTTTGCATCTGTGCCTGTGAATAACACCATGAAAACATTGAGGTTATTTTGATTTGGCTCACTGAGCTCATTCAGCACCTTCTTGAGATCAAGTGGAAACAAAATCTAAGCAAATTAATAAATGGAAGATGTTTAAACAGAAGTATTTGTAGATACAGTAATAAATGATAATCGATTTTAATTATGAATTCATATTTGACCTTGAACTTGACCTTGACCTTATTATGGCCAAATCATACATCTATGGATAGGGAAATGGCTCCTCTTTCCAATTGCAGGGTTACATCTGGATTTAGTCATTTCCTTGTGGTTTTACGATAAAAGAGATATAATTAGCATTGTTTCGATAAAATCGTATAAAACATCGGTTAAAATGAAAATATACACTTTGACTACTGTTTTGATATGGTTATGGTCTTTACTCTTGGCTAAAAAAAACAAAACAAAAAAACATAAATGCTCTTAATATCCAAGGGCCCACATGTGCGCCCTCATGAGGGCGATACGCGATGCCACTTTGCCGACCTCTAGCGGCTCGAGTGTGCATTTCTTTTAATACATTATATTATTTGCCAAAGTAGGCAAAAGTACACATTACCACCCCTGACTCCCCGGGCTCTAGCTCCGTCAATCATTTGGTGATCTCGTAAACCTTGGGACAGGGTTGTAGCCAATGAGTGTGGCTTTCCAATGATACCCTGTGATATGATAATTGGGGATCTAATACGGTTTCTATTGATCAATTTATGATAAAGAATAGTAGGGTCCCCCAATTGGGGGACCTTACGGCTTAACAGTTTAAAAGCTTGTCTGTCTAACAAAGACGGCGGCGATTCGCATGAGTTGGACAGATTATTAAAAATGCATGAGCTACGGAGAGAATGGGAAAAAGAGAGAGAGAGATGGAGACCGAGAAGAGCGAGAGAGAGTCTATTGTAAACAATGATGAATGTACAGTGTAGTAGAAATGGCAAATGTAATTACTTGAAGCCCCAATATGTATATATATATATATATATATATATATATATATATATATATATATATATATATATATATATATATATATATATATATATATATATATATATATATATATATATATAATTAAAAACAGAAATACAGATTGGGGTCATTACATTTCTATTTCTACTACACTCTACATTATACTACACTCATCATCATAAACAATGATGAATGTAGAAATGGCAATGTAATGACTTAAAGCCCCAATCTGTATTTCATATATATATGATATGATATATATATAATTAAAAACAGAAATACAGATTGGGGCTTTAAGTCATTACATTGCCATTTCAGCGTACAGTATATAAAATATTTTTTTTGTTTTCTATTTCATATCAATGTGGGGTACATCCCGTACATTATTGAAGAGTTTTATTGGTTGAGGAACTTCATAAACCCAATCAGAATATAGATATATTTCACTCCAGTGTTTACCAACGTAAACAAACCTTTTTACAGCCACACAATACAGAGGGCAATCATGAAACCCTTCATAATTCATAATTATATAATTTTCATTTGACCTCATACATCAGGAGTTAAATCAATACACACTAGAGCAGTGGTTCCCAAACTGTGGTGCACGCACCCCTTGTGGTGTGCGAGCGCCCTCTAGGTGGTGCGTGACATTAAAAGGCTAATGGTGGTAAAAAAATTAAATAAAAAATGTACAATAAAATGTCATACAAATCTTAGTCAAACCTTTAGTATTATGGATATTAAACATGCTGGTATAGTACATGCATCCATGTTGTCGTGAACATTTTAATTAAATAAAGAAATTCCCTATCCATAGTCGCCGTGGGAAGAGATAAAATAAAAAATTTAATAAAATAAATTCCCTACCTACTCATGGCCTTAACTGACAACCAACAGGAACCAAACAATATTTTTTTTATGCCTAATAAATATAACTAATATAATTTTTTTTCAAATGGGGATTTTCACTGTGTAAATCATGAAATTCAAGAAACGTTATAAAAAACGTACGTTTTAATAATAATAATAAACAATAATGTCTCGGGCGTGTCTGACACAGGTGTGCTTCATCTGTGCACGGAGACCAGCAACAATTTTTTCTAACAGAAACCCATTGGGGGGTGCGTCAGCTAGGTCGGGAGGTGACAAGGGGTGCACGGCCAAAGAAGTTTGGGAACCGCTGCACTAGAGAATGAAAACACATTAGAGCGGCTGGGTGGCGTAGCGGAGATTGCGCTTGTCACCAATGCAAGAGACTCCGGTCTTGACTCCCAAGAGTCAGGATTGCCTGCGGCTTGTGCCAGTTGTCATACTATCTCAATTGGCAGAGGTAGCGGGTGGAATGTCGATGGGTGGGGATTGGACATTGTGGACAGCGACTCCTACAGGTCGGTTGGATGACGCCTGTACAGCAGAGACAGGAAGTATCGGGGGCAGCGTGAGTACTCCTCGCCACTGAGAGTCCGCGCTGTCTGGTGAAAAGATGCGACAGGCTGTCTCCTCGTGTACCGGAGGGGACACGTGATGCAAGGCTTCTATCCTCACTACAGCCCACCAGTGGGAGGCATAGTCTAGCAACGTTCAAGACAGGGGAGGGGAGAATTGAAGGGGAGAATTGGCGATACGAAATTGGGATGGGAGAAAAATAGAAAATAAGAAGAAAAGGTGGATAAAAAAAAAAGAGAATGAAAACACATCTCCATTCGTATCTCTTCATTTTTGGTATCAAACTGGGCCTGTGAAACCTGGTACAACAATTCAAGAGCTTTGAATTAGAGATGTGCGATATTATCGGCCGATATTGGCATTAAAACGTAATATCGGAAATTATCCATATTGTTTTTTTTTTTCTTTTTACATTTATTTAATCTTTATTTACCCATGCAAGCAAGTAAGAACAAATTCTTAGTTAATTTATTGTCAAAAGTATGCATAATGTTGTGTTAATTCCACAACAAGAGATATGTAATGTTAATTACCTGAAATGATTCCGTATTTTGGGGGTGGAACCCTGCATATATCGGTATCGGTTGATATCGGTATCTGAAATTAAGAGTTGGACAATATCGGTATATTGGATATCGGTAAAAAAGCTAATATCGAACATCCCTATTTTGAACCCTAATTGTGTAGTCGAAGAGAATACCATTTTCCGTTTTGACATACAGTACGGTACGTATTTTGGTATACTGTATCTCTCGTTCACAGCTGTAAAGCTGCAGTCAGGTGTAACAAGGTGAGATGGGGCTTATAGTTTTCCCACACGCATGCTCAGGCCTCAGCGGGGTTTACTTACAGTATACTTTGGGCTTTCATCGTGCTTAGACCTCAGGGTTCTCTAGGTCCTACACTTTTTCCAACTGAAGGCAGCTTGGGGGGTGCGTTTTAGGGGATGAGTGACCTCTAACAATGACTCATAATCACCCATTTAGTTATGCATAAAAAAACAAATATTCAAAACAAGTTGTTTCAAGTTTCAAGTTTGTTTATTATGTATCACAATAAATACGGGTACTTTACGATTAAATGCTTGTTTCTGTATAAGCCCCTCTCTCAGTGTGCTTCATACAGTAAAAAAGTAAGTAAGAAGTATGTAAAGAGTAAGTAAAGAGGAATATTCAATATACATATATACAATACAGAGTCAAATGAGTAACAGTGAGGTACAATGCAGAAAATGAGGTACAAAACTTTAGGGTAAGGTGCAAATGCAAACGAGGTATGAATGTAGTGCAAATCACGTTAATAATAGATAAATATAATGTAGTGTTAAAGTGTCTAAAGTGAGTATTAAGGTGAGTGTTTGTTTAAAGTGAGTGTGTACATGTGGATGTGTGTGCAGTGAGTGTAGATGATGGGTTGTTGTTACATAGTGTCATTGAGCATCCTGATGGCTTGGAAATAGAAGCTCCATTTGAGTCTCTCTGTACTGGCCATGAGACTAGCGCTTACCTGACCGCCGCAGTTGAAAAAGGCAGTTGTTTGGGTGACTAGAGTCTTTGGTTATTCTCTTAGCCTTGGCCCTGCAACGCTTGTTATAAATGTCCTGGAGAGTGGGAAGCCCACCTCCAATTGTGCGTTCAGCTGAACGGGCCACTCTCTCTAGTCTGCTGTGGTCGTGTGCGGTGCTACTCCCAAGGAGGTGATGTTAACAGTCAGGATGCTCTCTATTGTGCACAAGTAGAAGTTCTTAAGGATCTTCTGACTCACTTTAAACTTCCTTAGGGGCCTAAGGAAGTAGAGGCGCTGCCGTGCCTTCTTCACTACACTGTCAATGTGTGTGGTCCATGTCAAGTCCTCAAATATGTGGACTCCAAGGTACTTAAATCTGTTCACTCGATGCTGAGGGGGCTGTAGTTCCAGGCCCCCGACCTCCTAAAGTCCACAATCATCTCTTTAGTTTTGCTGACGTACACATTGGTCCTCATTCTCAAACGTGTTCGTAAGTACCTTTGTAAATATCTTGGTAAACAAGATGGCCGCAGTGTGAGAGGTCGTGTCTCAATTGCTCGTCTGTTTGTCGCAGTTTGTAGCCGATAATATTACTAATTTGATCCACTTTAATTAGTTTGAGCAGTTTAACCATTTCAGTTTCATTGCGGTGGTTTTTTTCCTTGTTTGTTCGTGAAAATGACAACTATTACACTGCAAAGTTTGATGGACGCCATCGAGAAGAGCAAGACTGAAACGCTTCAAACGCTGAGACACATTGACTCAAAAGTGGATACAGTTCAGGCTGGCTTGACTAATATTCAGAACTCCCTGGAGATGTTGGGAGGTCAAGTCGAGTTAATTGAGGAGAGAGTCGGCAAGAACGAGAGTAATGTCGATAATCTACTTGATCGGGTGAAAGTTCTAGAGGAACACAATGCTTACCTACGTGAGAAGACTGATGACCTGGAGAATCGGAGTCGTCAACTAAATCTTCGTGTCGTCGGAATCCCTGAGTCTGCTGAAGGCACCGATGTGATTGGGTTCATGTCCAAAATAATTCCATCGCTCCTGGGTCCGGATAACTTCCCCACCTGTGTCGAAGACCTACAAAAGGCCTTCGACACTGTCAATCACACCATTCTGATTGACAAGCTAAAAGCAATTGGTTTTGATAGTTTATCAGTGAGCTGGATACAATCCTACCTGGAGGGGAGGGAACAGATGGTGGAAGTAAACGGTACCCTATCCCCCCCCCTCACAGTGAGCTGTGGTGTTCCACAAGGAAGCATACTAGGACCGCTACTATTCCTAATTTATGCAAATGACATGTCGTCAGCTTGTGACTGCAACTTGTTCCTGTTTGCGGACGACTCAGCCCTGCTGGTCTCTGACAAGAACAAGTTACAGGTTGAAAAAGCCCTCAGCTCGGAACTAGGCAAAATCTGCATATGGCTCGCCGACAACAAACTATCATTACACATGGGCAAAACAGAGTCCATTCTCTTCGGTTCAAATAACAAACTCAGCAAGACTGACGGCTTCTCGGTTACAGTGGGTGACAATATTGTCACAAGGAAAGATGAAATTACCTACCTGGGTTCCATCCTAGAGGCTAATCTTTCCTGTGACAAAATGGCATCCAATGTAATAAAAAAAGTCAACCAACGAACGCGATTCTTGTACCGGATCTCCTCTCTGGTAAACAAGAATACCCTGAAGACTCTAGCAGGAGCACTCATTCAAGGGTACTACGACTATGCGTGCACCTCATGGTACCAAAGCACCTCAAAGGCACTAAAAAACAAATTACAAACATCTCAAAACAAGCTAGTCAGACTACTACTTGACCTGACTCCTAGAACCCACCTCACCCCTGCCCACTTTGACAACCTAGGATGGCTTAGAGTAGACGACAGAGTACAGCAACTTGCAATGGGCCTGGTCTACAAGATACACTACGCGACCAAGGTACCCATGTACATGTCAAAATACTTCCCAAAGGTCAGTGAATACCACGATCACAACACCAGAGGGAGCTCCACAAATCATGTAAAACCCAGATTCGGCTCAAACAAGGGACTAAACACGTTTCGCAATTATGCCACATCAATGTGGAACGCCCTGCCTAAAGCTGTAAAGGAATGTGAATCACTACCCACCTTCAAAAACACTCTCAAAAAACACCTACGTGAGACTGCAATTCGAAACTGGCCCCTACAAATGTCCTAACCTAGTTGTACAGTAAATGACCAAGTAAGGCTTTGTCAACATTCCAATGTACAGTGTAAAATGTGTGTGTGTCCCCTACCCAACCCCCCCCCCCCCCCCCCACCTCCAATGTACAGCCCTCACCCAACCCACCCAACCCCACCCCACCAACCTCCTCCAATGTACAGTTTCTACGCCAAATGTATATACACTCCTTTTCTGGACACTTTTGTATCACAAACAGTACTGTATTTGCAAATCTGATATGTCATAAATGTATAGATGTAGCAGTACTGTCTATCTGTATGTCATGTATGTCATATATGTTATGATGAATTGAAAATGGGGGACCCTGGTGGAAACAAGACGAAAGTCTTTCTCTGGTCTGCATCCCCTTAACAATTGTATGTATTGAGATGTACTGTACTGTACCCATTCTGCAATCTGTTAATAAACTTTTCAATCAATCAATCAAACCGCTCCAATCATTGAAAGAGCCCATCGCTCACCGACAAATCGTCAGAACGAGCGTGGCACGCCTAGGCCCATCATCATAAAGTTGCTCTACTTCCAGGACAAGGTGAAAATCCTTCGACTTGCCAGAGAGAGTAAGAGAGTGGAATTCAACGGGTCTCGTGTCTACTTCAACCCAGACCTCAGCGCAGACTTGGCGAGGCGTCACAAGAGCTTCGCCACCATCAAACGCAAGCTCCGCGAACGTAAGATCAAGTACTTTGTTCGCTATCCATGTACATTGTGTGTCACCATTGATGGCAAAGAAGAAAGATTTAACTGTCCCAAGCTTGCTGAAAATGCCTTGATATCTTTACCGAACTCTCCAGAAGATATGCGGTACGAATGATGATGTTTATTATGACTGAGATAGTGCTCGGTAACTCTTCTTATGGTCCGAGCCGGCGTATTAAGGCGAGACACTGCAGGTGAATAGTCAAATATACTTTTTTTGTTGATTTTGAGATTTTGTTATATTTTGCTTCCTAAACATGTCTTCTATGAAACTAGTGACAATAAAACGTCAATAACACACATTTAGTTGTTTATTTTACATCATTTTGCCTTACTGCATCCATAAATGTGCACATATTTAATGGGGAAGTGCCTCATTTGCATATATAAACATAAATTTCAGAAAACTTGCAATATATTTTTTCTTAGTTTATATGTACATAACAAATTGGGAAAGTTTCATAGTGATATCTATTCAAATATTTTTTGCCTATTAGGGGGTACTACACTGTACTACACTGTTTGTAGCCTGTGTGTAGTTCTGTTCAGTTCAATAACATCATTATTATTATTATTCAGTTATCAGGCATGTGTTTAGGTTGTCTATTACTAATGGTTTGATTAGGTATTGTGTTTGTAAATATCTGTTTAAAAAAAAAAGTATGGCATTTTACAATACAGAACTTTGAAGGCGTTTTCCCAAAAATGAGTTTTAAGAGTTTTTCCTCATACTCTGAGCCAGAAATCTCCACTTCAGTAGCACTCACATACACCAAACCTTCCAGTTCTATTCATATCTATGTTCTGAAGGTATTTACAGAAGGGTTTGTTGATATCGCATTCATACCCTGATTTATATCACATTTTATTCCTAAAAACATGGCGAAATATGGAATTTTACCATAAAAATTTACTGAATGGAGTATTTTCTGATTTATGGAGAGATAAAAAGAGATATCCAAAATCCCCTCTGTAATAACCTTTGGCTCTAATATGTCAACAAAATGAAACTATAATTTTGAAAATGGCTTTATCCAATGTTCAGATTTCTGTCCTGGAATTATATGCAAATTAGTGCATATTTAAGTAGATCCTGCCTCATTTGCATATTTAAACATACAATTTCAGAAAACTTGTAATACAAAAAAGTCGTGTCTTAATATAAGTAATCAACTGGGGAAGTTTCATTGTGATATCTATTAGTTCATTTTTTTACCCTATTCACCTGCAGTGTCTCCCCTTAATTAATTGACCGTGTCCTCTCCTCTTCTTAATTCTCCTTTGTTCCTTCATATGAAGTGATGCCTCTGCATTATGAGTTTTGTTCTATTTGTGCCATGTTTATGATTTGGAAATATGTGCTCAATGTTAGCGTGAGCCTATTACATGGCTTCATTAATTGTACATGCTGTTGTGTTTACATTCTGAATGTCGTAGCGTAAATGCGTCACTTCCGGTAGCGCCTACGTGCTTACGGCACGTTAATACCGTGACTAATTCATAGTAGAGATTTATCAGAATGAAAGATTTAAAGTCTTTGATGCCGCCTGTAAATATCAGGCTACAAATGTTCTTTTCTTCTTTTTCTTTCTGGCTTCATTAATGTTACATGCTGTTGTGTTTACATTCTGAATGCCGTAGCGTAAATGCGTCACTTCCGGTAGCACCTATATGCGTACGTCACGTTAATACCGTGACTAATTCATAGTAGAGATTTATCAGAATGAAAGATTTAAAGTCTTTGATGCCGCCTGTAAATTTCAGGCTACAAACTTTCTTTTCTTTTTCTTTCTCTAAGAATACAGACAGAGCTTTGAGTTTATAGTGAATTCCCATAGACATGCCAGGTACTGCTGGGACATGCTGGGATTTAGTTTTGTGTTATGTATTTATGTTATGTTGTGTGTGTGTACTTGAATGTATGTCGCTCTCCTGCTCCCTGCTCATTATCCATTGTTCCTCCTTGCACATGATTATATATCCCGTTGTTTTTGTTTCTTTTTCTTTTAATACAACTCTGGTATGATGAATACTTCTAAAGGTTTAAATGTTATTCACCTGAATATAAGGAGTCTGTACCCCAAAATCAATCTACTTAGAGCTTGGCTTGTCTACAATAATCCCAGTGTAATTACTGTGTCTGAGACATGGTTGCATAGTGCAATCTCTAACAATGAAGTTGAATTTGACAACTATGTTCTGTACAGAGCTGATAGGGGTACTAGAGGTGGAGGAGTGGCTACATATGTCAAATCAAATCTGACATCTGAGCTCCTCAGGCCAAGGGTAAACCCTATAAACTTTGAGTGTCTTTTTATAAAAATTTCTTTTCATGAAAATAAGCAGTTGACCATAGGACATATTTATAGACCTCCTGATTCTCCCTCTGAATCTACAAATGATATATTATCCACCATTAACTCTTTAGATCGTCCAAATGAAATTATTATCTTGGGTGACTTTAACATCAACTGGCTAGATCGATCATCTAGTAATGCTCGAAACCTATTTGGCAGTGTCAATTTAACTCAACTCATTAGTGAGCCTACTAGAGTTGATACTAGATCCAAGTCCCTGCTAGATTGGATTCTCGTCTCACACCCGGACAGAATTTCAAACTCTGGTGTGTTACCTGATAGTTTCAGCGACCATTCTATCATCTTCTGCATTTGGAAGATAAAGTTACCACGTCTACCACCAAAATTTATCAGGATAAGACAATGTAGGAATTTGAATATTGAGCACTTTATTCAAGATATAACATCTATAAATTGGGACCGGTTTAAATTGATTCCATTTGTTGAAGATGCATGGAATTTCTTCTACACTGAGCTTACTAATGTTATTGACCATCATGCTCCCTGGAAGATGCTCAAAGTAAATGGTAGACACTTGCCCTGGATTAATAGTGAACTTATAAATCTGTATAAACAAAGAGATAAGGCTTGGGAAAAGCATCGTCTGACAAAGGATTCTGCCGACTTCATTGCATATAAACAAATACGGAACTTATGTACAACTAAAACAAGAAATGCTAAATCCAACTATTTCAAAGATTGTTTAAGCAATGAATTTAGCAATCCAAAACAGTTTTGGAAGAGAATCAACAGCATTACTAAGAAGTCATCTATAAATCCCACTCATATTAGAATTAATAATGAAGTTGTCAATGATCCCTCCTCAATTGCACTTGCCTTTAATCAGCACTTTAATTCTGTCTGCAGACTCAAATTTAATGACTCCTCATATT
This sequence comes from Notolepis coatsorum, assembly GCF_963971535.1. Lineage (NCBI taxonomy): Eukaryota > Metazoa > Chordata > Actinopteri > Aulopiformes > Paralepididae > Notolepis > Notolepis coatsorum. The sequence continues at coordinate 45,355,457 of NC_140165.1, forward strand.
CCGATGTGCCTCTTAATAACACCAGATGCAACAGCTCTTTTTCCTCTAGAAGTATCCGTCCGCTTGATGTTCAGAAGGTCATTGATGAATTAAGATTGGGTACTAGCTGTGGTTCAGATGGGATGGAGATCAAATTCAAAAGCTGAAATACAGACTTTATTAGTTTTGTTTAGAGCAAAATGCAGAGTATTACCAGCAAATATACAGAGGTTGTTCGTTCCCTGTCCAGATGACAGCAGAAGGAAATTAAATTTTAAACACCAATTTGCACGAACAACCTTAAAACAAAGGTGCACCTCAGTTATAGGTATCAAACTATGGAACTCCTTGCAGAACGATGAAAAGAGTTCCAATAATATATTTCACTTCAAAAGGTTGTGCAAAGAAAAGATACATAGACAGTATAGCACAGTTTAGTATAATATTGCAGTTTAGCGTGTCAGGATGACGTAGCATAGAGTTGTAGTGTAGGCCAGTATGAGTATAGTAATATAGTATATAGCAGCGTAACATAGAATAATAATATATTAAAATATTGTATAATACTGTACCAATATGGTGTAGAATAAATAGTATGATTTAGTTATATGATTTAGTTATATTATAATAAAATAGAAATTAGATAGTATATAGAAATATAATACATTATATAAGTGTGTGTGTGTGGGGGTGTGTGTGTGTAAATGAATGAACCTAAATATGTAGTTTGACTGATAGATAGACAAAATGGGTTTATTTATGTTGATTTAATTTGGTTGTGTTGATGTTAAATTTAAATTTATTTTTGCAAAATGGGTATATTCTGTTTGGTTTTACACAATATGTCTATCGGTGTGTTGTGTGTGTGTAAATCTGAAGACACACATGAGAACTCATACAGGAGAGAAACCACTGTTCAGTTTAAGCTGACAATAGACATGAAAAGAAGAAGGAACAGGTTCCAAAACAGTTAGCTATATCCACAATAGGAATATCATGTATGTATGTATACTAAGCAGTATGCACAATAGGAGAAAAAGAAAAAAAGAGATATATAAATAAAGTGGGTATATGTTTTGTACATAAAACTATGAAACTTTTGTAACCTTTTGTTTTTGCAAAATGATTTACTGAATTATGTTTCTTTTTTGTATTATTTTTTGTGTGTAAATAATGTAATGTAAAAAGGGTAGGCAATTATAAGCCTCGGCTTCAGCCTACACCTTTTCGGTCATTTTTTATTTATTTATTTTTTAATATTCTACTACTATGCTTTGTAAAAGAAGACTGAAATAAAAATCATTCATCATATCCTTTGTCTGATTTATTTAATTTATCTTTAACAACTAATGAAACTCCATTAAGCTGGAAATGTGCAAAAGTCATTCCATTGCATAAAGGTGGTGATCCTTCTGATCTCAATAATTATAGACCAATTTCAATTATTAATAGTATAGCAAAAGTATTTGAAAAACTAATTTTTAATCAATTATCCCATTATGTTAATGATTCTCATATTTTATCACCATGCCAATCTGGTTTCAGGCCAAACTACTCCACAACTACAGCCCTTCTGAAGTTGACCAATGATGTCCACTCAGCAATGGACAATAACATGGTTACTGGTGCAATATTTATAGATCTCACAAAGGCTTTTGATTTGGTTGATCATTATCTTCTTCTTGACAAACTGTGTGCTATTGGTGTCTCTAATAATTCTTTACTTTGGTTCAATTCCTATCTCCACCAGAGACGTCAGTGTGTATCATATCAGGGTAAACAGTCTGATTTTTTGATTATGGATAAAGGTGTTCCTCAAGGATCATCTTTAGGACCATTATTATTTTCTATATTTGTTAATGATCTCACCCTGATACCATCTGACTGTCTTACTCAACTGTATGCTGACGATACAGTGATTTATTCTTCTAAGTCTGATATTCAACAAATTCAGTACTCTTTACAGACTCATTTTGATGCTGTCCAGAAATGGTTATCTATTAACAAACTTTTATTAAATAAGAAGAAGTCCTATAGTATGCTGTTTGGTACTAGATCAAATCTGGTGCAAATATCAAATCAGTTGTCGATTAAGTTTTTAGATGATGCTCCTCTTGAAAATGTCGATGAATATAAGTATCTGGGTCTTTGGCTTGATTCTCAACTCACCTTCAAGTCACATATTGATGCTGTGATGAAGAAAACAAATTGTAGCCTGAGAATATTGTATCGTTCTATTAACTGTTTTTCTCTTCAGGTTAGGAAAATAATCATTATACAGCTGGTACTTCCAATAATGGATTACGCAGACATAGTCTATCAAAACACCACACTAACAAATCTCCGTCCTTTATATGTTACTTATAATAGTGTTTGCAGATTTATATTGAGGTGTCCTTATAGAACCCATCACTGTCTTATGTTTGAGTTGTTAAACTGGCTTTCTCCCCAATTCAGAAGACATTTTCATTGGTTGCTTTTTGTTTACAAATGTATTTACTTTAATTATCCCCCCTATCTAAAGCAGTTCTTAACACCATATAGTTCAACTTATAATTTAAGACACACGGATCTTCCTTTCTTTAGTATACCTCGAACCATCAAAGCTATCGGTCGACTTGCCTTTAAATATAAAGCACCAGCTGATTGGAACACTCAGTTCACTCAGATCTCTTACTTCTTACAGGTTATTCAAGATATCTTTGTTCACTCATCTACAGACTACTTGCACTTGTTATTGATTTACTGTGTTAGGGCTTAAATGTCGTTTTCAGATCAAATTATAATTTTGTTTGTGTTTTATAAGGGAACATATATATATATATATTGGTGATCCTCTTGGGAGGAATCAGTGTGGATTGTGGGAGTGAGCTTGGGAGAGCATCTGTCAGTGTATAAGTGCATTTGTTGTCTTGTTTTTTTGTTTTGTTATGTATTGTATTGTATGTTTTGTATCCTATGTTAAGGACCCCCTCGAAAACGAGATAGCATATCTCAAGGGGTTTATCCTTCAAATACATTTCAAAAATTTCAAAAGTTTACAAAAATCCTCCTCTGGATTCCTGAACGCGTGAAACGGTATTCGTAAGTGGCCAAAATAATCACAGCTGGGTTCCCATGAATGAAAAACGTCACTCATTCTTAAACTGCAAGCGTGTTCTCATACACCTGAATTTGCATACAGACAGCTCCTTATAAGACGATTGAGGCGTGTGCAAAACAGCAGACCGTCTGCATTGCATCTGGACCATGCTGACCCATTCAACGGGTAGAAAGGTAGACGTACTGTATTGTACCCATTCTGCAATCTGTTAATACAATTTTCATTCAATCAATCACCGCACAGGTTATTGATTGAATGAAAATTGTATTAACAGATTGCAGAATGGGTACAATACAGTACGGCTCAATACACACAATTGTTAAGGTGGGCAGACCAGGGAAAGACTTTCGTCTTGTTTACATCAGGGTCCCCCATTTTTTATTCATAATGAATTGTAAGTAAGGGTGCAATCCATGCTTTGTGGATCTAGCCCCCAGTGTCATAGATGCAAAGCATCATAGATATTGAACATGTCTCACGCCAAGTGCCGTGCCTAGGGCGGGGGGGGGGGGGGGCTACAGTGAGTGTGAGTGAATGGATGAATTAATGGATGCATGTTGAATGAATGAATGAATGAATGAGTGAGTGAGTGAGTGAGTTAGTGACATTAATAATAATAATAATAATAATAATAATAATAATAATAATAATAATAATAATAATAATAATAATAATAATAATAATAATAATAATAATAATAATAATAATAATAATAATAATAATAATAATAATAATAATAATAATAATAATAATAATAATAATAATAATAATAATAATAATAATAATAATAATAATAATAATAGCTTAGATTTATATAGTGCCTTTCAAGAAAGCCAAGGATACTTTACAAAGCAGCAAAAAAGACACATAAGACATAAGTAAAATAAATAATTAAAACAATGAAGGACAGGGAGATGACTAGAGGCCATAGGCCTTCGTGAACAGGTGGGTTTTCAGGGCTGTGTTAAATTAGTCCAAGGATGTGGCAGAGTGGATCTCAGCTGGGAGAGGATTCCAGAGTGTGGGGGTCGCGACGCTGAAGGCTCTGTCCCCAGTGGTTCGTAGGCGGGTGTGGAGGATGGTGAGCATCTGTGTCTGAGGATTGCAGTCTCCGGGAGGAGGTGTGAGGAGGGTGGAGGAGGTCAGATAGGTACTGGGGGACAAGGGCAATGAAGGGATTTGTATGTAAGGATGTATTGTATGAGATACAGGACTTGACCGGGAGCCAGTGGAGGTGTATGAGGGTGGGGGTTATGCGCTGCCATGCATTGGCAGTCATACAGTAGATGTGCTACTAACTAAAAACTTGAAAGGCAAAAGGTTACATTTGTTATGATTAGTTAATTTTTAGTTGATTCATGATGAAATAATCAATAAAAAATACTTTGAAGCACTAGTGAATACACACCTGAGTTAAGAGACTGAGAGCATCAGGGTCTAGCAGGCCTTAGGTGCTGAAAATCTCCTGACTAGCACTAGGGCTGACCCCTATTAGTCGATTAGTCGACTAATCGGTCGAAAGGAGCCGTAGTCGACTGCCTTTTTATTAAAACATTTTTATCATTCTTTCCAAAAGAAAAGAGGCCTAGAAGCATGGCTAACGCTAATGGCACGCATACCAGAGGCTAACTGCCTAAGAAAACAGGCACAGAGGCACTGAAAGAGGATTTCACGCATCTAATGAACACACTAGACTAGACAAATATCAAGATGTATCCATCAGTGGACCAATTGCATGCTTTTGCAGAGGACAAGAAGCCTTCAGTCGACTCCTTCAGACATTAAGCACCCCCCACACCCCAAATGGAATGGTACACAAAAAAAAAAAAAAAAATATATATATATATATATATATATATATATATATATATATATATATATATATATATATATATTAGGGATGTCCGATATTATCGGCCGACCGATATTATCGGCCGATATCGGCAGTAAAATGTGATATCGGAAAATATCGGTATCGGTTTAAAAACAAACAAAAAACAATAACAATATTTGTTATATATATATCCAGTGAAATGATTAGTTACCTGAAATTATTCAGTTTTTTGGACGGGGAAACCCTGCATATATCGGTATCGGTTGATATCGGTTGATATCGGTATCGGAAATTAAGAGTTGGACAATATCGGAATATCGGTATCGGTAAAAAAGCCAATATCGAGCATCCCTAATATATATATATATATATATATATATTTTTTGTTGGCGACTAATAGTCGACTAACGGCAAATCTTGTCCAATCATAGTCGACTATCCAAATCCTTAGTCGGGGACAGCCCTAAACAGCACTGACGGGATAACAACAGCACTGACGGGATAACAACAGCACTGACGGGATAACAACAGCACTGCCGGGATAACAACAGCACTGCCGGGATAACAACAGCACTGCCGGGATAACAACAGCACTGACGGGATAACAACACCACTGACGGGATAACAACAGCACTGACGGGATAACAACGCCACTGACGGGATAACAACAGCACTGACGGGATAACAACAGCACTGCCGGGATAACAACAGCACTGACGGGATAACAACACCACTGACGGGATAACAACAGCACTGACGGGATAACAACGCCACTGACGGGATAACAACAGCACTGACGGGATAACAACGCCACTGACGGGATAACAACACCACTGACGGGATAGCTAATATGCTGCAAGAACAATCTGACAACTGGTCAAGGGTATCGAGGCGGTATAAATACAGGTGAGCTGATGAAACGATGGGAAACAGGTGAGCAGCAGAGTCATGTGGTGGTAGAGATAGGGTTACTGCAGGACAGAGTCATGTAGAGATAGGGTTACTGCAGGACAGAGCCATGTATAGATAGGGTTACTGCAGGACAGAGTCATGTAGAGATAGGGTTACTGGAGGACAGAGTCATGTAGAGATAGGGTTACTGCAGGACAGAGTCATGTAGAGATAGGGTTACTGCAGGACAGAGTCACGTAGACATAGGGTTACTGCAGGACAGAGCCATGTAGAGATAGGGTTACTGCAGGACAGAGTCATGTAGAGATAGGGTTACTGCAGGTCAGAGTCACGTAGAGATAGGGTTACTGCAGGACAGAGTCATGTAGAGATAGGGTTCCCAGATAGCAAAAAATTAGTGAATCAACGTTGAAATAGGGTTCGGCAGAAATATTGAATCTATGTTGAAGCCTGACATCGAAATTATACAGATCGTTGTCTATGACTTACATGTTGAATCAACGTTAGGTGTCAACCATAACTGATACTATATCAATGTTGATTCAACCATCATCTAAATGGCAATCTACATGCACATTTTAGTTGATTTTATATTGAATCAATGTTAGACATCAATGTTTATTCAACCATAATCTAAATGGTAATCTACATGCACATTTTAGTTGATTTTATATTGAATCAATGTTAGACATCAATGTTTATTCAACCATAATCTAAATGGTACTCTACTTGTACATTTGTAACTTGTACATCTACTTGTAACTTGTAAAGTTAAGGAATCAATACTGATTAATGTACATTTTACATTAAAATATTGCTGCTGATATGTATACATCATAACATTACAAGTTTTTTTCCTGCTGTTAAACACACTATTGTTAAATAAATAATAATAAAATTCTTATATGACCATATTTCCAAAAATGTGTGAACAAAAATGACAACATGGCTTTAATATGAAAATTTATTTTTTTCTAGGGTATCATACTTCCAGTGACCATACCTTTTACACAAAAAAAAATAACAGACCTTATAACAGGCTTTCATTAACAATACATATATAGCCACTGCCAGAATAGTGACACACATATTGTGTGTGGTGAGCACACGCATTCATGCACAACGAAGACAAGATTGCGTTGTCTCAATCATTTTAACTATAAATTTATGAACTCAAAGTATGAGCTCACTACTGACTGAAATGTCCAACAAAAAGCATCAATTGTCAAATAATATTGATCACATTAACTAGACTAGATGTTTGAGGAAATTAGAAAGGGAACAACAACTTAACCCTTGTGTCTGATCAGATTCGTATTTGTTTGATAACTTTGCAGTGATTATGTTTGTAGCCAACATAATATGTGGCATAATCTTTTAATTATCTTGTATTTTTTTTTTTACTCTTCATAAATTGTTTATTCCACTTCAGCCCGATCATAACCACCACATATTCTTTTTTTTGTCATATTTAACAACTCTTTTCAGAAAAGTGGGAGTATTTCATTACAAAAATAATATAAAAAATGGTTATGATCAGGGCTGAAGTTGAATAAAATATTTATGGAAAAGAAAGTGGGAAATTATTTCAACATAATCTTTTTATGGAGTTTTTCTATTTAGTCCCCTAATAAGAGTATAATACTTTAGTTTTCAGACACAAGGGTTAAATAACAATGGCATAGGATTTGAATTTAAACACAGTGGAGCTTAGATGATCTACAGTTATCCTCCAAGGCATCTGCTATATAATAATCTTCAGATTTACTTAAGTGTTATTAGTAGGTTACAGCAGTAAGCATTAGTTTGCTCAGTCAATTATGGCCAATTCGTTTTATATTGTTTAATACAGTTAAATAAATAGATAGATGAAAAGCAATTTTTTTGTATCCCCCCCCCCCCCCCCCACTGTACCGAAAATAATACCGAACCGTGTCTTCAAAACCGAGGTACGTACCGAACCGTGGATTTTGTGTACCGTTACACCCCTAATGTTTCTATAACTCTCTCCCATATAACTCTCTCCCATACCCTTAACACCAACCGCTGAAGTGCCCTTGAGCAAGGCACTAAACCCCCAACTGCTCCAGTGGAGTTGCTCAGTGGCCAACAGTGTCAGACTGTGGTTGTACTGGGGCCTAACAAAATTAATAGTTGGTTTCAGGTTGGTTGTCAGTTTGGCCATGGGTAGGTAGGGAATTTATTTAATTAAATTTTTTTATTTTATTCTTTCCCACGGCGACTATGGATAGGGAATTTCTTTATTTAATTAAAATGTTCACAACAACATGGATGCATGTACTCTGCCAGCATGTTTAATATCCATAATACTAAATGTTTGACTAAGATTTCTATGAAACTTTATTAATTTTTTTTTTTTTTTTTTTTTTTTTTTTTTTATAATTTTTTCTAAAAACTCATAAAATATATTGGGTCGCACCTAAATCGGCAGGGTCGGTCGGCAACCTGAAACCAACTATTAATTTTGTTAGGCCTGGGCAGCTCCCAGGTGTGAATGGAACTCTGTGAATGTGAAGCAGGGCGTAGCTGAAAAAGAGCATCCGTGCTCAGCGAACCTACCCTGGGTAAATGAAGGTTAAAATAAAAAATAAAAAAAATAAACACTGCAAGAACAGGCTGAAGCAGCATAAGTCATTCAAGTAGATGCCGTCCATGGAAGAACAGTGTCCATGAGGGTAATTCCTTGTACTGTATGAACCAGGGAAACAGTGTGCTGGGGTACCCCAAGTTTGACTCTGGTTCGCCTGACAATTAAGTTTGGGTCACTTCGGTTCCAAGAACAGGCTGAAGCAGCATAAGTCATTCAAGTAGATGCCGTCCATGGAAGAACAGTGTCCATGAGGGTAATTCCTTGTACTGTATGAACCAGGGAAACAGTGTGTGCTGTGCTGGGGTACCCTAAGTTTGACTCTGGTTCGCTTGACTTAAGTTTGGGTCACTTCGGTTCCTTGAGATGCCTCCCTCCCGGTCTGGCGCATAACGAAGCCACTTCTTGACAGTTTCGCTGTAGTCCTGGTCGGTCAGCTTGGGGTCAAACTGTCGAGCAGCAGCTGATAGACACAAAAATAAAAAAGTGAGGAAGAGAGGTGGGTGAGATGATGTACGATGATAAGAGCACCCCTCACTTCACACGAGTGCGATTTTTTTTAATCACTCAATTACTCACTCTGTAGGTCTACAGTAACAAGCTACAGTCAGCATCCAGTTAGACTGGACAGGAAAGAGAATTAAGCAATCGCCTAGCCTGACACCATCTAGGCAATACAATGTGTATCCATGCACCTCTAAAGCTCACCAATTACGTTGTCCATTTCTTATAGGTTGCACTTTCATCACTTTATTCCAACATAACACTTTTTTTTAAAGTTTTTGCAACAGCATAATTATATTCTGAATCACCAGCATCACCAGCATCACCACCTCACTACCTAAACGTAACCTATGAAGTAGTTTGCAGGGGAGGAAGCTCACCAAACATGCAGGCTTGTAGTGTGGTGTGCTTGAATGGCTTCTTGCTTTCTGAACAACGCTTGTCTTTCTTTCCAGCCCAGTTGAACCCACTGGCCAGGGCGTTGGTCATAGCAGTTTTCAACATCAGTCTGATCAGGTTCTCTGAATTGGTGCCTCCTACCAAAGCCAGGCGAGAAATCTAAATCAGAGAGAAGAAAATGAAGGCCCTGCGTTAGAAACAGCATAACGTTTATTTTATGAACACAGAGCAACCAACTTGTTTATACACACACTTTATGCATGCACTGATATTCCAGCCCATGCCAGTCATTAGGTTTAACCACATTAACCCTCCTGTCCATATGTAAACGGTATATTTGAACAATTTCAAAACGTTTCATAAATAGCAGATATACAAGCTCTAACACGTTTTGAACTAGAAAGTGCTAAACACATTTTTCCCCTGAACAAGACCACACTGAAACGATCTACATTTGATAAATGAATGCAGTTCAATAAATTACCATCTTTTGACGGACTGATTGCTCCATCAGTAATGATTCTGCCTCATTGAAGTCTTGTTCACTGGCGATTGGCAGCTGGAAGGGGAGCATAGTGGTTGTGGTGGCCACCCCGTGTCCCCTGGTCCCACCAGATATGTTGCCCTCAGCCAACTCGGTCTTGATGAACTGCACATCTCTGGATAGATCCTTCACCACGACAAGTAATTCAGCAAGCATTGAATTATTCTTCTGGATGGTAAGGTCTTCAGAAGAAGAGTTAAAATCATTAAGTGAGAAATAAAAATAAGCAGCAAATCACACGAGGAATTACACCATGTCCAATAGACTTGCCTTTCATAAGCTGCCCGTCATCGCCGGCCATCTGTCTACGCTGTGAAACACCAGATGGGGTGTTGTAGTTCTCTAAAGAGTGATGGTTTGTCCTTGAATTAGCAGCAACAATTAACTTATAATCAGTGAGGATAGCCTGCTCTGTCTCTCTCAGTAATTTGTTGACTCTACGTCTTTTAGCCCGAGAATAAGATGACATAGTGATGAGGTGCTGTAGTCAATGTAATGGTACATAAATTGTGGTATTTACTTGGCTAGAACAGGTCTTTGCTTCAATTGCTGCGACGTGCGGCTTCTTGAAACTGGTACGTGATTCTGGAAAAAGAAAGAAAAAAGGGGGGAGGGTCCTGATTAATGTGCTGCATTGCAATGTGCAGGGTGAAACGCTTGCATAATTCTACATTTTGATCAATATCAAGAGAGTCCATTATTATATTATTGTTATATTGTTCATTAGAAAATACCATGCATATAACCAAACGTCTAACTATATAGTCAATGTAATGGTACATAAATTGTGGTATTTACTTGACTAGAACAGGTCTTTGCTTCAATTGCTGCAACGTGCGGCTTCTTGAAACTGGTACGTGATTCTGGAAAAAGAAAGAAAAAAGGGGGGAGGGTCCTGATTAATGTGCTGCATTGCAATGTGCAGGGTGAAACACTTGCATAATTCTACATTTTGATCAATATCAAGAGAGTCCATTATTATATTATTGTTATATTGTTCATTAGAAAATACCATACATATAACCAAACGTCTAACTATATAGTCAATGTAATGGTACATAAATTGTGGTATTTACTTGGCTAGAACAGGTCTTTGCTTCAATTGCTGCAACGTGCGGCTTCTTGAAACTGGTACGTGATTCTGGAAAAAGAAAGAAAAAAGGGGGGAGGGTCCTGATTAATGTGCTGCATTGCAATGTGCAGGGTGAAACGCTTGCATAATTCTACATTTTGATCAATATCAAGAGAGTCCATTATTATATTATTGTTATATTTGTTCATTAGAAAATACCATGCATATAACCAAACGTCTAACTATATAGTCAATGTAATGGTACATAAATTGTGGTATTTACTTGGCTAGAACAGGTCTTTGCTTCAATTGCTGCAACGTGCGGCTTCTTGAAACTGGTACGTGATTCTGGAAAAAGAAAGAAAAAAAGGGGGAGGGTGTTATGGTTTGACACCGACCCCAAACGCAACGACACAAGAGAGTAGGATTCAGAGTTGCCAAAAACAAGGGCTTGTTTATTAAGACTAAATAAACAGCACAGACTTGGAAGAGTTCAACAAAGACTGGAATACAAGCAAGGATGAATGTTGCTGCTCTGCAGCTTCTCCCGGGATGGTAGTCAGGGGAAGCAGACGCTGACGTCAGAGCCGCTCTGCAGACTTCTCTCGGCAGAATCTCCGAGGTGGTTGCGGGACCGAGAGAGAGAGAGGGAGCGAGTTAACTCGGAGTGCAGGTGGAACAGAGCAGGTGAACAGGAGAGGTGACTTGTACCCGAAAACAGAGTTATCCAAGTGACTGAATCTTCGGTGTAAATACACACTGTGAGTAACGTTCCAAACACAATCCCAAGTGATAGATATCTTCGGTGCAAAATAAACACTGTGAGCGAAGTCCCATAATACAAATCCAATGTGATAATATCTTCGGTGTGTAAACACACAGTGGGAGATGTTAGGCCAAAATATTATCCCAATGAAACAATCCAAAAAAGGCTAAACGCTGGGTGAGTGACTGTCTGATAAAAAGCTGGAAATCTTCAGTGTTAAATAACACACGAAAAACGGAATTGGATCAAAGACAGTCATAAAAAACTCACCCAGGCGTTGTGCGTAAAGAACGTTGGAACAGAATGGAGCGGGCGCGTCGCCTCGGGGAAAGGGTGTCCAAGAGGAATGCTTCTTGAATATCCTGGAGGCAAAGCAAAGGGAAACAACAGCAGGCAGCAGGAACGGCGAATGCAACTGAAATATCAAAACGATCCAACAAAACTTGAATGGGGAAACGGGGTATAAATAATACGGGAATGCTTAATTGACAAGCAGTGACAGCTGAGGGATGTGATTGAAAAGCGTGTGGACGGGGGAGAACCAATCAACGACGTCTCTGGGAAGAAGCGTGTGAATAGGGGAATGAAATGATTAACAGAAAACAAATGGAAAACAGAGCGAGTAGGCTTAAAGGAACAGAGCGAGTAAGTGAGCAAAGGACAAAAACCTCACAGAGGGTCCTGATTAATGTGCTGCATTGCAATGTGCAGGGTGAAACACTTGCATAATTCTACATTTTGATCAATATCAAGAGAGTCCATTATTATATTATTGTTATATTGTTCATTAGAAAATACCATGCATATAACCAAACGTCTAACTATATAGTCAATGTAATGGTACATAAATTGTGCTATTTACTTGGCTAGAACAGGTCTTTGCTTCAATTGCTGCAACGCGCGGCTTCTTGAAACTGGTACGTGATTCTGGAAAAAGAAAGAAAAAAGGGGGGAGGGTCCTGATTAATGTGCTGCATTGCAATGTGCAGGGTGAAACGCTTGCATAATTCTACATTTTGATCAATATCAAGAGAGTCCATTATTATATTATTGTTATATTGTTCATTAGAAAATACCATGCATATAACCAAACGTCTAACTATATAGTCAATGTAATGGTACATAAATTGTGGTATTTACTTGGCTAGAACAGGTCTTTGCTTCAATTGCTGCAACGTGCGGCTTCTTGAAACTGGTACGTGATTCTGGAAAAAGAAAGAAAAAAGGGGGGAGGGTCCTGATTAATGTGCTGCATTGCAATGTGCAGGGTAAAACACTTGCATAATTCTACATTTTGATCAATATCAAGAGAGTCCATTATTATATTATTGTTATATTGTTCATTAGAAAATACCATGCATATAACCAAACGTCTAACTATATAGTCAATGTAATGGTACATAAATTGTGGTATTTACTTGGCTAGAACAGGTCTTTGCTTCAATTGCTGCAACGTGCGGCTTCTTGAAACTGGTACGTGATTCTGGAAAAAGAAAGAAAAAAGGGGGGAGGGTCCTGATTAATGTGCTGCATTGCAATGTGCAGGGTGAAACACTTGCATAATTCTACATTTTGATCAATATCAAGAGAGTTCATTATTATATTATTGTTATATTGTTCATTAGAAAATACCATGCATATAACCAAACGTCTAACTATATACTATCTGTATGTCATGTATGTCCCTCCCTATGCCATAAATGTCATCATGTGTATGTCATAAATGTCACTATGAATTGAAAATGGGGGACCCTGATGTAAACGAGACAAAAACGTCTTTCTCTGGTCTGCATCCCCTTAACAATTGTGTGTATTGAGCCATACTGTATTGTACCCCTTCTGCAATCTGTTAAATAAAGTTTTCATTCATTCATTCAACATTAGCAGGACCAGTGGCACGCCAAACAGCCTGCAAACTACCTGGTGTTCTATCGCCATGCTCTAAGACAAACTCTAACCTTAACCAACTTCGAAAGAGTGCCTAAGCTTAAAGGGGAGATGAAGCATATAGCGATATAAACATAGTCATAGCATCAAATTAGTATTTAGATAAGCCACAGAAAAAATCACGTTATAAAAATAAGCAATAGACACAATATTTCTGACAATGTGAATACATTCCCTGAGGTCCATAGATGTCCCTAGATACCAATAATATGCAAATGGTCTTTCGATTTTGATTACTATTATTGTGAAATAATAATTAAATGTGAAATATTGCTATGTTATTGTGAGATTACAAAATCTGATGTGATATTACAGAGGATTTTGATTACAGCATTTTATTGTGAAATAATAATTAAATTATGTGAAATCAAAGGATACTGTATGAATGTCACTGTAATATGACAATCATAACAGAATTAGTTATCAATAACCTACCTGTATAAATGTTAAAAGTTGTTGCAAATATGCTTTCCCCTCATAAATATACCACTATACATTAATTTCTTATATTAGTTTTAAAATGACCATTTAACAGTTTAACAGTGCTCTGAAAATGCTCTGAGAACATGCGGTCATCATTCACTGTTTTAAGCACAAACACATGAGGGAGGGAGGGAGAGAGACAGGCCCGGCCTGTATGCCTGCACCAGCCAGGTATCAACGTTAGCTCCCGGAACGATAGCCAGTTAGCCAGCACCAGCCAGGTATCAACGTTAGCTCCCGGAACGATAGCCAGTTAGCCAGCACCAGCCAGGTATCAACGTTAGCTCCCGGAACGATAGCCAGTTAGTTAGCACCAGCCAGGTATCAACGTTAGCTCCCGGAACGATAGCCAGTTAGCCAGCACCAGCCAGGTATCAACGTTAGCTCCCGGAACGATAGCCAGTTAGCCAGCACCAGCCAGGTATCAACGTTAGCTCCCGGAACGATAGCCAGTTAGTTAGCACCAGCCAGGTATCAACGTTAGCTCCCGGAACGATAGCCAGTTAGCCGGGAGCTAACGTTGATACCTGGCTGGTGCTGGCTAACTGGTTATCGTTCCGGGAGCTAACGTTGATACCTGGCTGGTGCTAACTAACTGGCTATCGTTCCGGGAGCTAACGTTGATACCTGGCCTCTTATATTCTTATATGCAACAGGTGGATATCACTAAACACCAAAATCAAGAAACATTATAGCTAACTGCTAACGCTACTAGCTAAATTAGCTTCAGCTAGCAGGCATGCATAACGGTTAATATAATATTCTCTACCATGTAAAAACGAACACGGCACTACTCCACTGGCGTTTGCAATCGAAAGCATACATACAACATACAACATACAACATAATCGACATTATTGCCATGCAGTACTCACCAGTCTTAACTATGCAGAGAGACATGAGGTAGCTAGCTGCCAGGAAGCTGCCGCACAGGTGCATTCTGGGAGGCGGGGCACAAGTGCAGTGCAGTCTGGGTGATGAGACAATGACGACAGCATACGTTGAGCAGCATACGTTGATTCAACATTTATTAGATATTGGCATTTCAATCATTAAAATGCAACCACAAAACAATATTGATTCAATGACATGTTTTCAACATTAGTCAATTGCTTCATCGGTTAATGGGTGATTCACCATCAATCGTCGACCTTAACCAAAAATCAAGCATTTTGACCATTAATCAACATTGAATTAACACCTTTTGCTATCTGGGTTACTCCAGGACAGAGTCATGTAGAGATAGGGTTACTGCATGGCAGAGTCACGTAGAGATAGGGTTACTGCAGGACAGAGTCATGTAGAGATAGGGTTACTGCAGAACAGAGCCATGTGGTGGTAGAGATAGGGTTACTGCAGGACAGAGTCATGTAGAGATAGGGTTACTGCAGAACAGAGCCATGTGGTGGTAGAGATAGGGTTACTGCAGGACAGAGTCATGTAGAGATAGGGTTACTGCAGGACAGAGTCACGTAGAGATAGGGTTACTGCAGGACAGAGTCACGTAGAGATAGGGTTACTGCAGGACAGAGTCACATAGAGATAGGGTTACTGCAGGACAGAGTCATGTAGAGATAGGGTTACTCCAGGACAGAGTCATGTAGAGATAGGGTTACTGCAGGGCAGAGTCACGTAGAGATAGGGTTACTGCAGGACAGAGTCATGTAGAGATAGGGTTACTGCAGGACTGAGTCATGTAGAGATATGGTTACTGCAGGGCAGAGTCACGTAGAGATAGGGTTACTGCAGGACAGAGTCATGTAGAGATAGGGTTACTGCAGAACAGAGCCATGTGGTGGTAGAGATAGGTTTACTGCAGGACAGAGTCATGTAGAGATAGGGTTACTGCAGGACAGAGTCACGTAGAGATAGGGTTACTGCAGGACAGAGTCACGTAGAGATAGGGTTACTGCAGGACAGAGTCACGTAGAGATCGGGTTACTGCAGGACAAGTAGGAGTGCCAGGATCTGAATGACAAGGGCAGAGAAACGAACTGAAACATTCATGACAGGTTCTGGGCAAACCGGGAGACTTTAGACCTGCAGCAAACAGGGATTCAGGGGACATGAAACCAAAAGAACATATGGTTATCTTATAACCATAGTTATATGAGTATAGCAAGCGCTCTGCACTCTAGTGGAACCCTATCCCTTATCAATCTAATACTGAATAACTGTCTTCACATGTACACACCCATCCTACCAAAAGGCATTCGACACTGTCAATCACACCATTCTGATTGACAAGCTAAAAGCAATTGGTTTTGATAGTGATCAGTGAGCTGGATGCAATCCTACCTGGAGGGGAGAGAACAGATGGTGGAGGTAAACGGTACCCTTCCCCCCCCCCCCTCACAGTGAGCTGTGGTGTTCCACAAGGAAGCATACTAGGACCGCTACTGTTCCTAATTTATGCAAATGACATGTCGTCAGCTTGTGACTGCAACTTGTTCCTGTTTGCGGACGACTCAGCCCTGCTGGTCTCTGACAAGAACAAGTTCCAGGTTGAAAAAACCCTCAGCTCGGAACTAGCCAAAATCTGCATATGGCTCGCTGATAACAAACTATCATTACACATGGGCAAAACAGAGTCCATTCTCTTCGGTTCAAATAACAAACTCAGCAAGACCGACGGCTTCTCAGTTACAGTGGGTGACAATATTGTCACAAGGAAAGAAGAAATTACCTACCTGGGTTCCATCCTAGAGGCAAATCTTTCCTGTGACAAAATGGCATCCAATGTAATAAAAAAACTCAACCAACAAACTCGATTCTTGTACCGGATCTCCTCACTGGTAAACAAGAATACCCTGAAGACTCTGGCAGGAGCACTCATTCAAGGGTACTATGACTATGCTTGCACCTCATGGTACCAAAACAACTTAAAGGCACTAAAAACAAAATTACAAACATCTCAAAACAAACTGGTCAGACTATTGCTTGACCTTACTCCTAGAACCCACCTCACCCCTGCCCACTTTGACAACCTAGGATGGCTTAGAGTAGACGACAGAGTACAGCAACTTGCAATGGGCCTGGTCTACAAGATACACTACATGACCAAGGTACCCATGTACATGTCAAAATACTTCCCAAACGTCAGTGAATACCACGATCACAACACCAGAGTGAGCTCCACAAATCATGTTAAACCCAGATTCGGCTCAAACAAGGGACTAAACACGTTTTGCAATTATGCCACATCAATGTGGAACGCCCTACCCAAAGCTGTAAAGGAATGTGAATCACTACCCACTTTCAAAACCACTCTCAAAGAACACCTACGGGAGACTGCAATTCGAAACTGGCCCCTGTAAATGTCCTAACCCAACCCCCTCCAATGTACAGTAAATAAAAAAAAAAAATTCAAATTTGTTCAAAAGAAAAAAGTTTAAAGAGAGGGTCAAATACCTCGGTACAAGCTACATATCGCTGCTGGCGGGACAAAACCTCATAACTCCATTTAAATCTTTTATTTTTTTTATATAAATCAACTCCGTAGATCATCCTCCATATGTGTGTGTGTGGGTTTTACAAAGTTTAAACAATGGGAAAGCATTAAACCGATCATCTGTCTAAACCTCCTAACTCTATTCGCCCTCAAATCTGTGTTCGTTTTTTTCATCTGCTGAAAAGTTGGGTTTTTAGAGTTATGAGGTTTTGTCCCGCCAGCAGCGATATGTGATTACTTCTGTAGGTTAACACTCTAACCTGGTTGTGGACTCGATGCCATGTTTCCCAAACGTAACAGAATACACACAACCCCCTCAGATAAAAAGGTAAAGTTCACTCTTACTACTGCAAGAAGAACACCGTCTTCTTCATAATGAGGGAAGACAAGTCTTTCGACCGAGTGCTAGCCACAGGCCTTGCTAAGTACACATGTATAGCGACCAGAACACAATTTTCAAGAAAACTGTCCTACTCCCTAAGCAAACACACAACCCCACAGCTAGGTGAGGGTTATACATCGTATCCCCAATATATAGTGAATAAACACACATTTTGTAACAAAAACCAGTCCCTCACTAAGAGGGACTTTTTTATTTAATAACAAAATCATATGTTGGGGGGGGGGGGGGGGGGCAGGGGTAAACAGGGGAGTCACTAGCGGCACCTGCCGCGTGCAGAGCGCTGTTTGCCCCCACGGGGAGCCGGCCCGGAGGAACAGTTCTGGGGAGCCTGGTCACGACGATCCCTACCGTTACCTCCGGGCGTGGGGCGGCTGGCTGCAGCGGATGAGGCACTCCCTCCACTCCTGGCCTTCTTCGCCAAAGGTCCAGCAGCGGCGGTGGTGGTGGCGGAGGCAACGGTCATGGTCTTCTGCCGGCGTTGCTTCTTCCGGACATCACCGGTGGCATCAGGTCGGGGGAAATGGGGTTGGAGCACGGAGCACTCCTTCTCCATCTCTCTGCAGGCTGCCGTCATCTGCTGCATGGCCGACCCGAATAGCCCAGCATCGGAGAGGGGGGCCGTAAGCAGCGGAATCCTCCTCTGTTCCGGCACCCGCGCCTGCTCCAGCCAAAGGTGGCGCTGGGAGAGAGTGGCCAGCGCGCGGTCCTTCCCCGTGGCTATCGCCTGCAGCTGGGTTAGGTCCAGGATGGCTCCAGCCCCCTGGGCGTGAAGGTATCGTTGATGGTCATCCAATACCGACCCACCCGCCATCAGCCCCAACATGTAGCTCGCTAGCTGCGCGATGTTGGAGGTCGCAGCTAGGCTCTGAGTTGCGCCGATGTACACCTGGTCACTCCAATTAGCCAACTGCATAGCCGATTTCCCTTGGGGAACCGGCTTTCGCAACGGCTCCCACACCATTTCGGGACAAAGTATGGATGCCATCGGGCTATCAAGCCGAGGCACCCCGTCCTGTAGCCCCTGGACCAAACCCACCACCCGTGTGACTGGCACGTAGGCGGGGGTAAGGCCAACAATGCGGGAGATTAACTGTCCCTGTGTCACGTAGGCCTCCATCGCTGGGAAGAATGGGCAGACAACGGCCGTCTCTCTCACAGGACGATGTTGCCAGAGATTACCTATCATGTCATCAGGAACAGGTGCTGGCAGTTGCGGCGGCAACGCCACGCCATTAGTGGCTGCGGCGGCCGCCATGAGCTCGGGGAACAAGGCAAGCAACTCCCCTTGCGTACCTTCCTCCACGTCACTCGCGTCCCTCACGTACGGGAGGCTGCCATGTCGGGTGCCACCATCCGACGCGGCAGATAGCTGGGCATCTTGTCTCAGGGTCAGAGGTTCTAACCCAACCCTGGAGTACAAGGGACCCCAAAGAGACACAACACTCCCTGCCACTCCCCGAGGGGGAGAGTGATACGTCTCTACTGGGGCTTCGAACAAGAGAGCTCTCGCCCCCTCCATATAATCCTCAGTCTCCATCGGAAATGGAGACGAGGCAAGAGAACTCTCGTCCGGCTCCAGCACAATATCAAAGCCAGGCCGTTCGCCCCTGCTGCTCGCCGCCTTATGACGAGAGCGAGCTGAGGCGAAGAGTCTGCGTCGCAGTACAACGGGGCGGCCATTTGACTAACAAATGAACGTAGGAGCTCGACGTGTGTAATTAACTGTGCTATTTCCTTGCCGCCAGGAGGACACTACCGCATTACCCTGGTCTGCTCTGTACTAAGAAGTACCTTATTCCCCGGTCCCAGTCGGAACGATTTTCAGCCCGGGGCCATGAGAGAGAGAGGGAGGGGGGAGAGACCCTCCCCGCCCACGCGCCTCCGGGCCGCGTTATATCCTTTTTGTCGTATTGTCTACCAACTATGACCAGCGCTTTTCACTGCCCCAACCTAGGCTAGGATGTGGGAGGAACATTCTGGCCCCAGACCTAAACCTTGTAGCACCCCATACCCACTACCCTAGACATGCCCCCTTATCTTTGCTGTGTGCCACCAGTGTGTATTGTTCCTAATAGTACTTGATTATGTGCTGTGACTCCCTGAGACCAGATGTGTTGTATTTATATTCTCAGGCTATGTTTGTAGTGTAGTGTGCAGTGTGATTCTGGATTAGTCCGTGACCATTTCCAGACCTGGGTGCCGTATCGGCACCATTTCCCACGTGTGCAGTGCTTCAGGGGCAGAACAGATAGTGTGGGTGGGAGTAGCAGCTTTGGGTTGGCCTACAGTGCAGAGAAGCGCGTCCTCTTTTATTCACCCTAGGTCTATGGGCACTGGTATTTTAGATTAGGTTAGTTAGTAGTTATTTATCTAGGTTTATGAACTTGTATGCTATATATATATTTGCTGTAATAAAGTATTTCTTATTGTTTCTTAAACATTCTCCCGTGTCTGTTTGTGGTCTTGGGGAAATTCATGTGTGGTAGGTCAGCTGAGCCCTTTGGGAAGGAAGACTAGCTAGTTGCCATGGCACCAGCTAATGGGGATCCATAATACAATTAAATAAAAGTGTATCCGTGCGTTTGCACACTTTAACCCTAGATCTGTATACTTCCCATGGGGGTCTGGTGACATGTGTGCACTGGGCTGCTTCGCAATTGTCATTTCATAATAGACACGGAGCAGCGTGGACCAGCTCTGTAACAACTAATCTCGAGTATGCTTTCTATGTGCAACGGAAACTCTGAGAGCAGCGGTTCCAATAGTCTAACATGCTTTGCATCCTCGCCAGTCCTGTATACCCACATCGCGCTAAAACTACTGTAATGTTATCTGCTTACTGAGTATTCCAACTGAGCTAACCTGCTAGTGCTAAGGCTAACTACTGCTTGCACAGTCTCTGGAGCGTAACAGTAAGAAGCATTTTGTATAAAAGTATTCTGTACTTCTGTATGACAACTATTAAAGAAACTTGAAACTTGAACACTAATCACAGGGAACGCTCAAAGGCATAGTGGGGGGGGGGCTGAGAATCTCTGTCTCTCTCTGTGTCTGTGTGTGTGTGTCGCTCTCTCTCCCTCTCTCTACATCTCTCCTGAACCTATTTCATTCTAAAGGAAGATATTGATGGACAGTAGCTATAGTATGTAGCTCAGTAGCTGTAATAGCCCTAATAAATAGTAATGTATTCAGGTACACTTCTATCTATCTAGTGTGTGTACATGTCATCAAATCAAAGTGTGTGTCACTCTAGGCCTCCTGGGTCCAGTCATTGGAATAACAAAGGAACGACAGACTAGAAACTGGGCCTTTGTTCCACGTGTGAATTGGTCTAGTGACATTGATTATTGAATGCTGGGAGTGTAGTCCTTTCATCAAATAGCTGAATTCACTTGATTCCTTCAAACCCCTGTGCTGGGATTTAGTTAGGATTTTACCTGAATATTTCATAGGACATTGATTGAAAACTATCGTCCTGAATTTTACAATTGATGGCTTATTTTGAAGGTATGAACCTGTAGTTTCATATTATGTAAAAAAAAAGCGACAATAGTCCCGGTTGGAGTAAACACAGTTGTATGTTAGCCTTCTTGGATGTTGAATAAACGCCTATTATTGACTTTCAACACCCCGCCTCTCAGACTCCCATTTTCTCCTCTGCTAGCTAGTAGCTACGGTAACATTTCATTGGCTGTATTAGCTGGCGGGCTACCATAGTTAAAACGTGTGTTGTGTTTTACAAACTGCTAACGTTATGGCAAGATGTGTGTAGGCCTATAATATTAATGGCTATGTTTTTAAAGTCGTAATGACGATTGATTTTCCATTTCCACAAACTAACTAGCACCTGCTGCAGCCAGCGCCTCCGTGCCAAATGAATATATATATTTTTTGCGCATCCCCGGCCTGAATCGTACAATACACAGACGCCCCGAACGTGGAGGTCGTGCCGAACGGTGTACGGTTCGAATGCGTATCGTTCCACCCGTAGTAGTTAGTAGTCCAGAAGTAGTATTTCCCCAGAAATTCGTATGGCTTAAAAAACTCCCGAGATGGGGCGGTCAGGTGGCGTAACGGAGATTGCGTTCGTCACCAAACCCCGGAGCGGCTAGATTCGCCTGTTCGAATCCAGCTCACAGCTCCGGGGTTGTCACCAGCTTGGCTGGCCGTTCACACTAATACAATTGGCAGTATTAGAGGGTGGGAGAAGCTGGCGGGGTGGGTCCGGATCGTTGTAAACAGCGACTCCTACAGTTCGGTCGGGGCGCCTGCTAAGTGCGGATAGGACTTGAGTGGGATAGTGTGATCCTTCCACACGCTACGCCCTCTCAATGAGAATCGGCGCTGCCAGGTGAAAAGAAGCGGTTGATTGGCTGGACGTGTGTCGGAGGAAGCACGTGATAGCCTCCACTCTCCCAGACCGACTGTGGGGGGTAAGTGCGCAGCGACCAGGAAGGGGGATTGGGAATTGGCATAACGACTAACATTGGGATGGGAGAAAATCGGAGGAAAATGGAGGGGGAAAAATATTAAAAAAAAACTCCCGAGATCCATAGCCTGAAGCCTTATGTAGTACATGTCCAAATTTCATAAAGATCCGTTCAGAAATGAGTGATTATGAGTGATTTTGGTAAACTGTGTACAAAAGAAAAGCTCAGTTTTCTCATAGACATCAATTAATTCTGCGGTTTTTCTCTTCCTGTTTTCGCTCGTGAATTTTTCACCTAGATCCCTGATTCGTACATCCCCAGATGGGGTATCATTGGAAAGCCACACTCATTGGCTACAACCCTGTCCAATAATCTTCGAGATCGCCAAATGATTGACGGATGATTGATGTCATCTTCGGTCTGCCGACGGACCTACCCTACCTACACCTACCCTGTTTTCTGTTGTGCATTTTTCTATTTTTGTCATATTTGTATTTAATAAAAAATGTGTACTGTGTTTTATTATAGTGCCATTCATATGTACAGCTATTTGGTGCAACTGCAGTTCTTTTAAATGTGCTTTAGAAATAAAACATACTTAGGCCTACTGTACTTTTATTTTAAATGTGCTTTAGAAATAAAACATACTTACTGTAGGCCTACTTTTATTTTAAATGTGCTTTAGAAATAAAACATACTTACTGTACTTACTTACTTACTTACTTACTTACTTACTTACTTACTTACTTACTTACTTACTTACTTACTTACTTACTTACTTACTTACTTACTTACTTACTTACTTACTTACTTACTTACTTACTTACTTACTTACTTACTTACTTACTTACTTACTTACTTACTTACTTACTTACTTGAGACCTCATGCCATTTCCACTGTACTATAATTCTATGACCTGTACAATGTATTCCACTACCTGTACCTTCCCTCCCCCGCATGCTGCTATGATGCCTGAATTTCCCCAAAGGGATCAATAAAGGAATATCTTATCTTATCTTAACCTAAAATAGAGATAAGAAATCATTGATTTACTAAGAAACTGCAATGTTTTACTTGGTGGTTTGGCAAAGTCAGACTAGAATGGCGTGAGCAGAAAGAGGAGTAGATGCAGCTTGTTTCCCTCGTGCCTCTCAGCCGGGAAGCTTCCCGTTTGCCGTATTAGCCCTTGCTGCTGTATCCCTTATACGCCAATCGTTAAATATTTGATCTTAATCTGCAATGTCAATCTTTGACCAATTTGGGGGGATGGCAATGTCCAAATTTCATAAAGATCCGTTCAGAAATGAGTGATTATGAGTGATTTTGGTAAACTGTGTACAAAAGAAAAGCTCAGTTTTCTCATAGACATCAATTAATTCTGCGGTTTTTCTCTTCCTGTTTTCGCTCGTGAATTTTTCACCTAGATCCCTGATTCGTACATCCCCAGATGGGGTATCATTGGAAAGCCACACTCATTGGCTACAACCCTGTCCAATAATCTTCGAGATCGCCAAATGATTGATGGATGATTGATGTCATCTTCGGTCTGCCGACGGACCTACCCTACCTACACCTACCCTGTTTTCTGTTGTGCATTTTTCTATTTTTGTCATATTTGTATTTAATAAAAAATGTGTACTGTGTTTTATTATAGTGCCATTCATATGTACAGCTATTTGGTGCAACTGCAGTTCTTTTAAATGTGCTTTAGAAATAAAACATACTTAGGCCTACTGTACTTTTATTTTAAATGTGCTTTAGAAATAAAACATACTTACTGTAGGCCTACTTTTATTTTAAATGTGCTTTAGAAATAAAACATACTTACTGTACTTACTTACTTACTTACTTACTTACTTACTTACTTACTTACTTACTTACTTACTTACTTACTTACTTACTTACTTACTTACTTACTTACTTCTTACTTACTTACTTACTTACTTACTTACTTACTTACTTACTTACTTACTTACTTACTTACTTACTTACTTACTTACTTACTTACTTACTTACTTACTTACTTACTTACTTACTTACTTACTTACTTACTTACTTACTTACTTACTTACTTACTTACTTACTTACTTACTTACTTACTTACTTACTTACTTACTTACTTACTTGAGACCTCATGCCATTTCCACTGTACTATAATTCTATGACCTGTACAATGTATTCCACTACCTGTACCTTCCCTCCCCCGCATGCTGCTATGATGCCTGAATCAATAAAGGAATATCTTATCTTATCTTAACCTAAAATAGAGATAAGAAATCATTGATTTACTAAGAAACTGCAAT
This sequence comes from Notolepis coatsorum, assembly GCF_963971535.1. NCBI lineage: Eukaryota > Metazoa > Chordata > Actinopteri > Aulopiformes > Paralepididae > Notolepis > Notolepis coatsorum. The sequence goes on from NC_140165.1 coordinate 45,380,196, forward strand.
GTTTTACTTGGTGGTTTGGCAAAGTCAGACTAGAATGGCGTGAGCAGAAAGAGGAGTAGATGCAGCTTGTTTCCCTCGTGCCTCTCAGCCGGGAAGCTTCCCGTTTGCCGTATTAGCCCTTGCTGCTGTATCCCTTATACACCAATCGTTAAATATTTGACCTTAATCTGCAATGTCAATCTTTGACCAATTTGGGGGGAGGGCAATCAATAGCACGGGTCATTTGCTGACTGTCAACTTATCCCCCAAGTTTGAACCACATCAGATAAGAAATGCAAAGAGTTTTCGCTGTTAAGGACAGGCAGACACACATAGCTACAATACCCCCCCCCCATTTACCCACAGAGCCGGCATGGTGAGCCTGGATGTAAAAAACCCTAAGCATGGCAAATCTGTTTGGTCAATCAAATAAGCCTCCTATTTTACTGGTATAAACCATTTTATATCTCACTGCATTCATTTCATAGAGTCCCTTGTCTGCTTTCCAGAACTGGTGACGGAAGTAGCTAGTGAGTTTCATGTCTCAGTTCCTTCCCATATCTGACCACAGTGCGGTTGCTCACAGAAAATAATAGAATAGAAATACTTTAATCAGGGGCGGCTAAGTGGCGCAGTGGGCAAGGCGCTCGCCACTAGTGCAGGAGATGCTGGGTTCGAGCCCAGCTCTCGGCATTGCTACCAGCTTGGCTGGTCGTTTATACTAGCACAATTGGCAGTGTTAGGGGTGGGAAAGCTGGTGGGTGGGTCCTGGTCGTTGTAAACAGTGACTCCTACAGTTCGGTCGGGGCGCCTGCTCAGCGAGGAAAGGAACTAAGGGGGGTAGTGTGATCCTTCCACACGTTACACCCTCTCAGTGAGAATCCGCGCTGCCAGGTGAAAAGAAGCGGTTGTCATTTCATAATAGACACGGAGCAGCGTGGACCAGCTCTGTAACAACTCATCTCGAGTCTGCTTCTATGTGCAACAGATCAGCGGTTCCAATTGTCTAACATGCTTTGCATCCTCGCCAGTCCTGTACACCCACATTGCGCTAAAACAGTAACTACTGTAATGTTATCTGTTAACTGAGTATTTCAACTAAGCTAACCTGCTAGTGCTAATACTAATCACAGGGAACGCTCAAAGGCATAATGAGGGGGGGGGGGCTGAGAATCTCTGTCTCTGTGTGTGTGTGTGTGTGTGTGTGTGTGTGTGTGTGTCTCGCTCTCTCTCCCTCTCTCTACATCTCTCCTGAACCTATTTCATTCAAAAGGAAGATGTTGATGGACAGTAGCTATAGTATGTAGCTCAGTAGCTGTAATAGCCGTAATAATAATAGTAATGTATTCAGGTAAACTTCTATCTATCTAGCGTGGGTACATGTCATCAAATCAAAGTGTGTGTCACTCTAGGCCGCCTGGGTCCAGTCATTGGAATAACAAATGAACGACAGACTAGAAACTGGGCCTTTGTTCCACGTGTGAATTGGTCTAGTGACATTGATCACATTGAATGCTGGGAGTGTAGTCCTTTCATCAAATAGCTGAATTCACTTGATTCCTTCAAACCCCTGTGCTGGGATTTAGTTAGGATTTTACCAGAATGTTTCATAGGACATTGATTGAAAACTGTCGGCTCGAATTTGACAATTGATGGCTTATTTTG
>NC_140165.1:45384339-45756839 GCF_963971535.1 Notolepis coatsorum
CATTTCAATGTCCTATATGTATTGTTCAGGGTGTAGCAACGTTACACTTTTTCATTCACATATTCATACTAAAATATGGTCTAGAGTATATAAGTATGTTTTTATCGTTTTCTGCAGCTTTCTTCAGAACGTGATTCATAGACCCTAAATGCATTAATATTGATGATCAAATACAATTTGGGTAGGAATCTGTGCGAGAAAAAAAAAACTTTCAACTGACGTGGATGGGCGGGGGATCGTTTATAATTCACGTGGGAGCGTTAGATGATTCATCCAGAGTGGGTGGTATGGAACACGTTAGAATTATAACGCTGAATCTTAACCGTGGCTTCCTCGCGCCGCTGGCAGCATGAGCGTGGAACAGAATTTTTTTCTATTATGGGATGGAGAAATGCCCGATCCAGTTCCAGGTTGTATAATAGTATATACGTCCAAATCATGTTGTTTTTTCGAGTTATTTGCACCGATCGATGTTCACTGTATCAAGACGGAGTCTCTCTAACGATAGCGAGGTGCCCGGACCACATATGGATGAGCACACCAGATGGCGCTCTTGAACTGCTAGAGAGTTGAGTGGAGCTTTGCAGTGTGTCTCAGGGCTCCGGAGGGGAAATATGATTTCGCTCACAGATTTTTTAAATATTGACATCAAAGACGAGTTACGGCGTCTTCGGCAGAATGAGCATGGCTAGGAATGACGTCTTAACTCGTCCCCGGCGATCATAGTGTTAATATTATTATTATTATTATTATTATTATTATTATTATTATTATTATTATTATTATTATTATTATTATTATTATTATTATTATTATTATTATTATTATTATTATTATTAAACCTGTATCACTTTCCATATTGATACTACACTATACTCAGTAGTATTAATTTATATATTTTATACCCAGTTTAATCACCTGTACATTGTATATTTACTATTGCACTTTACTGTTACATTGCACTCTGGTTGGATGCCAAACCTATTTTCGTTGTACTGTACTGTACGTATGATGACAATACATTTTAATCTAATCTAATCTAATCTAATCTAATCTAATCTAATCTAATCTAATCTAATCTAATCTAATCTAATCTAATCTAATCTAATCTAATCTAATCTAATCTAATCTAATCTAATCTAATCTAATCTAATCTAATCACTGGATACATTCACATAACAAAACCCACAGATGACTGTTTATAATGTACCATAGACAATACCACCATGGCAACGTCGTTAATAAGACAGAAATTAATTGAGAGTTCCTATCGATATATAAATCTCCCTTAAAAATGTCATGCATAATTTCCCTGGATTGTAGCAGATTGATTTGATACCATAGATTAAACAAATAGAACACACCATGTTAAATTATCCTCTCTGAAACAAGTCTGTGATTGTTTTCCTGCACTGTAGGCGAGATGAGGAAAAATATTTAGACAAATCTTCCAGCAAACAGCAAACGCCAAGTGGTTGTGTGGTTTTGCGAAATATCTCCTGAACCTTGCCCTCTTTTCTTGATCATCCAAACACAACTGTCCTCAGACAAACAAAGTTCGTTTTTTGTTAGTTGTTTCATCTTTACTGTCTCTCTTCACTGTATAATATATTTTTTTACTTAATTCTACCCCCACCCTCAATTATTTTGTTATGCCAATTTCCTCCTGGTTGCCCTACTGTCAGTTTGGGGAGGGTGTAGCCTACCACATGCTGCCCTACTGTTGGTCTGGGAGGGTGTAGACTAGGGCTGGGCGATACGGCCTCTAAATGATATCGCAATATTTTTGGCCGTATCGCGATACACGATATATATCGCGATATTTTGACATTTCCTCTAAATCAATTAAAAATGCTTGATTTAACCCTTTGATGCATACAGTCACGCCAATATGATGATTATAATAAGTCCCTGCAACATATGTTTGCATTATTAAACCATGAAGATGCTTTAAAAAATAATTTAATGAAAATGTACTAAGAGTAGTCTACTGACACACTAATAAACATTTTTATTTACATCTAAGACAATTTATAAAAAAAATCTTGGGTGCCTAAGACTTTTACACCGTACTGTGTTTTCTATCCACTTTAGCCAAACACACACACACACACATATATATGTATATATATACACACCCTACTGTGAGAAAATAATAATCACACACAAAGGTATAATGGCTTATAGCAGACTTAATGATTTTAGAATATTTCAGATAATGAAATTAAATGTTTATATCATCAACTATCCAGTTAGTATTTATACTGTCTGTAACGTTTGGCTACTTTAAATCATTGAATGTAGAGAGAGAGCGAGAGAGAGAGAGAGAGAGATGAATGATATACAGAAACGAATAACCAATAAATATGAAGTTATGTTTAAACTGCTGTTGTCAAGCGTTGTCAATATAACCCACCCCCTTTCCTCACGAATGGAACGGTAGGTTATGTAGATAACCTAGTTATATTAGTATTGGCTGAGCGTTCCGCTCTGAGCCGTATGAGATATTCTATCTCCTATGATACCTAATGTATCTCCCTACGAACAAAAAAATACATGCACCACACCTGTATGGGGCTCCGCCCCCATGGTGGCACCGCCCATATAGCAGTGACGGTAGTCACCACACACCCTTCCTCGCCAAAAACCCGTCCCAGGAAAAGATTCCTCAAGAGGGAACTCAGGGCCGCGCAGAGCGGAACGCTCAGCCAATACTAATATAACTAGGTTATCTACATAACCTACCGTTATATGCCGTATTTGCTATCGCGTTCCGCTCTGAGCCGTATGAGATATGGGGAAGAGCGGACGCGAAGCCCGACAAATGTACCCCCTGAGGAACTGTAAGCCCACATCAAGGGGTGCGGGGAGCCCTGTCACCCCATCCTCCCTAATGAAGGGGGGGCGCAGTCAACTCCACCTGAATGCGAACAAGAGGGAAACTAGAACCCCTTGAACACACCGTACAGGCGGAACCACGTGTGACTCAACACACTGTGGCCCATACCCATACACTCCTACTACCCGACCAAAGGACGGGAAGCAGGAAAGGCCACAGACCCCAGAACCGCCTGGGAGACAGAACCCCCGGTCATGTCCATGAGGAAAAACCTTACAAAGGAGCCCGGGGAGGACCATGAAGCTGCAGCACAGATGGCCTCCACCGAGGACCCACCCAGGAGAGCGGCAGAGGCAGCCACCCCACGAGTGGAGTGCGCCCTGACGCCCCCAGGGGGATCCTGCCCAGCCAACGTGTAGCAGAGGGTAACACCCTCGCACAACCAATGGGACAGGCGCTGCTCCGACAGTGCCTTACCAGCACGAGCCCCACCGTAACAGACAAAAAGCTGGTCGGTAACCCTGAAATCCTGAGTACGGCTGAGGTAAATCCCCAAGCACGGACTGGACATGACAGGTGAAGGCCCGCATCTAACTCACTAGTGTGAGGAGGAGGACGAAACGCCTGAACCACAATATCCCGGGAGCGGAAGGAACTCCGGATATTCTTAGGCACGAAAGCAGGATCAGGTCGCAGAGTGACACCGCAATCGGTCCGAAAAGACAGGCACTCTGGACGTACCGAGAGAGCACAGAGCTCACCTACGCGTTTAGCGGAAGTGACAGCCAGAAGGAACGCGGTCCTGAAGGACAGCTGTCCCAACGGCGCCTGCTCGAGCGGCTCAAACGGGGCCAAGGACAACCGACCGAGGACCAATTGAAGATCCCAAGTCGGAGCCAAGGAGCGTTGCACCGGCTTAACGCGTCGAGCGCCAAGCAGGAAACGCTTCACAAGAGTGTGGCTGAACAAGACATCCCCTCAAACCCCTCATGATAGGAGGATATAGCTGCTGCATATACCCTCACCGTCGAAGCCGACAGTCTATCAAGGAGAGACCGGAGGTAACTAAGGACAGCATCCAGGGGGCAGGAGACTGAGTCCCGGCCCCCCACCTTACACCACACTTGGAACATACGTCATCTGCCCGCGTAAGCGAAGCTCCAAGCAGGAAACGCTTCACAAGAGGGTGGCTGAACAAGACATCCCCTCAAACCCCTCATGATAGGAGGATATAGCTGCTGCATATACCCTCACCGTCGAAGCCGACAGTCTATCAAGGAGAGACTGGAGGTAACTAAGGACAGCATCCAGGGGGCAGGAGACTGAGTCCCGGCCCCCCGCCTTACACCACACTTGGAACATACGTCATCTGCCCGCGTAAGCGCGACAGTGGAGGGAGCATGCGCATTCCAGATGGTAACACCATCAGGATCAAGATCCTGCGCCCCTCAACGTACCCGTCCCAACGACTGACCTAACAGATGTATGGGGAAGAATCCCTGGCGGCACGGCATCGGTCCCAGACCCGCCTGGCCAACCAACACAGATCAAGGTGTGGGAGCCGCTTGACAGCACAACATTCTCACGGACAGACCCAGGCTCAGCCATAAACTGGGTGTCAGCCCCTGTCCCCATGAGAAGCGAAAAGGGGGGAAACAATCAGAGCTCACTTCTTCCGCTGGTGTTGGGGAAGGGAGCGATCGGAGAGCGGGCTGCTCGCGGCAGGACGGTGACGGCTTGTTTGTTCAAGCCGAACCCATCCTACATGGCCGATCCTTCGGCCGCCAAGGCTGTCGGCCTTGTGGACACCTGTCGAATCGACGCCCAGGATACCTCTGGCGGGGGAAAAACATGGCCGCCTGTCGAGGGCCCCGTCATCGCCGCTGACGAGGCCGTGCTCTCTCTTCTTCTGGCTGCGCGGTGTGAGGCGGTGTAGGGCCTAGGACAATACCGCCCGCGCTCCAGCAGAAGACCAAAATCCCCTGCGGAGAGGGGAAGCCTGAGCGGTTATAGCTTGCGGCTGGGTCAAAGCTAATAACGTCAACAACCTCGCGCGATGTGTCGACGTCGGCTGGCCCTCAAGGCCCCTCCACCAGACACCATTTTTCTAATAGAAAAAAACAGCAATTCGAACACAGTTCTAATCGTTGCCAATTCCATACCGTGGCGGTACAAGCCTTAACAGCCCACCAGCCACTCGCCAGGCCGACCCACCCATGGTGTCGGCCGGGCGGGGCATTGTTTCAATATATCAAAAACAAAGGACTGATGTTAACATGGAGCACCAGTGGTGATTGCAAACAGCACCCTCCACTGTGGTGTGCACCATGAAAGGGTTAAATTAATAAAAGAGCTAAACCACAAAAAACTGTAGAATGAGCAAACCCATACACACAAAGTTTAAGGGGAGACGGACCAGACCCGTCTTCATTCAAAATATTCACAACAGGACACCAGCCCTAGTTTAGCCCATTTACCAAAAAAGGTAAACAAAGCCCCCCCCCCGCACTACTCCCCCAGTATACCGATTGACCGTCAGTATGAATGGTTTGAGAGGAGAGAAAACTGTAGCAAGACAGACCTTCTCATAGCAGAGTGACAAAACGAAACAATAGCCCCCTACACAGGGCCGCCCCAGGAGGTGGGGGGCCTTGCGTCTAAAAACGCACAGGGCCTCACATTTCTCCCAGGCGGCCCTGCCCTTATACTACTGCAGCCTAGCGCCAGGCGATGTGGGACCCAAGACAACAATTGCCTGTGCACAGACACGCAACATGTTTACCATGTCGGCTGGACCCATAGCCCCACTACCCGACGCCAACCCAGATGGGAACACCGTTCAACAAACCCCGCCGGAACACAAGGTAAAATACCTGGCTAGGAAACCTAGCCACGACCTACCCTGTTGTCAACCCATTTACCCGAAAAAGGTAAATAGAACTCAGCAAAAAAAACCACAACAGCTACCGACTGACCTTCATTGATGAACCGGGCAAGAGGAGGGAGAGTGACAACATCTCACGGCGGAGACATTAAAACAGCATAGCAATTAGAAGTAGTAATAGCATGCGGCATTAGCGATAGCATGTAGCATAGCTTTAGTTGTTTTAGCAGCACGCCCAAGACAGCTTGGAAACCGTTCCCTGCAGAGAACGTTCACCAAACCATCCTGCCCCCGGCGCCAACACACAACATGGTTGTGTTAACTAAACAAACCAGCATTACTAACACTAATACTCATGCCTGAAGACACAGGGCCTACCTGAGTACAAGCTGGCCCGACAGCCAGCCTTGTACAGCTGAACCTCGATGTGCTGTCATCAAACGAGGAACATCAACACAGGCCCGTCGTGTCGCCGAAAACATGCGTCGAAGATGCCAGGGGCCAGCAACCTCCGGTAAGCTTCCAACATTATGACTCTGATCTTTTCATCCTACTAGTTATCGTACGGTGCACGCATCCGAGTACGCTGGGACGAAAATAGAGGAAGGGTGTGTGGTGACTACCGTCACTGCTATATGGGCGGTGCCACCATGGGGGCGGAGCCCCATACAGGTGTGGTGCATGTATTTTTTTGTTCATAGGGAGATACATTAGGTATCATAGGAGATAGAATATCTCATACGGCTCAGAGCGGAACGCGATAGCAAATACGGCATATAACTAGTCTTGTGGAGTCCGCTTTGACCGTTTACCTGGGTTAGCAGCTATCGCTAGTTAGCTTAGCATAATCCTAATTGTTGTGAAGGATCAGATTAAACCGAATATATATATATTTATTTATGGATATATATTTAATAGTATTTGTATATCGTTGGATATCCCTTGTATATTCCTTGTACATATACACTGAATATCCCTTTGGTCTACTAACAGCCCATAATAGTTTCATTCTCTCATTGGACAAGAACTTGGCGCCAGCAGCCAAGCCCCTTGGTTCAAGTTCAATCGTGCCGACGAACATGTCGTTACTAGCCCCGGTTCCGCGTAGGAATACGTCTGCCGAAATACGAATGGTACTATTTGTTCACAGCGCATATATATATGGCGCAAGTAAAGTAGAACTTCCCTTAGCCCTTAGTTCTTTACCCTCCAACCTAGTGGCAAGACGTTAAGCCTCACCCACGATACACGTGTGGTGCAGTATGGTCAACTTGGCCTCAGAATGGCATTGAGACATCGTGTGGATTAATAGTTGAATTGTCATAGTTTGGCACTATACCGTCGAGTGGGACGTATTTATATTAAGTTAATAATAGTCTATTATGTATGGTGCATCGTTCGGTTAGAGTTATAAAGTGAGCAGTACCCCCATCGTTTTCCTCGCGTTATCTAGAGTCTTAACCAGGCTGGGCAGACCACGTGTGGTGCTTTCATCCGAGGAGTTCTGGGCAAGGACGAGTGGACCTGCACATTGGATTACCTTACCCGGACGACGGCGAGCCCTACACGGCTTGGATTATCTACTTGCTTTGGGTGCTTTGATTATGCCATGGATAACAGCCAACACTGGTAAGTGTTGGAACTACCCCGAGAGGAGTCCAGGTGAGACGGCGCTCTAACCCGAGTGAGGTCGCCTCACGTCTCTTCGTTGTGGACCGGCAGCTACCGTCTACAAGAGGGCCCAACTGTATTCATCTGTGGACCAAGGTTCTGTGGGCACCGTGTTCAGCACTCTGAATTCTCCCAAGAAATCGTTGGCCAGATGGGATATCGCCAGCGGCTCTCCTAACCCCCCCCCCCCCTACTGACTTACAACCAGCGGGACCCCCTTTAGTGTATCCAGCTATAATCATTAAGTACCATCGCTATAGTTCCCTAAAGAACCAGGTTGTATACTTGCTTCCTGCGTAACCAGAGATTGGACATTCAATGTTGATTTGCCTACGAATACTCATTTGCCTTACAAGTGCATTCAAATCATAAATGTCATTGCGTGAACGTTGTATATACCCTTTGCTATATATTAAAGATTCGACGGATACATTTGTGTGGACTTGGTTTCATCAGGTGGGAAAGTGTTCATCATATCTATATCATGTACTGTGTGGCCAGTAGTTAAAGTACATAAAGCGGTAGTGGTTTATTGATACCATACTTATCAATACAGTCAGGGAATTGTACCCCTCAGTTACAATTGGTCCTTCGAGCCGGAGGGTAACTAGTGTAATATTAATATAGTGTTATTAATATTGAAATGGCCTATGATGAACACTCCACGAAACGGTCCTCCTAACGTAGAACGCCCGCGGCGCAGACGACAGCCACCTCCGTACTTAGAGGATTACGCTGTCAGTCAACTACCTAGCCTTCTACAAACGGTAAACGCGGTAAAAGTAGAAAGTAAAATTATGTCTGACCTTAACGACCAGGTTACCCCGACCACAGAGGCCCTAGTGGGTTCTAATGTAACTGACCAAGCTCACGGTGGGGACCAGGAGGGAGCTGACATGCCTTTACCCCCCGCCAATACCGAAGAAGTAGTCCCCGACCAGCCCCGGGAGGAAGACAACCCTACAGAGAGAGAACTCTGCACGGAAGAAGAGGAGGAGAGCGCCGAGGAAATAGAGCTCCAGGACTCCCCAACGAGTACCGCCAGGAGCGGCTCACCTCTACAACCGTCTTCCCCCAGCGAAGCGGAGAGGATGCTATCACAGGCGTTCCTCGTCAGCCTGACAGCCTCTACCGAACGCGATCGACTCCAGGGTGAACGCGATCGACTTCAGGGTGAATGCGATCGACTCCAGACACAGCAACGGAGCGAAGAAGAGCGCATACGCCTGGAGATGAGACGCCTTCAGACGGAAGAGAATATGGCAAGAGACCGAGCAGACACCCAGCGTGCCGCTGCCCGTGCCCAAAGAGAAGCAGAGCGCGACCTCGCTCTCATCCAGCGCGAAACCGAGCGCGACAGACTACAAGCCGAGCGCGACAAGCTACAAGCGCAACTAATGGAGCAGCTGATCCTCAAGGCAACACCCTCTCCCTCCGCCAGGGGTTCAAGGAACTCGTCGAGACAACAGTCAAGGGCAGCGTCTCCTAACCGAGCAAGCGACCCTGAACTTGACCAACAGACCAAGCCTATACCCCCCGCAGACCCCCTTCCCCGACCGGTCCAAGCGAGACCCAGCTACAAGGAAGGAGCAGCATACACTGCGGAGAAGCTAAATAAACGACTACAGGATCTAGAGGACCTGATAGAAGAAGAAGAGGGAGAGGAGGAGAACCAAGCCCGACGACAGCACAGTACTCCACCGGACCAGGAGGTCCAGTACAGCCCAGGCTATACCCCCGCGGCGCTGCGCTACAGACCCCCGACTCTATTCACGGGTGAGCACGACGCACGACCAGCCCCGAGGAATAGCACCTGGACCAGCCCACAGAGAGGCGCAAGAGGAGACTCGCCTAGGAGGCCTCTCCCCCAACGCTCGCCGATGTATCAGCCATCCACGGCATCATACATTGCCACACCGACCATCCCAGACTTCACCCATGAGAATCAGGCACAGTACACGGAGCTCCGAATGTGCTTAGAGACAATGATGGTGGATGTCGTTGATGAACGTCACAAGTATGCAATATTACTGAAGCACCTGAAAGTACCCCGAGCGCACAATATAGCGCTAGCCTATGCCACCTCTACGACCCCATACACCGCGGCTCTAGCAGCGCTGGACCAGATATATGGACGTATATGGGATTACGTGATCCAAGAGATAAGGCATATTGACCGCCTACCCCCAGCAACAGACAATCGCTCATTAGACGACCTGTCTATAAAAGTGCAGTCCCTGGTAGGGATGCTGGGAGTGCAACGAGAAAAGGGTATGCACGAGCTATACGCCAACTCTAACGTCGAGAGGATTTTAGAGAAGCTGCCACCCGCCAGACAAGAGCGCTTTAGGCGGCAGAGAGACCACCGTGATCCTAACGGTCCCGAACCATCCCTCCTCGATCTAGCCGACTTCCTGGCGAGAGAAGTCAGCAGCTTACGACTGGATACGTTCGTGCGGAGCACACCAAGCTCCAGAGAGGGACCCAGGAGAATAAACGATGGAAGAAGATCGGTGACTGTCATGCACCAATCAGAATCAGTACCGAGCAGTAAGAACCACAGTACCCCCTCGAGAAAAGAGAAGTGGAAGATGGTGTGCCCGTACTGCGAGAAGGAACACTGGCTGTCACAATGTGACCTGTTCACAAAGATGAATGCAGAAGAAGTGAGTCAATGGATAAAGTCCAACAGGCGCTGTTACCGATGTGCACGCAGTCACATGGCAGCCGAGTGCCGCCTAAAGAAGAGGTGCAGTCGGTGTGACGGAGCCCACCTAGATGTCCTACACGACAGTAACAGAAGAAAGCCTGCACCTGCACCATCGAGCAGCACCAAGGCAAGTGTCATGTACATTGACCCCGCCAGCAGCAGCGGCGCCCAAGTGCTCTTAAAGGTAGTCCGTGTAACATTGAGCTACCAAGATAAAGTCATGGACACTTACGTCGTCCTTGATGACGGGTCAGAGAAGACCCTTCTGCTCGCGTCCGCTGGGGCCCAGCTGGGACTGCGGGGGAGCGAGAACCAAATGACGATTCGGACAATAAGAAGAGATTTAAAGACGATAAAAGGCGAGAATGTCTCCTTCACTATCGCAGCAAGCGGGCAGCCAGAGAGACGGTATAGGATTACAAATGCTTTCACCAGCCAAGAAATAGGACTATCACAGTACACCTACCCCATCGCCAAGCTGATGGATAAATATGTGCACCTGCGTCAACTACCTATCCCGCTCATAGACGGCGCCACCCCGACCCTGCTGATAGGCTCCGACCATGCAGACCTCATAGTCCCGATAGACCGGGTCCATACAGGACCCAGAGGCTGTCCTGCAGCAGTCGAGACCCGCCTAGGATGGACACTACAAGGCCCCCTCGCTAAATCTCTCAACCGAACAGCAGCCACTAGCTGCCTCCACTCCAGAGTGACAGAAGAAGACACCACTCTCCTGCAGCATGTCGAGAGGCTATGGACACTAGAGACAATGCCCTTTAAGAACGAAAAGAAAGACATTCGTTCTAAAGAAGACATTTACGCCATAAACCTCCTCGAGCAAGGGACAAAGAGAGTCACAGTCGGCGGAGTGATGAGATACGCAACTCCACTCCTGAGGCGAGAGGGAATGCCCACCTTTCACGCCACGAAAGAAGCTACGGAGCGGTATCTATTGAACACAGAGCGGCGCCTAGCCAAAGACCCCGCTCAAAAGAGTGTGTACCGCGCTGAGATTGAGAAGCTAATCACAGCGAGACACGTAATGAAGATTGACATTAAAGAGGCCGATCAGACGACCGAATCATGGTACGTGCCGCACCACAAGGTCCACCACAACGGCAAGGATCGCATTGTGTTTAACTGCAGCTACCAGATCGGATCCCAGAATCTGAATAAAGAGCTCTTGCCCGGCCCCACACTCGGCCCCTCTCTACTAGGCGTGCTACTACGCTTCCGCCAGGACAAGGTGGCTATCAGCGGGGATATCAAAGGGATGTTCCTGCAGGTGAGACTAGTGGAGGAGGATAAGCCCCTACTGCGGTTCCTATGGAGAGAGAGGATCGGAGATGAGCACCCAGCCATCTACCAATGGGAAGTCCTCCCCTTCGGAACCACATGCAGCCCGTGCTGTGCTACATTTGCACTACAGAAACACGTCGCAGAGGACCCAGCAGCAGATGAAGAGGTCCGACACAGTGTGAAGAACAGTTTCTACGTGGACAACTGTTTACAAAGCGTTTCGACTCAAGAAGAAGCCGAGGCTCTCCTACTCAAGCTACGCGCCTCCCTGATCAAAGGCGGCTTTGATCTCAGGCAGTGGGCCAGCAGCGACCTGCACGTATTGCGCAGCCTCTCCCCCGCGGACAAGGCTGCCAGCAGCGAGACCTGGATGGCGACAATCCCAGGAGAAGCCCAAGAAATGACACTAGGACTAGTCTGGCGCTTCAAAACAGACTCGCTCCACTATAGACACAAACCCCTGACCACGGAGCAGGGAAGGTCGACGGCGATACCGACCAACAGACGGAGTGTGTACAGAACACTCGCCAGACAATATGACCCGTTGGGATGTATTCTACCTTACACCACCAGGGCAAAGATGATTGTACGAGCACTATGGGACAAGGACCAGGGCTGGGACGACGCAATACCCGCACCCCTTGCCTCCACATGGAGAGAGTGGGAGACGGAGCTCCGCTCACTCCCAGGCGTCAATATACGCCGCAGCTACTTCCCACCCACAGTGAGGCCAGAGACATGCAAGATGGATCTACACGTCTTCAGTGACGCCTCCGAAGTAGCCTATGGATCTGTGGCCTACTTGCGTGCCCAAGAGAAGGGAGGAGAGATACACACTGCTTTCATCCTGGCTCGCTCAAGAATAGCCCCACGAAAGCAACAATCTATCCCGCGTCTAGAGCTCTGCGCAGCCCTAGCAGGAGCGCATCTAGCCACGTTAATCCAACGTGAACTCACCATTCCGGTGCACAGAACAATCTTGTGGTCAGATTCCACGACAGTACTCACATGGATCAAGTCTGATTCATGCAGATACAAAGTCTTCGTGGGAGTCTGAGGTCAACTTGGCCTCAGAATGGCATTGAGACATCGTGTGGATTAATAGTTGAATTGTCATAGTTTGGCACTATACCGTCGAGTGGGACGTATTTATATTAAGTTAATAATAGTCTATTATGTATGGTGCATCGTTCGGTTAGAGTTATAAAGTGAGCAGTACCCCCATCGTTTTCCTCGCGTTATCTAGAGTCTTAACCAGGCTGGGCAGACCACGTGTGGTGCTTTCATCCGAGGAGTTCTGGGCAAGGACGAGTGGACCTGCACATTGGATTACCTTACCCGGACGACGGCGAGCCCTACACGGCTTGGATTATCTACTTGCTTTGGGTGCTTTGATTATGCCATGGATAACAGCCAACACTGGTAAGTGTTGGAACTACCCCGAGAGGAGTCCAGGTGAGACGGCGCTCTAACCCGAGTGAGGTCGCCTCACGTCTCTTCGTTGTGGACCGGCAGCTACCGTCTACAAGAGGGCCCAACTGTATTCATCTGTGGACCAAGGTTCTGTGGGCACCGTGTTCAGCACTCTGAATTCTCCCAAGAAATCGTTGGCCAGATGGGATATCGCCAGCGGCTCTCCTAACCCCCCCCCCCCCCCCCCCTACTGACTTACAACCAGCGGGACCCCCTTTAGTGTATCCAGCTATAATCATTAAGTACCATCGCTATAGTTCCCTAAAGAACCAGGTTGTATACTTGCTTCCTGCGTAACCAGAGATTGGACATTCAATGTTGATTTGCCTACGAATACTCATTTGCCTTACAAGTGCATTCAAATCATAAATGTCATTACGTGAACGTTGTATATACCCTTTGCTATATATTAAAGATTTGACGGATACATTTGTGTGGACTTGGTTTCATCAGGTGGGAAAGTGTTCATCATATCTATATCATGTACTGTGTGGCCAGTAGTTAAAGTACATAAAGCGGTAGTGGTTTAATGATACCATACTTATCAATACAGTCAGGGAATTGTACCCCTCAGTTACACTAATGGATACATTGGTTAGCAGCTACCGTTAGCTCATTGCTCGTGTCAATTAAATTACATGTTATTAAAGGTCCGCGTTGGTCTGTCTAATGAAATTACAACCGCAACATTATATCGCACTGTACAGCCCTGACTACACTAACGTTAGCCTATAGCTCCGCCGTCCCTGCTACACTCGGGACCAATACACTAACGTTAGCCTATACCTCCGCTGTCCCTTCTCGAGGAAAGCACTGAGAGTGTCTCTCGGCCGCGGGCGGCGCCATATAAACTAAATACTCGATGTTCGCGATATAGTACAGTACTACATCTCGGGTAGAACAATCCGCGATACATCGAGTATACTCGATATATCGCCCACCCCTAGTGTAGACTACCACATGCTGCCCTACTGTCGGTCTGGGAGGGTGTAGACTACCACATGCTGCCCTACTGTAGGTCTGGGGAGGGTGTATACTACCACATGCTGCCCTACTGTCGGTCTGGGGAGGGTGTAGACTAACACATGCTGCCCTACTGTCGGTCTGGGGAGGGTGTAGCCTACCACATGCTGCCCTACTGTCAGTTCGGGGAGGGTGTAGACTACCACATGCTGCCCTACTGTCAGTCTGGGGAGGGTGTAGACTACCACATGCTGCCCTACTGTCTGTCTGGGGAGAGTGTAGCCTACCACATGCTGCCCTACTGTCAGTCTGGGGATGGTGTAGACTACCACATGCTGTCCTACTGTCGGTCTGGGGAGGGTGTAGACTACCACATGCTGCCCTACTGTCGGTCTGGGGAGGGTGTAGACTACCACATGCTGCCCTACTGTCGGTCTGGGGAGGGTGTAGACCAGGGGCGGAGCTAGGGGGTGGCTACCTGGGCTCAAGCCCCGGATGTATTCTGAAAAGCCCCGAATCTATTTAATTTTTTATTTTTTCTTTTACAATTCATCATTGTTACATGAAAATATGTTTGCACCAGATTTAGCAGAAGCTAATTTCCATCTGTGGTCTATCCAGCTGCTGACTGTATTTGAGTAAGTTAAGTCTTGGTGTTATGGTAGACTCAGACCTAAGCTTTAAATCACAATCAACAAGTTGACAAAAACTTAATTCTTCCACCTTAGAAACATAGCTAAAGTACGGCCATTTATAAATCAAAAGGACACTGAAAACCAGATCCATGCCTTTATCTCAAGCCAACTCGACTACTGTAATGCACTCCTTACCGGCCTCCCGAAAAAATACGATGATAACTATTTTATTGCAATGCACTATTGCATTATTTTATTCTATTTTACTAACTATTTTATTGCACTGCACTATTTTACTTTGTATCAGTGAATCATAGACGCCTGGCCATAAGAGCATTCGGAGCATCTCTGCTCTCCCACTATTGAACTTGGGGGAGCAAAGGTATGATCTTGCTCCACCACTTTTTGATTATATGAAAAATATGATATATCCCCCCCCAATATATAAATCTAACCATAACTACGTTATGGTTAACTGAGTTTTATAGTGAAAAGAGCAGCTTTATTGGTCAAGATAGAAGGCTCTATATTGCAGGAAATTGCACGTACAGGTTCATTAAATTCAAAAAAAATCTGTCGTGTCCAAACCACCCCTTGCATGCCAAAAAAAATTAAAAATGGAAAAAAGAAGAAAAAAAAATAAAAAAAAAGAAAAAATGAAAAAAAAGGGGCCCATCTGGGCTAAGCCCCGGATCTCCTACAATCCTAAATCCGCCCCTGGTGTAGACTACCACATGCTGCCCCACTGTCGGTCTGGGGAGGGTGTAGACTAACACATACTGCCCTACTGTCAGTCTGGGGAGGGTATATACTAACACATGCTGCCCTACTGTCGGTCTGGGGAGGGTGTAGTCTACCACATGCTGCCCTACTGTCGGTCCAAGCCGGAGGTATCACTGCAGGGAATTTAAACCCGGTCTCTGCGGTGGTAGGCAATAAGCGGATGGCTTTCCACTGAACGCACAGAGGAAATTGGTATCTATCTTCCTGTCTCACTCTGGAGAAGACGGTGAACGCCTTTCCCATAATGTCGGCGTGTCCTTTAATAATGCATTGTCTTGCATGTACACTTAGCCTTGTCTCACATTGCCACCGTTCAAATATGTGTATCGCACGTCCCAGCTCCTGATGTCACCACTGCATTCAGACACTGCATTTGGTTACCACAATCTGCATTTTTAACCCTGCAAGACCCGTATATATTTCTACTTGCAAATGCATTTTTTCAACCTCTCAGATGGTGTTGTAGGAGTACTTTGGAGAGGAAAATATAGTGTTTAAAAAAAAATAAATATGTTGTAAGGTTTTATTGAACATAGCAAATGTCTATATCAGTGGTGCCCAACCAGTCGATCGCGATTGACAGGTAGATCGCGGGCTGATTTCAAGTAGATCTTGATTAATAAAATTAGGTTATAAAAAACGTTTTTTTTTTTATTTATTTTTTTTGCTAAATCAACTCTGCCTCTCCTTGTTAACTACAACAAGCAATGCTGTTTGTTATTTAAGATGAGGTCGGACTTGGCACTGCCAGATTTGTGTTCATTTTATAAAGCCTCAAATGACGGCTTACAATATACAATTTTGGCTGGTAGCTCTCGGCTAGGTGGTAAATTAAAAAGTAGATCTTGGTTCAAAAACGGTTGGGCACCATACCATATAGTTCACTAAAACAACTTATGGGTTCATTTATATGGTTATTGTTTATTATTTGGCCACAGAACAGTATACATTATGAATAATATTTGGGCTCAGAACAGTATACATTATGAATAATAACATCAATAAGCCATATTTTTAAGAATTGTGATTTTATTAAAATAATAACAAAATGGAAAACAGTACAATAAATGTACTAAAGAAACCTAATTGCAATATACACTTTCGTGTGCGGACAAGACAAGTCATTGTGCCTGATAAAATAATTTATGTGAAGGACAGTCTGACTTTGATTAGGACTGTGTGTACGGTCCATTGTCCTCATGCTCATGTAGAGAGACGCAGTGCAGACTCTTAACCGTATTCAATTCCCTTGCCACCAAACTCACTTTGACTTAGTGTGAAAAAACACTATTTTACCTTTTCCAATATAGATAGAACTTCTACTCGTATATTTTCTTTTCTTGACGGGCCGGAAAGGAAGCGCGGGAATGGAATAAGGGTCTTTTCATTTTACTCCTATGAAACGGGGCTGCGTATTAGAGGGCATAAAGTGTGCGCGTCAGAAATAAAAGAGCGAGGCACCGCTGAGATACGGGCCTTTAGAAATACAGCAGTGGCTTCCTCCTCTTATCGGAGGGGGAGGGGACACACACACACACACACATAATTCAAAAAAGAAAAGAAAACGTGTGTCTTGGAATGGAAAATGGAAGTCTGCGAGCGCAGGTTTTCTCAGGACGCTTTGAAAGCAGTTCTGCAAAGCATTTATGACGGTTCGACTTCGACTGCCTTCCCTATTAAAACGAGAGCATTAGGGGTATGTACATTTCAATATGTCATGTTTGTATCGCTCGCCAGGGCGCAGGGACCGCGGGGAATTTACAGAGGCATTTCTGTCTGTTAGCACATTTGGTACACCATTGCTCCATTCAGAGGTTCTCGCTTGTGCACGCCCACAGACACACACACACACGGTGAGTTGACAATTTAACACGCGTGCAACACATATTCACTCACACAAACACACAGCGAGTGGCAATAAGACACAGATATTTTTGTCAGCACCATGGAATTCATGGGAAAGCTTCCACCGGAATGTGTTTCCGGGTATTTTTGGAATAATAAAAACAAAAAAGGTCATTGCAGACTGTCTTCTTAGAACAGACGTTACCGCTGGTAAAGACATAGAGGGGGGGAAAAGCATTTTGTTATATATAACCAAAGAGATTAAATACACATCAAGTTGATCGTTTTGATGTATTTTTTTAAATATTGTGTCTATTACTAGGCTTGCTTAAATTGTGATGAAACAAAGGAGAATATGAATTATGATTTGTCTTTGCATCTTTGACAGTGAATAACACCATGATAATAATGACCAAACTTAAAAAACTGCCACTGATCTCGTGCAGTACCCTCTTGAGATCATGTGTACCAAAAATCGAAGGAAATGAATAAAGGGAAGATGATAAAACCGAAGGTTATGTAGATACAGTACTGAATTCTCCGATCCGGACCAATGCAATTTGAAATATTATTATAGAATATAGAATATGATGCTTATACATTACCTTATTATAGCCAATTCGCACATTTATATATATATACATATATTATCTTTCAAATGCCCGAGTTCAATTTGGATTTAGTATCACCGTGCATAAGAACAGATAATGATATCTACTGTAATCTAGTGTACTTTTTTATTTTCCCCAGTGCAACCGTTTTGAAACTAATTTCAGATCTAATTGTTCCTACATGCTAACAATAGGGAGGAGAAACTAACTGTGTTTCAATATTTGTCAAAAACGTTACCTTTTGTGGCTTATTATCGCTAATCATAACAGTTATGGATATGATTCATTCAGAACACTGAACTTTGAACCCCCACAGTCTCTGACAGGAAGTGTAGTTCGGAAAAATTCCAACGCTGGTCGACAGCTATGCATGTCCTCTACAAAATGGCAGCAAAAATACTACAATTCCCATGGTTATAAATGTCCATTTCCGTTTCCGGCTTGGATAGACGATCGAAAATCGAAAACTTAAAACGATCTAATGGCACTTTTAACCTATTGCTAAACTAACGTATTGATGATAATATACATTCTACATGCTTTTGTGACATGTTAGTGATGTTAATACTTGAAAACGTTTGATTTTAAAATCGCAAACTTTTTGAATCACTCTGAAAAATATGGATTTATGACAATAATGTCATTTTGGGGTCGGTACCGACTCTAAGGGGTGGAACAGGTTGGATGCAGACCAGAGAAAGACTTTCGTCTTGTTTACATCAGGGTCCCCCATTTTCAATTAATCTTTCATGTGTCTGTGCATTCTATTTTTTAGAACAGATACAAGAAAACCTTTTAGATGGGATAAGAGATTCGAGAGAGAGAGAGAGAGAGAGATAGAGAGAGAGAGAGAGAGAGAGAGAGAGAGAGAGAGAGAGAGAGAGAAGGAGGATGATGATTGTATTACAGTATAGTGCCTGTTCAAAACGTGGCCTTTCAGATCACGTGCCCTTTTCAAAAGCACGGGGCGATTGCTTGTGTAACGGAGGTCCGTGAGTAATATCCACAGTCGCGATGGACGTGTGTTGTGAAGTGACTGTGGCAGTAAGCGGTACTGCAAGTTAAACTCACTTCCCCTTAAACAAAAGACACATGTACACGTCACCAAGAAGTGATTTCACCTCTTGGTATAGCGGTCTCTGCTGTCGACCGCGGCGCGGCCGGCCTGGGTTCTATATTCCCTCGGGGCATCGACATTTAACACAACGCAGAATGGCTATTATACAATCGGTCACACTTGGCCCCTCAGAAGTGCGGATTGGAGTGTCGTCGAGCAAGGCGGTATTAATGCTTGCGGCGTTCCAGAGAACCGTGCGTCCAGTCGACTTCACATTCGACACTGCACTTACATGGTCCCCTCAGCAACACACCCGCTAAAGTGTGAAGTCGATTGGACAACCGGTTCTCGACATGCGATGGACAGACAGGAGCATTATGGCTACTTAAACATGTGATAATAATAATAATTCATTACATTTATATAGCGCTTTTCTAAACACTCAAAGCGCTTTACAATGTAGGGTGGAAATTGCCTCCTTCACCACCACTGGTAGCACCCAACCTTGGGCTACACAGGCTCAATGGCTGCCATACACTGGCACCAGGCACACATCACACTACACAATGGCTGAACGGCTCAGGAGACAGGGATTGATA
Organism: Notolepis coatsorum; assembly: GCF_963971535.1. Classification (NCBI taxonomy): domain Eukaryota; kingdom Metazoa; phylum Chordata; class Actinopteri; order Aulopiformes; family Paralepididae; genus Notolepis; species Notolepis coatsorum. The sequence continues at coordinate 45,403,712 of NC_140165.1, forward strand.
TCAGTACAATTATTTGATTAGCAGGTTCTGTACAAAAAGTCAGCAGGAAGGGTCCAACTCTGGCAGTTAAGGGTCACTGGCATTGTTCTGAGTGCATAGTAGTAGTATAGACATGTTAGCATGATAGGTAATAGTATAAGTATAGTAGTAAGGCACATAATAGTACAGACACTCTTTTTCTTTCCAAGAAGTGTGGAACATTTTCCAGGTTTCAGATGTCCTGACCATTGTGACGCGAGGACAGAGAATAGCCTGCTTCACTTGGATGACCCCCCAGGAGCTCAGATAGGAGTGTGTCTGAGGCAGCCAGAAGATGCAGAGCGTAGGGGTCTTGAGGGGGTGTAGTTAGAGACCATTAAACCGGAGGTAGGTGGGAGTCGTTCCCCACGCTGCATGGTATGCCAGGCCAAGGACCGTGAAGTGGACTTGTGGGAAGCCATTGCTGCATGAGGCGAGACATGACTGTTGATCGCAGGAGGAGTCGGGTTGCTTCTTTTGTCAGGAAGGGGTGGATCCTTCTGATGTTGCTCAGGAAGAATCTGTAGGTCCTGGTTGTTGAGGTCAGGAGGTTGCATGGTATAACTTACCTCATGCCAATATTGAATTGTAAGTGAATTGATCTCAAACCTAGCAATATACTCACCTCCTCACGTACCCACCCACGTACAACCACTCTACGGCAATAGAATCTTGTATTATTAATAAACCATCGCTACAGATGCAGCTCTCAGGCATATGAGCTCTGCTCTGCCACTGCGGTAATAATGCACCATTAACCTGGCAGTGCTGTTATCGAGGCGTTAGCGAGTGCGCCCTTGCAGTAGAGGTTCGATTTTTAAGAGCTGGATCTGCATGTTCTCTCATTGCCATTAGCAATGTAAATTACCCTATTCCTTGATATCAGTGAGCCACAGTATCTCTCCAGAAAGGCAGTACTTAACGTCAGTCGAGGAGACGGCGAACCCTGAGGCAATAATAGCACAATGAGAGACCGTGCCCACAGCAAGGTACACTGTAGTGTAGGTTGAGAAAAACAGTGCCTTCCGGTAATAAATTGCCTTTTCTTTCACCTTGGACGTGACAGAATGGAAAGTTGTGTTCCAGGCCCCGCTTTGTGTGCGTTCACCGTGGCCGTGCGCACGCCGGAACCATAACTTGCACCTGCAAGCTCACATGCACGTTGTCATTGTTCTTGGGTTGCCATGGCAGTCGTTTATGACGGTCAGAGCGCGGGTCCTATTATGAGCAGCAGGTCCCTCTTGACACGTTCTTTGTTAACAACGGCGCGGTTGTCGTCTCAGAGAGAGAGACGACAAAGTGCTCATCATCCTCAATGGTATTGAAAACCGAAATTGGTCACTCGTTGTTTGTTAAAAGGGGGATTGTGGAACCACTGATGACTGACAATTCCATTTTGTTTTGTTATTTGAAGAAAAAGAAAGCAATACGCTTGGACCAGCACTCACAGATTTTGGTATATTTAATGGCAGCCTGAAACAAACATGTTTCGGAACAATTATGTTCCTTCCTCAGTGTTGAAGGCTAGCCATCAACACTGAGGAAGGAACATAATTGTTCCGAAACATGTTTGTTTCAGGCTGCCATTAAATATACCAAAATCTGTGAGTGCTGGTCCAAGCGTATTGCTTTCTTTTTCTATTATACTCCACAGGATTTCAGCACCCAGTGTTATAATTTGTGAGCGCAGTCTATCTTGACTTTTTGTTATTTGAAAGCATGAGAGGATGACGTGTAGAGAGACATGAGAGGGTGAGTTTCACCCTACTTCTGCTCCTGTGGGTTCATATTCAGACAGTATAGAGTTACTGGTCTCAGACAAGCTTGGTCCCCAAGTCATCGAGACGTGTCACCACTGATAACTGACCCCAGATCATTACACCCTTGGGAAATTGCAGCCTCAGAACTGAAGAGCATTTTCATGGTGAATGAATGAGTGAGTGAGTCACCAATAGTCTTTGTCTTTCACACCAGATGTATGTATTCATGTACCTATTTATGTATGCATTAATTTATGTATGCATGTACTTTCATCAATTTGGCTTGATGAGACATTTACATTTAAATACCATAGAGACAACCTTGTCAGCAGGCCGTGGCCAAACACTGGCTTCAACAGAAGCAGGACCAGCTTTCCGTTGATTAGTAGAAAAAGGATTGTCGCACCACTTTTCTTTTGGATGGTGATGTAATTTACAGACATGCTGCTGCCTACTCTGTCTATCACTCTGCCCTCAGGTTCATTACTGGTGACAGGTAGGACACTCACCATTCGCAATCTATGATAAGGTTGGTTGGTCTTCTCTTGCAGAGAGGTGCAATAATCATTGGTATGTGTTTATATATACAAAGCGCTTATTGGTAAACTACCACCTTCACATCACACTGTTGCTGGGTTGGAACTTTGGAAGCTTGGAAGGTCTGCCTTTTCTGTCGATGGTCCCGACTCAATGAAACACGCACTTTAAAGATCAATTCTCCTGGACCAGCCTATGCACAGTTCAAAGCCATGATCGCTAATTGATTTTAAACTGAGTATAAATAAAGGTTTGGTGATTGCCAGGTCGCGCTTGTAAATAATAATTTGTTCTTAATCTTAATCACTTAAATAAAGGTTAAATAAAAAAGAATGATGATTTAAGCATTAACTACACATTTACAGCAACGGCCAGGGGGGAGGGAGGGTTAGACACAGGGGCTGCACAGCTGTTGACCGACTAAGCAGCTCCACTGCAGTTGTAGGTGTAGTGCCTGGCTCAAGGGCACCTCAGCAGTAGTTCCGAGGGATTGGAAAGTGACACGCGTGCACCACCGCGGCCGAGATGTTTCCCGCCAGCCCAGGGATTGGAATCTTGTCTGACCTCTTGACCTCTAGGCCAGTGTTTCCCAACCTTTTTCTTTCTAGGCCCCTAAAATAAAAGTGATTCCTGTTTGCGACCCCCCAATATAATCGAGCATAAAGATAATTATACATCAAGTAGGTCTTGTGGGCGCTTCACAGCCATGGCAATATTAATGATATCCTACTGGTTCTCGTGTATTATTGCTTAAATGTATGCGCTTGAACGTCAAATTGGCGCTGATGCTTGGCCGAGGGTAGTGCCGCTACCAGCGAGGTCCTACACGCAGCTGGACAAAGATGTAACTGGGTGTCGGGGGACGACGATGACGACGTGTAGAAATGCCACGCAGTCTCATCAGAAAATGTAAATAAAGTACTAATCTTAAAGGAACACGCCAACTTTTTGGGAAATAAGTTTACAGTCTTCTCCAGAGAGAGACAAAAAGATAGATACCAGTTTCCTCTATGTTGTGTTCAGTAGAAAGCTAGCATGTTAGCCTAGCTTAGCACAATGAATGGAAGCGGACAGTGATGGTTAGCCTTCGGGAGAGGTGTTAGTTGGACAATGCCTAGGCTACCCGTCAAACTGGTATCTATCTTCTTGTCTCTCTCTGGAGAAGACGATAAGCTAATTTCCCAAAATGTTGGCGTGTTCTTTTAACCACAGGAAAAAAACTGTACATAATGTACGTTATGTTATTATAGTAGCACGACCGGGGGCCGGCATAACAATGCTTGTGGTGGGGGCAAGTGCAGTCACCTCTAGCCCAAGCCACCCACCATGATACTAACACTTGGTCTAGCGGTGAGCAGACTCACCCTCCTACACAAGCATCATTAGTTCAACTTCTGATCACGCTGTTTTTTTTGGGACATTCACCGATACGAAATGTAAATATATTACGTATACAATGTGTGAATGTATTGCGTATGGCTATTAATAGCATAGCATACATTATGTACCTTTTTCCTGTGGTTCATAAGTACTTAATTGACATATTTTAATTAAATTAATTACACACTGTTGATGTAAACTATTCATTATTTCACAAGAAGAAAGCATCTAGACCACAGATTATTTGGATCAAGTTTTTGTATATCTTTTCGCAACCCCTAAAAATCATGTTTTAGGAGTGATAAGCACTTTGTCGTCTCTCTCTGAGCAAACAATGGTTCCATTGTAAACATCTTTTTTAATAATAATAATTGTCAAGAGGGGCCTGCTGCATCAAAATAGAACCCATGTTGTGACTGTCCTAACCCACCCCTAGGTTTAGAACCCATGTTGTGACTGTCCTAACCTCACAAATGTATTATCCTCAATAAATCCTATATTTGAGCTGATCAGTTACATTATATTGAAAATAGTCACACTCATTTCACCAGACAGGTGCCAAGTGTCGACCTGGTACTTCCTCGACCTGTAGGACTAATCATTTCAAATCCAGTGCGCTATAGAGCCATATTCAACTGGAACTAGAAGGGACACTGATGTAAACAAGACGAAAGTCTTTCTCTGGTCTGCATCCCCTTAACAATTGTGTGTATTGAGCTGTACTGTATTTTACCCATTCTGCAATCTGTTAATAAAGTTTTCAATCAATCAATCAATCAAACCACTATCCTCAAGGCAAGTAAAGAATACAAATATATTTAATATGTTTAAGAAATATATTAAAAAGTGAAATCATGTAAATGAGACTGATGATGTGATAATTTTGTTGGTATTATATATTTTTTTATATATCAATTTCAGTTATCCTTTTAGATATTATTATGCTTTTATATTATGCTTTTTTGGTGTGTGTGTGTGTGTGTGTGTGTGTGTGTGTGTGTGTGTGTGTGTGTGTGTGTGTGTGTGTGTGTGTGTGTGTGTGTGTGTGTGTGTGTGTGTGTGTGTGTGTGTGTGTGTGTGTGTGTGTGTGTGTGTGTGAATGAATGAATACAACCATTCATTGTATCTTTACAATATTTACTAAGTATTTACATAATTACTAGTTACATTCTGTATTTGTATTCTGTTATATTATTTCTGTGTGAGGAAACCCAGGAGGACTAGTGGTCATTCATTTGACAGCTAATGGGGATCCTAATAAAACATAAAACATTATCTTTCAAAACCAGAAAGGTATAGTTTGTAGTTCCTGGGAGTCAATTCGAGACAATATCCATAAACCCTCAGACCTCCGGACCTATTGTTACCTCACCACCGGGTCGTTTGTCGGCACAAAAGTACCCTCAACCACCTCCAAGAGTAGCACTGAAACACAACCGCCAATACCCACCGACTCGGTAGCCTGAATAACATTTCATCCAGCAGCACCTTTTCCTTTGCAGTTATTGACACTGCCTGCAAACACCGGTCCTAGGGTCTCAGGAAACATTACACCGATTAATAACGCTGGGCAATAGCGCCGTTTACATCTCTCAAAGTGGCTAAGAAACCTATCCCGCTGTACTAATGTATTTTTCCTCAGCCGCCGCCAAAAATAGATGGATAACAGGTGGACTGTGGGCACAAATGGAAAACGTACGTTCGCTCGGATGCATGAATCTGCCACCAGACCCGCATGATCTCCCATCTGCAACATGCAATCAAGCGAGAGGTCGGGTTCACTTTCCTTTTAACCTTCCTCTGAAAATGAGTGGCTTTTACCGACTGTAGAATTGATTATGGCGTTCTTTTCCCCCTCTCTGTGACACGAAAAGCCACGCAGCGATCGTATCTCATACTTTATTGTTTTAAAATAAATCCTGCACGCCGCTGTTGCTCGGCACCCCGCACCCCATATGTTTTGATTTATATTATTCTTTTCTGGTTTGTATGAGATGCGTTAAACATTTGGAAATGGCGGAGCGGGTATCATATTTCATAAATAAATAAAATAATACAAATTCTACTCTCCGTTTTTGTTTGGCACCCTTTTGTATTTTTCAAGCTTGAAGGTCAACAAGGTATTGTAATGACTTGTGTCTGTATATGTGTGTGCGTGTGTGTCAGTCAGTAACCACCATAACTTGTATATTTCAAATCCAATTTGGCTTAAACTAGACGGTCAGTCAAGGATCCTACACTGATTGATTGATTCATTAATTAAAGGTGCTATAGATAACAATCAGCCACTAGATGTCACACTAGAGCACCAGCATTATCCAAGCCAATACATGCCTGCAGAATGTAAATAACAACATTATTTGTGGACCTGCAAAACATTTAAAATTATGAATTTAAAATGAATCATTACACTAGTCAATCATGTTTGGGGGAGAAATGCAATACTTTTATTCTAAAAACGATGTGGATGTATTATTTAAAATTATTAAAGTTGTATATATAGCACCTTTAATTGATTGGTTTTGAATATCACCTTATCTGTGGCACAGAGTGAGGTCAGTTTCAGCCATTAGTGTATTAAGTTACTTACAGTAAGGATCAAGATGATGACTGGATGATACCGTTGGAGGGGCACCGGGCGGGGACTTGAGCTATAGGTTTACTGAAGCTACACAATATTCAAGATTCAACCCTTTATTGTCACTTCAACCAGAGGTCTGTAGGAATTTGTCTTTGTGCGCTGAAGACAGACGTACAAAATATGCAGTATAGGCTCCAGTGGGGCCACCAAAAAAAACACAACACACACTCCTCTCTCGCAGTTAAAAATATGTATTGGACAATGTGATCTTTATCACCACATAAAAAGAAAATGACAATCAGTACATTCTACATATGTCATCCCGTATGGAACTCATGCCGTATACAATATATGTCAATGCAAAATACAACCCCTCCTGATCAAATTCCATGACTTTTCCGTGATATATAGCACAACTTCCATGACCATGGCCTGCGTTTCTCCCCGCCCTCACTTTACTTGGTGTTCTCCCAATACCTGACTGAAGGGCAGGTTTACAGGTCGATGTGTGCAATAGCACAGATGTAGCATCTCTCCGTGTGTCATTATTGACTAGTTTGTTGGTGCCAAAAAGCGGTGCAGAGCAAAGGCATGGTGCAGAATTTTTATTTTCTTATTTACATGAAAATGTGACCTCAATTCTATTGCACTGCACCTGGTGAGAGTGAGAGTGAGAGAGAGAGAGAGAGAGAGAGAGAGAGAGAGAGAGAGAGAGAGAGAGAGAGAGAGAGAGAGAGAGAGAGAGAGAGAGAGAGAGAGAGAGAGAGAGAGAGAGAGAGCGAGCGAGCGAGAGAGTGAGAGAGAGAGAGAGAGAGAGAGAGAGAGAGAGAGAGAGAGAGAGAGAGAGAGAGAGAGAGAGAGAGAGAGAATATGCTTTTGGATGTGCAAATATATCTCCTTTTCATTATGGAGGCACTGACAATTTCCTTTAAGCACTAAGCCCATTCGAAGTACTAAGCTTTAAAGGAACACGCCAACATTATGGGAATGCGCTTAATGCAAATGAAAGCAGATACAGATCAGCTAGCCTGGCTTAAAACTCCAGGTGAGGTGCCAAAAGGTAGGCTAGCTGATCCATGTCCGCTTCCATTCATTTGTGCTAAGCTACTGTAAGCTAGGCGAGCTTTCAGCCGGATAGCTTTATACTGAGTGTACAGAGAGGTAATTGGTATCTATCTTCTTATCTGACTCTGGAGAAAAAGAAGGTACGCACATTTCCCATAATGTTGGTGTGTTCCTTTAAGATATTGAGTATTGATTTGATCCAATATGCTGAAAAATACATATAATCAGACCATTGGTTTCGTTGGACAAAAACAATGATATTTCATGATTTATTTATTGTTTCAAGTTTCTGAGATTTCCCTCATTTACAGAAATTATGATACAAATACTAAACAGTACACAATACAGTAGCATTATTAAATAAATACATATATATTCTATGTGTGAAGGAGGCAGAAAATCAAGTAGCTTTGCTTTGATTTATGACACATTAACACAGTGGTTCCAAAAGTGTGGGGCCCGACTCCCTAGTGACGCATGGAGGTACTGCAGGTGTTGTGCAAAACATAAATTAAGAATAATACATTTAGCACCAAAACTGATAAACGTCAATGGCATGACTGTCATGGGTTATTCTTTATACAGAGCACATTCAGAAGCCTAAATACGTTTTGCCACAAAAGGTGTCCAATTACCTGTTAACGTCCGGCAACCCTTATATGGGCCGTCACGCACACTTCGCGGCACTTAGCCCTGGTCTGTCGGCCTAGTGCTGTATTTTTGCAGATCAACCTAAACATAGTTGGAAAGCTAAAATGGCCGTTCCATTGACACCCTACTTATCCTATTACAAGCTGCCATTCTCGGGTTACAAGGCCGAGCAACCAACAAGCGTCGGTTTCTGACAAGTGACCATGTCTGATTTCGGCTGGTCTGGAACGGAACATTCACCTCCAGTCCTGATGGTGAAAATTATTGACTGTTTTTGTAGCCAATGGAATTCTGGAGATAATGGTATCCTACATGAGGGCTGATTCCTACGGTAAAGGGAGAGAAGAAGACGAAGAAGTAGTTTGGAGAATTTCTCACTCACCGTCCAAATTAATGAGCGGTCGGCCATTTTAGATGAATTATTACCGATACAAGGATAACAAAAACATCTGTATTTTAACATCTAATTTTCTGCGGAATTGTTATAAACCTTGGACTTGTACGACTTCAGGCTATGGAACGGTTATGTTTTCCAACTCCTACCTCTCAGCTAGAACTCAAAAACAGGCATCTGGCAACCACTAAACAAAAGGTGAGTAAGCAAAACTTGTATTTCAGTGTGTTCAAACCTCTAACTGGTAGTGATTCTTCTCCTGTTGTGGAAGAAAGTTCAGAATGTTTCCTTTCAAAGGAGACCAGACTCATGCATGTGCTATATGTGGTTCAAGTAATAAATCGCAAATGACTTTGGGTATGCAATCGTCAGGCATTGTAAAGTCTGATGGCTGTCGGAATGAAGGACTTCCTGTGCCGTTCAGTGCTACATTTTGGGAGTGTTAGTCTAGCATTGTACATGCTCCTCCTCTCAGCCAAATCTGTGTATGTACATGGGAGGGGTTGTCCCTGATGGCATGGAGCTTAGCAAGGCTCCTCCTCTCCGCCACCACCGCTAGAGAGTCCAGCTCCACCCATACCACATTACTGGCCTTCCTGACCAGCTTATCCAGCCTGTTTGCATCCCCCGCTCTCAGTCTGCTGCCCCAGCAGGTCACAGCGTACAAGAAGGCGCCCGCCACCACCGACTCATAGAACATCCTCAACATCCTTGTACAGACGTTGAAGGATCTCAGCCTTCTGAGGAAGTAGAGGAAGGCTCTGGCCCTTCTTGTAGAGTGCCTCTACGTGTTTTGACCAGTTCAGTTTGTTGTCGATGTGAACTCCGAGATATTTTTTGTAATCCTCAACCATGTCCACATCGACTCCCCTGATGGAAATGGGGGTCACAGATGTACTCCTCCTCCTCCACAGATCCACAACCAGTTCCCTGAAGGCCACTACCTTTATAGCCTAAAATAAATTCTAGCCTACATCTAGGTGGGGACCAGGTTAAGTGGGGCTCGAAAATATTTCCAACTACCCAAGTGGGGCCTGATTGAAAAAGTTTGGGAACCACTGCATTAACACAAGTATCTTTGTATCAGATTTTAATATTCCAAAGAAATTATCAGGTAACAATAGGTGTTTTAGCCCGGTATCTGTTACGATAATACAAAAGGTCAAGTGTGGCAGAACCCCAGGACAGACGGACACAGGAGACAGACGGAATACAATAATGATATTTAATATAATTTTTTTTTTTTTAAATAGAACATACTAAAACGAACAGGGCCTAAGTGGGGGAGGTGTGTGGATGCCCACGGTCAATGTAAATGAGATGTGTGTGTTTCAATTACAGTATGTGTATGGGTGCATGTGTCTAGCGTGCAAAACGTATGTGGTGTAGAATGTAATGTGACTGACTGTTGTTTTCGTGTGCGTGTACTAACCAGTCCGCGTGTAACTGTTCCGCAACAGTAAGTGACTTCCGGGGTAGGCCTGATTGGCCCCGACAGGCACGTGACGCGCAACTTTCTCTGCCGCGCGGCACGCTCCGCGGAGCCGAGCGGCAGAGCTTGCGGAATTACGTAACCGTCCAAATACGCCATGACTTCCATTCGGCGCTATAGCTCTCCTGGCAGAGCAGCGGTCCTGCGATCCTGCGGTCCGTTGTTGTTGGTGAGTTCGAATCCCATCAAATCTTTTTTTTTTAACATGATTTTTTTTTAACGTGTATTCTTTCGCCGGTTAAGGTTAGGCATGGTTAAGGTTAAGGTTAGGCATTGTTTCGGAGTTGGTTAAGGTTAGAACGGTTAAGTTTAGGCGCTGTTAAGGAGCTGGTTAAGGTTAGAGTTTGTGTTAGAGAATGGCAATATTCTTTCTATGGTTAAGGTTAGGCATGGTTAAGGTTAAGGTTAAGGTTAGGCATTGTTTCGGAGTTGGTTAAGGTTAGAACGGTTAAGTTTAGGCGCTGTTAAGGAGCTGGTTAAGGTTAGAGTTTGTGTTAGAGAATGGCAATAGACAGCCTATTTCCGCGCGACAGCTCTCAGCAGCCTCGTTGCGCGTCCTGAGTTTGCCGCGTCACGTGCCTGTCGGGGCCAATCAGGCCTACCCCGGAAGTCACTTACTGTTGCGGAACAGGTACACGCAACCAGTCCAGGCGGAACAGAGGAAGGGGAGGAGCAATGAGTGAGAATGAACGGGGAGAGACACAGGGATTTCCGGGGTGGAGGTACGGTTCCTTGATGGGGAGAGAGGAGAAGATAACGAGCGTTAGAACAGGAACAAAAACACGGGGAAAACAAAACAATGGAGACGGGAATAATCCAAGAAATATACTAAGACTTAAAGAGACGTTTGTTAAACTAACCACAATTAATCAGTGTGATCAAGCACTGAGAGATGGGTTGTCTGGGTCTTTATGCAGCAGGTGTCTCTGCCCTCCGGGTGCGCCAGGCCCCTCCGCATTGTGCTTGATTAGGCTCCACAGGTAGTGATGAGGTGGGAAACAGTATCAACCAGATATCCAACAACACATGTTGCTTTGAGTAAATTACACATACAGTATGTGACCTTTATTTTGCTCTCCAGGTACAACTGTGGGAAAAGCAATTTCTCTCTCCAAAATGAAATCACCCTGAACAACAGTGGTCTTCATGTAATGTGTGCCAAATGTATTCACATTCACACCAACGGTCGTAGGAGGCAAGTCAAAGGAGGCAAGTCAAAGGAACAATACAGACAATTTGTCTAAATTTGCCATTTCACTTGTGCTCCCCACATGAGCATCCTGCAAACAAACACACACACACACACAGAGAGCAACTCGGGACACAGATAATGTCACTGTAACAATCCGCTTTGGCAAACAATACCTAAGACCCTGTCGGTGTGATATTTCATCACAACAGCAGAGAGGATTAACTTGTCACTATAATGTCACTGTAAACTGAGGGAAAACAGAGACGCTCAAATAAAAACCTTTAATTAAACCTCTACTCCCTCGTCGTCAAACCACGATGACATTTATTCCGCATAGTCATACGGATATACATTGGTAGCTGTGGAGGTTTCCTCTTAACGCTTTCACTGCCACACTACCACACGGTTAAACCTTTCACTGCGACAATACACAGAAGGTTAACCCTTTCACTGCCACAAAACAGCTTACAAACAAGCTTACAATATGTCATAATTCACACACTCATCCACAAAGAATGGATTGCACGGAGCAAGTTGCACCCTTACTTACAATTAATTATGAATTGAAAATGGGGGACCCTGATGTAAACAAGACGAAAGTCTTTCTCTGGTCTGCATCCCCTTAACAATTGTGTGTATTGAGCCGTACTGTATTGTACCCATTCTGCAATCTGTTAATACAATTTCCATTCAATCAATCACTGTGCAGATTGATTGATTGAATGAAAGTTTTATTAACAGATTGCAGAATGGGTACAATACAGTACGGCTCAATACACACAATTGTTAAGCTGGATGTAGCCAATTACTTAAATAGTTTCTTCACAAACATAGCCACAACACTGGTAAAGAAACTACCCTCCCACTCAGGGCATTATGGGGTAGAACGCATACTACAAGAACCTAGGGGTCCACAAAGACGACTTCAAACTGGAAATGCTAACAACAGATGAGGTACTCAAAAAACTGAGCGCCATCCAACCTAACAAGGCCACTGGCCATGACAACATCCCCTCCAAATTCCTCAGAGACTCAGCAGCCGCCATCACCCCAGTCATCACACAGATAATAAACCTCTCCATAAAACAGGGACACGTCCCCAAGGACTTCAAAATTGCGAGAGTGACCCCTCTGCACAAAAAAGGCAGTAAATTAGACCCAGGCAACTACCGCCCTGTTTCTATTCTTACCTCCATCTCGAAAGTCATGGAAAAAATTGTATACGAACAGGTCGGAAAATACCTCGCGGAAAAAAAACGAATCTACGAATTCCAATCTGGCTTCAGAACATCCCACTCCACTGACACATGCCTTCTCTATTAAAACGACCACATCAAACAAGAGGTGGACGCGGGCAAATACTGCGGCATGGTCATGCTGGACCTACAAAAGGCCTTCGACACTGTCAATCACACCATTCTGATTGACAAGCTAAAAGCAATTGGTTTTGATAGTCTATCAGTGAGCTGGATGCAATCCTACCTGGAGGGGAGAGAGCAGATGGTGGAGGTAAACGGTACCCTACCCCCCCCCCCCCTCACAGTAAGCTGTGGTGTTCCACAAGGAAGCATACTAGGTCCGCTACTGTTCCTAATTTATGCAAATGACATGTCGTCAGCTTGTGACTGCAACTTGTTCCTGTCTGCAGACGACTCAGCCCTGCTGGTCTCTGACAAGAACAAGTTACAGGTTGAAAAAACCCTCAGCTCAGAACTAGGCAAAATCTGCATATGGCTCGCTGATAACAAACTATCATTACACATGGGCAAATCAGAGTCCATTCTCTTCGGTTAAAATAACAAACTCAGCAAGACCGACGGCTTCTCAGTTACAGTGGGTGACCATATTGTCACAAGGAAAGAAGATATTACCTACCTGGGTTCCATCCTAGAGGCAAATCTTTCCTGTGACAAAATGGCATCCAATGTAATAAAAAAAGTCAACCAACGAACTCGATTCTTGTACCGGATCTCCTCACTGGTAAATAAGAATACCCTGAAGACTCTGGCAGGAGCACTCATTCAAGGGTACTACGACTATGCTTGCACCTCATGGTACCAAAGCACCTCAAAGGCGCTAAAAACAAAATTACAAACATCTCAAAACAAACTGGTCAGACTACTGCTTGACCTTACTCCTAGAACCCACCTCACCCCTGCCCACTTTGACAACCTAGAATGGCTTAGAGTAGACGACAGAGTACAGCAACTTGCAATGGGCCTGGTCTACAAGATACACTACACGACCAATGTACCCATGTACATGTCAAAATACTTCCCAAAGGTCAGTGAATAACACGATCACAACACCAGAGGGAGCTCCACAAATCATGTTAAACCCAGATTTGGCTCAAACAAGGGACTAAACACGTTTCGCAATTATGCCACATCAATGTGGAACGCCCTACCCAAAGCTGTAAAGGAATGTGAATCACTACCCACTTTCAAAAACACTCTCAAAAAACACCTACGGGAGACTGCAATTCGAAACTGGCCCCTGTAAATGTCCTAACACAACCCCCTCCAATGCGGTCACAGAGGCACTTCACTTAGCAAAAGCAAAAGGCCTCTCCTCTGTCCTGATTCTCCTAGATCTATCTGCAGCCTTCGACACAGTCAACCACCAGATCCTCCTCGCGGCCCTCGCAGGAATGGGAGTGGCTGGCTCTGCGCTGACATGGTTGTCATCATACCTCAATGACCGCTCCGACCAAGTGTCATGGAGAGGGACCCTGTCGGCCACCCGCCCCCTGCGGACGGGTGTCCCCCAGGGCTCGGTTTTAGGACCCCTTCTCTTCTCCCTCTACACTAAATCACTGGGTAACATTATCACGTCTCATGGCTTCTCCTACCACTGTTATGCCGACGATACTCAACTCTTCCTCTCCTTCCCTCCCTCAGATATCCACGTCTCTGGGCGGATCTCGGCCTGTCTGTCCGACATCTCCGCCTGGATGACGACCAACCACCTCAAACTGAACCTAAGCAAAACAGAATTGCTCCACCTGCCGGCCAAATCCTCCCCCCTGACCGACCTTTCCATCACAGTCGAGAATGCAGCTGTGACCGTGTCCCCGACCGCCAAGAACCTTGGTGTTGTCCTCGACGACCAGTTGAACTTCTCTGCTCACATCGCAGCGACAACCAGAACCTGCCGATTCCTCCTGAGCAACGTCAGAAGGATCCGCCCCTTCCTGACAAAAGAAGCCAACCAACTCCTCGTCCAATCAAAGAGTCATCTCCCGCCTCGACTACTGCAACGCACTGCTCGCTGGCCTCCCGGCCACTGCCACTAAGCCTCTTCAACTCATTCAGAACGCAGCGGCCCGCCTGATCTCAAACCTACCGAAGTCGGCCCATGTCACCCCACTTCTTAGGGACCTGCACTGGCTCCCCATTGCTGCACGAATCCGCTTCAAGGCCCTCGACCTAGCATACCGTGCGGCAAAGGGAACTGCTCCCGCCTACCTCCGGTCTCTAACTACACACCCTCAAGACCCCTACGCTCTGCATCTTCTGGCCGCCTCAGACCTACTCCTATCCAAGCTCCGGGAGGGTCATCAAAGAGAAGTCGCCTATTCTCAGTCCTTGCCCCACAATGGTGGAATGAACTACCCACCCCAGTTAGGACAGCCGAAACATGTCCAATCTTTCGCCGTCGACTAAAGACGCACTTCTTCAACCATTATCTGAATTAAAAAAAGAAAAAAGAAATGATCTAACCCTAACTAACCATACTGTCATGCACTTGTCCTAATAAACTAACCTACACTGTAGCACTCAACACTTTGATGAACATTGTTACTCAGCTGATAGAGTTGTGCCCTTCCTGATGGCTTGTTGTACAGAACTTGTAAGTCACTTTGGATAAAAGCGTCAGCTAAATGACTAAATGTAAATGTATGGTCTTGTCAATATTCCAATGTACAGTTTTGTTTGTACAGTTGTACAGTGTCCCCCACCCACCCCTCCTACCCAACCTCCCCCCCACTCCTACCCAACCCCCCACTCCTACCCCCCCACACAACCACCTCCAATGTACAGTCCCCCCCACCCCCCCCCCCCCCCCCACCTACCCAATCCAATGTACAGTTTCTACGTCAAATGTATATACTCTTTTTTCTGGACTCTTTTTGTATCACAAACAGTACTGTATTTGCAAATCTGGTATGTCATAAATGTATAGATGTAGCAGTACTGTCTATCTGTATGTCATGTATGTCATATATGTTACGATTAATTGAAAATGGGGGACCCTGATGTAAACAAGATGAAAGTCTTTCTCTGGTCTGCATCCCCTTAACAATTGTATGTATTGAGCTGTACTGTACTGTACCCATTCTGCAATCTGTTAATAAAGTTTTCAATCAATCAATCAAAGGGGATGCAGACCAGAGAAAGACTTCCATCTTGTTTACATCAGGGTCCCCCATTTTCAATTCATAATGAATTGTAAGTAAGGGTGCAACTTGCTCTGTGCAATCCATTCTTTGTGGATCTAGCCATCAATATTCTATATCAACAATGATTGTACCTAATAACATTTAATAATACCTTTTAACTTAAATCAATGTTCCCAATTTAATAAAGTAAATACAAAGCCAATGAACTGCTCTCAAGTCTGAAAATATGTTCCACGGTAGACTATAGTATATGAGGTAGTGTCGTCGGTCAGTCTGCAGGGATGGCCAGCCAGGAACAACTATAACAATAACGGGACATTAGTATACAATCGCTCATTGTTCTCACTGCCACAGGGAGGACAGTACAGATAGGGCATTCGTAATAAGGTCTGACCGTGCCAGCCAGAATGTCCTCAGATAGCTCTTTGATTGGGAATGTGCATACACCCACGCCTATATCAATATCTGTCTAAATATACCTGCATACAATCCTTCTATATACCTACTTACAGGTGAATGAATGAATGAATGAATGAATTGAATGAATGAATGAATGAATGAATGAATGAATGAATGAATGAATGAATGAATGAATGAATGAATGAATGAATGAAACGTTTATTTTTGGACATGTTATTCTCCATATTTCTCCAAACAACTCACGATATCTTGTTCCGTCGAACCAAACAATCATAGCAACAAATAAAAAAAACATTAAAAGAAAAACATTAAAAAAAGAAAAAAAGAAGGAATTATAAACAAAAGGTCAAGAGCAATGTATTTGGTTAGCAGACATGTCCAAAAAAGGAGTAGAGTAGGTGCAGCTCGATGAATTAGAATATTGTGGAAAAGTTGTTTTATTTCAGTAATTCAATTCAAAAAGTGAAACTCTTGTATATAGATTAATTACACACAAAGTGAACTATTTCAAGCCTTTATTTGTTTTAATTTTGATGATTATGTCTTACAGCTCATGAAAGCCCAAACTTCTGTATCACCAATCAAAAAAATAAAAATAGATGTATTTTTCTTTTGTATATAGAAATGTCGGCCTTCTGAAAAGTATGTTCATGTATGTTCACTCAGTACTTGGTTGGGGCTCCTTTTTCACAAATTACTGCATCAATACAGCTAAATATATAGACTTTTCCACGATATTCTAATTTATTGAGCTGCACCTGTATACATTTGCATATGACACATATAACTCTGTATGATAGCATGTACAATAATGCTGTATACCATATCTATATCTGTCCCGTTTCCCTTACCTACTCTAACTAGTTACGCTGCTGACCAGTATGATGATGATGATGATATGATTTATTTATATTGCGCCCCTCAACCAATAGTTACATCAGAAAGGAGAATAATAGAAAGACAGGAAACAATAAGAAAACAAACAAAAAAATACATGCAGGCCAACCATGCAAACGGACATAATACACCTGTCATACTACAACAGAAAAACTAGCTCAATGGTTTTCTATGGCGAAAAGGTGAGTTTTGAGCATGGCCTTAAAAGTCCGTAGAGTGCTTGCATGGTTGATGGTTAGTGGGAGCTTGTTCCAGAGTTTCGGCGCTACAAGTCCCTTCGTCACCAGGGACTACTGGGGAGATGTGGGCTCTCATTTTGGTCCCCGACACGAGCCTGGCGGCTGCGTTCTGGACGAGTTGAAGGCGGTTTATGTGTTTGTCTGCCACACCAGAATAGAGGGTGTTGCAATAGTCCAGTTTTGAAAAAAATCTGAGTGAGGATGACCCTCTGAAGGTCGCTTGGAATGTTTTGTCGTGTTTCTAAAAACGACAACAACAAAAGAGGATAATTATTCCAAGACAAAACAATAATCAGTGATGGGCAAGCTACTTGGAAAATGTAGTAAGCAACACGCTACAAGTTACTCTCGATTAAATATAGCTCAACTACAACGGAAGCTATCCCCAGAAAGATTTAGCAAGCTACACTACAAGAACATGGCAAAAATAGCTAGCTACATCGGTACTACATTGTTTTTTTTACTTCATGATCAAGTTTCCACCAAACAAATAGGCAGGCAAAAAATGCTCAGTTTGATTGTTTATTATAAAACAAACTGAAACTGGAAACAAGCCCTCTGTCTGGCTTTTTGCGTCATCCTTTTAACATGAACTTGTATTAATGTACCTTGCGGTACCATGTACAATATGTTAATAAAGTATGAGGAAAAAACTGTGGAAATGTAATAAATAAAAGGCAGTGAAACAATAATCAAATAAACACCAAAATATATACTATCTCTATTGGAATGGAGACTTTTCAGCACAGGATAAACTACTGTTTCACCTCAAACCACAGTAGCAAAATGACAACCTGGCCAAAGAAAAAGTGCAAGAAACATTTGTCTCACAAAACAGACATTAACGAAATCCATCTTTACATAAACGGACATCAATAGAACAGAACAAACACATATTTGTGCCATGACTTGAATCCATGTTGATGCAGTAATGGTCTTTTTCTTTTCTATTCTATCTTTATTTATTATTTATCTCTAAACTCTGCATCTTCTGGCTGCCTGATACCCTCTCCTAGCTGAAACCTGCCCACTTTTCATCCAAAAACACAATTCTTCAATATCTGAATTGTAACTAATAATAACTTTCTTACTGCATTTTACTATTATGCTACCATGTCTATACTACTACCAACTATGCTAATATGTCTATACTACTACAGTATGTACTCAGAGTATAACACTCAAGCTCGACACTGTTAGACAAACAATACTACTTATCCTTGGCTGCTAGATATGTACCGCTCCTGCTGACTTGTTGTACACAATTTGTAAGTTGCTTTGAATAAAAGCGTCAGCTAAATGACCAAATGTATTTAAATATGTAACTCACAAAACATTCCATGGCCTCACAAAAAAGGCCTTAAATGGTCACATTCACTGTCATCTGGGGACCCCCCCCCCCCCCCCCAAAAAAAACCTGACCCACAGGTTGAGAACCACTGCTCTAGAATCTAGATGATCTTTTCCCTCTTAGTGTGTGTATTTATGTAGTTTGCCTTTTCTTTTCCCCACCCCCATAATATTGTTCATTTTCTGCCTACAGTGAAACATGATAGCAGCTATCTCTATCTGTTAGTTAAAGCTGTTGACAAAAAAGTGCACTGACTTGTGTGCTTGTTTGGGAACAGTTGACAATGGTTATGTAAAGCTTTTCATCAGCTCACCTGAATGTGTGTTCTCAAATTAGTGCTGGACGTGTGGGAAGTTGAGAGCAGATACGGCCAGATACGGCCATGGAGACGGCGCATTGTTATTGACGTGGACGTCAACTTCATCAATGCCATCAGTTTCACTGGAAACATTGAATCCCTCTGCCAATTCGCGCAGACTGGTCACTTCATGTGGTCTGTGTTTTGATCGGCATGACCCGCCCTATCCTGCCTCTGATTGGCCTACCCGTAATGTTTTGCCCTAAGCCCCTAACCTTACCCAATCGTGAGTCGTCATACTCATATCTAAACCAACCAACCAATCATATTGGGTTTTCTCCGGGGATCTGTTAATAAACTTTTCAATCAATCAATCAATCAATGTCCCGGCGGTAACTACTAAACTTTAGCTTATTAAAACTTCATCAAAACGCTCACAAAATATACGTCTGCTTCTTTCTTCAGCAATGTAATTTGTCTCCTTGAAACTCGCAGCACTGACGAAGCCTGTTTCGCTCTCAGTCGATGTCCTTTTCCGAAAGGAATTCCGCCATTGCCACTGCTAGCATGATATTCACACACCCACGACGTGAACGCTCTTTCACTTAAAACTCACGTTCAAATAGCAAGGTGAACACACACTTCCGTAAAGCCGTTTTGATATCCGTTTCCTTTTTCAAGGTCAGCATTAGCTTAAAGTCAACTTCTTCTTCATAAGGAGACGGTTTCTCTGTGCATCTTTCTCAAACGTTTCTATCCGCCCCATCACTCTGATAGGCTTGTTCTAAAAACTCCCAACTAGCTTGTGATAGGACAATGTACCTGTTCATAATAGTCTCACTGAGTGTAGAAATATAATGATAGAATAGCAAGCTATTTGGATCCCTTACACTACCTCAGCTTGGCGCAAATTCAACACGCAAAGGAAGGTCAAGGTGGAATAGTCCAGTAAATATGAAATGTGGGTTAACATAATATGTTGGGCAAATACATATTGAATTGGATAGCCCCACATGTAGACCGATTTATATTAATCTATCACAGATTATCATTTGTTTGGCGTGACAATAAAGGAAAAATGGAAAAAGAAAAGGAAACACAATCACAAGGCCCTTTGGGTGGAGGAGGCCCCAGGTAATTGCCTACCTATGCCATATGATAAAACCGCCTATGCTTGTGCCCCCACCAGATCTGAGAGAGTGCCTTAATGCTTTTTTTTATCGCCCCGGGGCGAGCATTAATCCCAGAGAGACCGTATTAGATTTGAGATCCTTAATTTCCCGAGGTCAATTCATAATTTAAAAAGAAAAATCTCTGCCAAGGCGTCTCCTAGTGACGATAGGGAAGTGCTGTCGACAGTGTTCTGATACCCGCAGGGCCCAACCTTCAGCAGAAGCCTGCAGGCCGCGTCATTTGAGCGGGAGACGTGTCCTTTTCAAGGCTCCTGCCAGCCACCTTTTTTACGACGCAGCCACTCTCATCATATAGAGATGATGGCGATGGAACACAGGAATCAAATGTCAACCAGTAACTAAGAATAACCCTTATATAGCAAATTAACCATCCGGGGGCCACTTGGCGGACTGAGGGAGACCTTTAAATGTGGTGTCAAAAGCAATTAATCACTTGACAGTTTTGCTGCGCTGACTAGCGAGCGTGCCCTAGGTAAGGGGGTTTGAAGTGGTCTGTGGAGGATGACAAGGTGGCGAAGGGTCCTGTGTGAATCAAATTAACACCTAGGCCTCCCAGTTAAGCGTCACAGCTGACTAAGAAAAAAGGCAACTTCATGGTCAGTCTTTTTTGCCTTTCATATTCTCCCATCCTCCAATTTAGTCATTTTGCCAATTCCCTTCCCTTAATTGCACTGCCCTACTGTCGGTCTGGGGAGGGTGTAGACTACCACATGCTGCCCTACTGTCGGTCTGGGGATGGTGTAGACTACCACATGCTGCCCTACTGTCGGTCTGGGAACGGTGTGTAGACTACCACATGCTGCCCTATTGTCGGTCTGGGGATGGTGTAGACTACCACATGATGCCCTACTGTCTGTCTGGGGAGGGTGTAGACTACCACATGCTGCCCTACTGTCGGTCTGGGGATGGTGTTGTAGACTACCACCTGCTGCCCTACTGTCGGTCTGGGGATGGTGTGTAGACTACCACATGCTGCCCTACTGTCGGTCTGGGGAGGGTGTAGACTACCACATGCCTCCTACGTTACATATGGAGTCAACCAGCCGCTTCTTTTTACAGCTAGGAGTTTCACTGGGAGAGTGTAACACGTGTGGAGGTTCACACTATCTCCCCCAGATCCCCTCCCTGCTGAACAGGTGCCCGACCCACCAGTAGGAGTCGCTGTTGCAACGACCAGGACAACCCCACCAGCTTCCCACCCACAAACGCTGCTATTGTTTGTAGGGACGACTGACCAAGCCAGAGGTGGCGCTGACAGCGGGAATCGAACCTTGAGACTCTGCAGAGTGCCTAGACCTCTACACTATAAAAAAAAAAAAAAAATCACAGGAAATTCACTGTATTATTTTACAGATTACTTTTGTTTTTCTACTTTAATTCTTTGAGCGCCAGCCTCACACCGGTTCCTGACACGCAGCGAGCGAGCAAACTGGAGACGAAATCGCGCGTGACACTGTCCTGATATGAGGCGGCGCGTGTCCGAGTGTGTCTGTGTGTGTGTACAGGGGGCAAAGCAGCCTGCGATTCTCGACCAATAAAAAGTGTTTAGGGGCGGGACTCGGCCGCGTAATCGCTCAACTAGAGACACAGCGAGCGAATATTTGAGGTGGGAACGACATCGCCTCTCAGTTCGCTGTCGCTCGCGACAGGTCAGGATAGTCTGATTGAAACGAATACATTTTAATCATTTTCGCAATCACGCTCACTCGCGTCGCTGTCTGTCAGGAAGGGGTGTCATTCCCCATCTGTACTGCCTGGTGCCAGCTTTTTTTTTTGTTTCTACAATTCCAAGCTAAACATTGCCTCGTTTCACAAAAATCCAGGCTGGTTTTCTAGATTGTGAGATAAAGTGTGTTTTGTGCAGCGTATGTGCAAATCTCACGGCTGCTCGCTTAAAACCTTTATTATTGCCAGGTCAAAGGTAAACACATGACCTTGTTTCTTCACAAAGCCGGGGGGGGGGGGGTCATATATCCGACACTGCGATTGTAACTGAGGGGTACAATTCCCTGACTGTATTGTTAGATATGATATTTAATACCACTACCTCATGTACTTTAACTTCTGGCCACCCAGTACAAGATATAAGTATGATGAACACTTTCCCACCTGATGAAACGAACCAACACAAATGTACCAAATCGAAGGTTTAATACAGCAATGGGTGTATACAACGATCACTTAATTACATTTATGATTTGAAATATGGAATATGCACTTTTATGGCAAATGAGTATTCGTAGGTAAATCAACATTGAATGTCCAATCTCTGGTTGCGCAGGGAGTAAGTATACAACCTGGAATATTTAGGAAACGATAGCGATGGTACTTAAATGATTATAGCTGGATACACTAAGGGGGGGGGGGTCCCGCTGGTTGTAAGACAGTAGGAGGGGGGGGGTTAGAGAAGCCGCTGGCGGTATCCCATCTGGCCGACGGTGTCTTGGGAGAATCCAAAGTCTTGGACACGGTGCCCACAGAACCTCGGGCCGCAGACGAATACAGCTGGACCCTATGTGGAACGGTATCTGCCGGTCCACAACGGAGAGACGTGAGGCGACCTCACGTGTAGAGCGCCATCTCACCTGGAGTCCTCTCCGGTGGGTAATTCCAACACTCAGCAGTGTTGGCCTTTATCCATGGAATAATCAAAGCACACAAAGCATAATCCAAGCCGTGGAAGGCTCGCCGTCGTCTGGGTAGAGTAATCCAATATACAGGTCCAGTCGCTCTTGGCCCGGAGCTCCTCGGATGCAATCACCACTAGGGGTCTGACCAGCCTGGTTAAGCGTCCAGATAACGTCAGGAACGATGGGGGTACTGATAACTGTAGAACTCTAACCGAACGATGCACCATACATAAATAGACTACTATTAGCTTAATAGAATACGTCCAACTCGACGGTATGGTGCCAAACTATGACCATTCAACTACTAATCTA
This sequence comes from Notolepis coatsorum, assembly GCF_963971535.1. Classification (NCBI taxonomy): domain Eukaryota; kingdom Metazoa; phylum Chordata; class Actinopteri; order Aulopiformes; family Paralepididae; genus Notolepis; species Notolepis coatsorum. Next base: position 45,426,524 of record NC_140165.1, read on the forward strand.
CACGATATCTCAATGCCTATTCTGGGCCAAGTAGGCCTTACTACACCGCACGTGCGTCGTGGGGAGGCTTTTGCGTCTGTCACTCTGTTGGAGGGTAAAGAACTGGACTAAAAGAAAGTTCTACTTTACTGGCGCCATATATATATGCGCTATGAACAAATAGTACCATTCGTATTTCGCCCGACATATTACTGCGCGGAACCGGGGGCTGCCTCGACATGTTAGGCGGCACGATTGAACTTGGACCTAGGGGTATGGCAACCTGGCGCCAGGTTCTCGTCCAATGGTAGAATGAAACTATTATGGGCTGTTTAGTAGAAACGGGGATATTCAATGCATATTGTACAAGGAATATACAGGGGATATCAAATGATATACAAATACAATTAAATATATATATATAAATAAATATACATATTCGGTTTAATCTGATCCTTCACAACAGCGATCATATGTTTTATGATGGAGTTTCGGTAAAGTACACGTAAAATAGACTTACCTTTGGTTTAGAGGTACTCCATTTCTCACTTTGAGTCCAAAAGTGTCTTGAATCAGAACAGGATCAATACATATAACGTTAGGTAGCACTCATCCGTCTTCTTCATCTGCTCGGGCCAGACTATAGACAGAGCCGAATAGGTTTCCTCATCGGTCGGTTTGATTAGTTGTTTTACATTTTACCAGTAGTGCTTAGGCCAACAAACGCATCTTATCATCCATAATCATCATCCATATAATCCATTTCGTCTTTTTCATAATATCCAATAGTTTGCTCTAGGCGATCAAGATTGTCGAACGTGTCCTGCTCACTGCTGCTCACAATGAGTACCTAGTTGTTTGGGAGCTGTGGGGGCTGGCAATAATAACACACTAATAGCTGGCCCATGTTCATTAGGTAGGCAATACTGCCACCTGGCGGATTTCGATCGTCATTGCAATTCCAACGTTGTGCCAGGGAGCTCCGGCTGGATGTTTAGAATGGGGATCAAAGGAAAAATATCAAAGAAACACGAGTATACTCGTTATTGGCGCCCAATGGGTTAAGTGTAAATGTCATAAAAATACAGTAAATTACCTTTTATCAAAATATTAACCATTAAATAAAGGTTGTAATCTGTAAATGTATTTGATTTTACTCTAATTTGACAGTAAATATTTGGCAACCATTGCTGCCAGACATTTACAGTTTTTTTTACAGTGTACACTACCCAGACACCACTGGAATATAGTTGAGGTTTATCAGGAGAGAAGCACACGTTTAATTCAAATATTCAATAAATCAATGTTGGAAAGATAAATATTACATATCCAGAAGACTAGTCCATATTTATACAAGAAAAAAAAAGTATGGCATTTCCTTCTAGTAACTCGTGTATTTTACAGTCATCACTGATATGTGAAGGAATCAAATAAATGATTTTGTTTTTTAGTATTACGTCACTCGAGAAGGCTAACGTCAATCTGATTGTCATCTCATAAATCCTGAATGGACTGTATTTATATAGTGCTTTTATCCAAAGTGCTGTACAATTTAACTTTAACCTTATGATTACCAGACGACCGCTCTAACTCCTGAGCCAGTGTCGCCACTGATGTTTAGTCTATGACTCAACATTAGTCATAGACCACAGAGTAATATTGCATCCGTTCAGTTGTACCATTTCTAAATGTGAGAACTGAAAACGATCCTCCTGGGAACCGAGGAAAAAAAATGTCCTCAAAATAATATTTGTTTGTGATTTCCTTCCTATTTAGGGTTAATAAAACATCTTACAATTTAGACTTTTTTAAATGTATTTATATTTTTTATTTTACAGGATGTCCCCTGTAGACACTGTAGGTGGACACCAAGACCATCTTCGTGCAAAAAGACGACCAAACTTAACAAATTCCTGGTCAACCACGAGATTAGTCGGGTTAACTCGCCATGCGTTCCGTGCCAATCATGAGTATACTCTGGTTTTAATCGTTATTTCTTTTATTAGCGATATCCATACATTTTTCATCCATCCAGCCTGACGTTATCATTGGGAATGGGTCTGAGCTCGCAAAGGGCAAATACCGCCGCCTATCGTCTCCCGGATGGTATTGCACATCATTGGATTGGATTGGATGGGACTGTGCATCAGAAAAAAAACTCCGGTCCGGGGTTTCCCTTCTCGGGCAACCAGTATTGTGTTACCACATTCACTGGCGAGGCTGGGAGCAAGGTCGATTATGTGTTTTGCACTATAACGTTGGATCAATAAACGCGATAAATATTTGGAATGGCGATCAGGAATTGGATTAATCTTTTTGCAGAACATCTGAAAATCTGATGTATTTTACCAGTATTGGGTTAATCAGATGTTTTTTTCTCCGCCATCGGAGCGTGTGTGTGCGTGACATTAGCGCTGACCAAATCATGGATAATTGATTTTTCAGCCCACTTCTCTAGCGTGCATAAGGACACATATACTATCGATAATCTAGCGTTTATTTGAAAACTATTCATAAATCAGCCGAAAAATTTCAACGTGTTTTGTGTATTCCACTAAAGAGCTATTATCGCGGATTTCTCTGGAATTACTAGAAATCTCCAAAACTATATATATAAAACGGAAATGTACCAATGAAAACACAATCCGTTTCATACATGTAGACTGCAAGCAGGTCATTGATAAGCGACGGGTGTATTAGACCCATAGCCATAATTTAAGATATAGTTTAAGCGTTCGCAAATTTCCCCGTCCTCCCATTGACTAAAGCGCTGGCACGGAACAGCCTAATTTGGTCAAAAGGGGCATGGCTCTGAATGAGTTAACGTAGAAAATTGCTGTAGAATATTAAACAAATAATTATTTATTTAACAAATATGAACAATTATAATATAAATCTATATCTATTATTGTAATTTAGTTATTTGGCTAACATACATTTTTCATTGTGCTTAATTTCTTCCTTTGCATTTTCAATTTTAACAGTGATACTCCTGGAACATTTTCTCTGTTTGGTAATACAGAGAAACATCTTGCATTTGGTACACCTCATGCTCTTCTCATGCTTTTCTGTCCCTGGTACAAAGTCCTCATCTCTCATCATCTGACAACTCCAAATCTCAGTCTCCCTCAATTATTTGGTAAAGAATGCAACAATGTTGGTCATTAAGTACAGTACAGATGGTCTTGGTGTCCATTATAATTTACATTCATAAAAGGGCTATTACTAAAAACTCAAATTATTGAACTGCTTTCAGAATGAAATATATCATTCCTAACATGTTAATAAACAAGAATATATATGATTTTAACAGTAAAAAAAACAACAATAATAAACAGTATTTGACCTACCTCTTTCCATAAAATTAGCTGTTTCCTATTCCTGCCATTTTGGATGAAAAAAAAGAGGAACTTCCCAGCATGCCATCCTATCATGCAATACACCAATGGAACGCCCTGGATGTCCTCTGTAGATTGGTAGAGTAGATCAACAGACTAAAGGGAGATACATGTGAACAAAATGTCAACTGTAGAGGACACAATTCAATGGGCTGGGTCTCAGGAGGGTATATGGATGATGTTGCGACAGCTACCATCCGTCAAGTAGTTATACGATGTTACTACTTTCTACTGTTATTACTTTCTAAAAAAGTCTTTTGTCTTAAAGTTGTCACATCGAATAACCGGAATACCGTAAATCCTCTAATAGTGGAGGGCATTCAAATAGAGGACAGGCCTCTTATAATGGACGGGGGGGGGGGGGGGGGGGGGGTTGCATGCAGACAAATACAGGCCGGCTTCCAATATTCCAAATCTTCGTTATTTTTTCGTGCCGTGATATAGAATGAGATAAACTCTTGCCAATGCAAATTAAGTGCTGCCTCTCTCTACCGTTCCCGCTACACTCTGACTACATTAACATTTCCCTACTCTCACTTCGTTGGCGTTAGCTAACGTTGTCATAGCTAGATCTTTGGTGTCGGCTGGATGACGTTGGCTTGTTTTGCAAACGTTAGTTAACGTTCGCTATCTATATAGCGTTGGCAGGCGGGGCTGGCGTTGTCCAGTTGACATTACAGATCATGAGGGCTATGATAGCATTAGCTAAAGCTATTGCCGCACTGCGTGTTATCAACTCGATTCGACTCAGGTAGAGTCGAGAAGGTACCACACGCTAAATTGTCCGTGCAGGCCCTGCAACCTATAGACAGTTCCAACTTCAGTGTGTGAATTACGTTAATCCACCACAGTTTCACAATTACTGTGTTGCACGCAATATTTAAATAATGTTCGTCTAAATAAATGAAATTAAGGCCTGCCTCTTATATAAGCCTCTCTCTAATATAAGGTAGTATAAGGTAAATACAAGACCCGTCCAATATTAGAGGAAATACGGTACACTAGCCGACCAAGTAATGGCTTTTTGGGCCCAAGAAGAAAGAGCTTTCAAAATCGCATGCAGAACAATAGCCATGGGCTTGACATAACCAGCACAGTCAGTCAATCAGGAAGTTGTAATTCCATGTGTGAGCTGGTGTACTCCACTTGGATGCTGTAAGATTCTGATCAAACTGGCCAGTATCACGTCTTCATCTGTTTTGGCCCTCCATCCAATTCCTCTGCGTTGTGTCATTTTAATGGTCCTGACGTCTCCGATACTGGTAGATAAGATCCTTATCTCCCCCGTTAGTGCAATCCATAAACCATAATAATTCTCCACCTCCGTAAGAATTCGACACTTCGACACCGTGAGATACCTTGTGAGGAAAAGCGTTGTTTTATTGCTATAAACAGAACCTCATAATCAGATGTTGTCAGATGTTATCAAATTGTATCGTCCTTGAAGAGTCTATTCTAATGATCTTTCGGTGTGTTCTATTGTCCCTTTGCTGTTATGTCCAATAGTGGTCAGGCCCGGTCGTTAGCCTGAACCCTCCTTGTGTTAGCCGAAGCTACTGTAATGATGATGTGGCATTCTCCCTCCCCCCCCCCCCTCCGTGGTGGAGGAGGAAGAGAGTCTCTCCTGGTTTCTTCCCTCTTATTCTCAGCCAGATTTTTAGTCTGCCCTACCCGGAACCACTGTCAGCTTTATAGGATCTTCGTCATAGAAACGATAGCCCCGCCCCTCTTCCGGTTGTCAGGCAACGCGCTGTCATGACAACCGTGTTTAACCTTTACACACACTTCAAAACGTTTCTCTACTGTGAACCGCTCTCCCTCGCTCTGGGAGACACTCCGTCTTATCTCAGATGTTCTTCCAAGGAATGTCAACAAACACCCTCGCTGGCAGTGTATTCAATCAACTGGTCACCGTTTTGAACCAACCTCTGCTAAGCCAAACACATTTCTGCCCTCTCTGACCTGGCACCGTTAGATGCTACCATCTTTCCCCAATCTATACATCACATACATTGAAAAAGCACCCCAAATCCTTCATTCCCCCCTTTGATTCTTAATCAACCTTCAGAATCAACCGACTCCTTGGTTTTTCAATTAATTATACACAAAAATAGACTCATAACAATTAGGGCCCCGCCGTCTGCTGTTTTTCGGATAAAGATGCTAAACCAAATTAGTGAAGGTCCTCCACTCCACTCTGAGTAACATGTTTATCATTTACCTCGATTAGTATTCTGGTAGGATGTAATGCTGCAAAGAAAGAGAGAGTGAGTGCGTGTGTGTGTGTGTGTGTGTGTGTGTGTGTGTGTGTGTGTGTGTGTGTGTGTGTGTGTGTGTGTGTGTGTGTGTGTGTGTGTGTGTGTGTGTGTGTGTGTGTGTGTGTGTGTGTGTGTGTGTGTGTGTGTGTGTGTGTGTGTGTGTCTGTGTGTGTGTGTGTGTGTGTGTGTTTGTGTGTGTGTGTGTGTGTGTGTGTATGTTTGTACAGTATGTATGTGTGTTTGTATATGTGTGTGTATGTTTGTATGTATGTGTTTGTGTGTGTGTGTGTTTGTGTGTTAAGAATTTAAAATCAGAAAGAGATGGTAATGTGTGTGCATGTGTTTGTGTTAGGGATGTGACAATGTTAATCATATATCATATATTTTATATTCAGTGGGAGGGAGCAGGGGGCGGAGTTTTCAGCGTTTGGTCAGGATCGCTCACTTTCACCTTTGTGCTTGAAAATGGCGTGGGATGATTTTGTCAAACTAGATTAAAAGAAAAATGGTGCAAGATATGGTTTGCATATCCCACGTCTAAATCACCTTAAAGGAAAACTCCAACATGTTGGGAAATTAGCTTATTTGCCATCTACCCTGGAGTTAGACAAGAAGATGCATATATTTTTCTTCTCTGTGCATGCAGTAGGAGTAGGAAGACGTTGGGAACTAGGCTAATGGAGGAACCTACTTCCAGTGACTGACGCTAAGCTAGGCTAATGGTGCGCGTCTTCCTACTCCTACTGCATGCACAGAGAAGAAAAAGGTATGTATCTTAACACTCCAACATTTTGGGAACCCTGGAGTTAGACAAGAAGATGCATACCTTTTTCTTCTCTGTGCATGCAGTAGGAGTAGGAAGACGTTTGGAACTAGGCTAATGGAGGAACCTACTTTCAGTGACTGACGCTAAGCTAGGCTAATGGTGCATGTCTTCCTACTCCTACTGCATGCACAGAGAAGAAAAATGGTATGTATCTTCTTGTCTAACTCCAGGGTAGATGCCAAATAAGCTAATTTCCCAAAATGTTGGAGTTTTCCTTTAAAACAAATCGTATGTGAAATCACCTCAAAACATTTAAGGCCAACGGTGACAGACAGAGCATCTTCCAAGCAAAGCAGCATGACCAACTTCGCTGTGTAATCTCGCCTGCAGCTCGCCATCAATTTGATTGATTGATTGAAAACTTTATTAACAGATTGCAGAATGGGTACAATACAGTACGGCTCAATACACACAATTGTTAAGGGGATGCAGACCAGAAAAATACTTTCGTCTTGTTTACATCAGGGTCCCCCATTTTCAATTTATAATGACATTTATGACATACACAACATGATCTATATCATGACATTTATGACATACATAAATAGTAGGGGTGTAACGGTACAGTAGGGGTGTAACGATACACAAAAAGCACGGTTCGGTAAGTACCTCGGTTTTGAAGTCACGGTTGTAAATAATTTCATTAATTTTCCTCTGGTCAAATCATGATCGTCTCCCCCACTCTGGAATGTGGCTGTAGGGTCCAGTGACGAAGCCAAGCCAGGCACCCAGGTTTAGACTAGAAATACTTTGACCTGATGACCTGTGTGACCTGATGACCGGTGCATGCATGGCTGTATCGGGCCTCCGGCCACGGGCCACTAAGGAGGGGCAGACCTGAACATAATATCAGATTCATCTCCAAACCAGACCATGTATGCCAATGCCTGTCGGATCATCCATTATTAACCACCTCCCTATATATGGAACTGCCACAAGAGTTTATACAGTACATCGCTATCATGTATCATTCTAGAGGCTCTTAGCCCTGTGGCGTGGAGGGCCGGTCTCCAGGCTATTTCGGCTATTTTCCACCACAATATGACATGTTCAAACGGCCACTGGAGCAGCGTTGGGCCATAGCAGACATACCGTCGCCAAACTCAAAGACGCTCGTACCCTGGAGCTTGTTGATGCGCACTGGCATGTAATGGAGGAGCCATAGTGTAGTGAAGAAGGCACAGCAGCGCCTCTACTTCCTTGGGCATCTAAGGAAGTTCAAAGTGAGTCAGGATAACTTCTACTCATGCACAATAGAGAGCATCTTGTCTGGTAACATCACCTCCTGGTTTGGGAATAGCACTGCACACGACCGCAGCAGACTGCAGAGAGTGGCTCGATCAGCCAAACGCACAATCAGAGGTGGGCTACCCACTCTCCAGGACATTTACACCAGGTGTTGCAGGGCCAAGGCTAAGAGAATAGTGAAAAACTCTAGCCACCCAAACAACTGGTTCTTTGCCCTGCTGCGGTCAGGCAAGCGCTACCGGAGTCTTATGGCCAGTACAGAAAGACTCAGAAGGAGTTTCTATTCCCAGGCCATTAACTTTCTTTAACTGTATGAACCACAATTTCAGGAGGGTCATACAGAACAAAGCATTTCACTGTAATATATCTGACAAATAAAACTAAACTTGAAACTAAACTTGAAAGTTGAGCTGTTGCCCATGCAACGCTTGCTGAAAACAGCCACAACAGCACTGTGCGGTGACACCGAATTCAATCTCCATGGTATACTCAATCACAGCCACTCTGCTCTCCCGAGCATTTGCAACAAAAAAAGTGTCAGTCTCTCACCTCCGACGTGGAGCCTGAGGATGGCAGAGAGGGCCGCGTCGGTCGCATCATGTTTGGATCGGCGGCACACGCACCTAAAGTTCACCGCCAGTGCTGTCAGAGAAGCCGTGCGCAAAAACATTTGTGCCATGCGTTTAAATCCCCCTCAGATGCGACTGACGAGAAAGAGCCAGGATTTCACGGAGCAGCCTGAAAAAAGAGCAACACGCGGGATGAATATTTTACGGAGAGGAGACAACCTCATCTGTCCAGGTGGAACTAGAGAAGACTGCATCTCTCCTACACAAGGCCCAGTTATGTGGTGACAAGGGAACACAAGAACATGTCGCGCTTGGCTAAAGCGTACCTGTGCATCCCGACCACATCAGTGCCGGCAGAGTGGGTTTTCTCTGCTGCAGGCTCGATTGTGAAATAGGCTTCGCCTTTCTCCCTCTCATGTGGACATGCTAGTGATCTGGAACCGGACCGTGTGAATGGTCTGAGGATGGTGATACGATTTGATCGCTGCATGTCCATTTCTTTTGGGACTTGTCAACACAGCTGAACGTGTTATAAATATTTAAATGTCCAGGCCACAGTTGTTATAAGATAAGATAAGATATTCCTTTATTGATCCCCTTGGGGAAATTCGGGCATCATAGCAGCATGGGGGAGGGGAGGTACAGGTAGTAGAAGACATGATACAGGTCATAGAATATTAGTATAGTGGAGAAGTGAAATGTATGTATGCCCCTCTCAGTTATATTTGCCCTAATTTTTAGTTGGCCTGTTTTCAATGTATTTCACCACTAATAGTAGCCGACCCTAAAACCGTTTTTGTGACACTACCTATTGATATGGTGTTGGGCCTTTCATTCAACTGAAACAGACAAGGATAGGTTTACAAATCTCTGCTGCGGTTTATTTTTCTTACCATCCGGATACTTGAATTGCATGTTGTTGTTGTTATTTTTACAGATTTATCCAGTGGAACTGGTCCCCAATCTGTAGAGATGGACAAACGCTAACGTTTGTTATTTTATTTTGTTTCTCTAGGCCACACTTTCGGGTATGGCTTTGTTAACTTTGAAATAAAGACATTATTTGTTGCCTTTTAACGATTTATCTTCGAAACCACATTTCTCTAGCTTTTTTCTAGCTGAATATCTAATTCAAACGCACTCAAATAAATGCATTTTTGATTCCGCACAAAACCTTTTTTTCAGACAGCATGTTGGGTGATGGGTGATTGCTTTGAATATAACAAAATTGATGAATACAGTTGGTGTAGGCCGAGCCCAAACCCATCTCCGCTCTTTGCAATTATGGTGTTGAAAGGACAGGGCGGACACGGTATGTTGGAATGGCCGATTAAATGTGGAAAAAGCTTATCCTTATCTGATATTATGGGGGGGGGGGGGGGGATATGCCTATCTGGGAAATAAATACCCTTACATTAGAATCTTAAGAAAATTGCCCAAAAAAAACGACTCATTAGTAAATGCCTCCCACATGTCGACTAGCAGTCGACTGTGTGGTTCTCATCCCTAGTTTGTGCACGTATGTGTGTGTTTGTGAGTGAGTATGTGTGCATGTGTATTTGTGTGTGCATGCATGTGTGTATCTGTGTGCGTGCCTGTATGTGTGTATGCGTCTATCTGTGTGTGTGTATATGTGTGTGTGTGCATGCATGTGTGTATCTGTGTGTGTGCCTGTATCTGTGTGTATATGTGTGTGTATTTGTGTGCCTGTGTGTGTGTATCTGTGTGTGTGTGTGTGTGTGTGTGCCTGTTTGTGTGTGTGTGTGTGTGTGTGTGTGTGTGTGTGTGTGTGTGTGTGTGTGTGTGTGTGTGTGTGTGTGTGTGTGTGTGTGTGTGTGTGTGTGTGTGTGTGTGTGTGTATCTGTGTGTGTGTGTGTGTGTGTGTGTGTGTGTGTGTGTATGTGTGTGTGTATCTGTGTGCTCCATGGATGAACTCTTCTTGCATCTAGGGATAAAACACAGAGGGACTATCATAGAAAGGAGAGATAAATCTCACCACAAGCCACTCTGCTGCTCTCTCTCTCGTGCTCTCTCTCTCACACACTCTGCCTCTCTCTATATCTCTCTCACACACATACACACTCTCACACTCTGTCTCTCTCTCTCTCTCTCTCTCTCTCTCTCTCTCTCTCTCTCTCTCTCTCTCTCTCTCTCTCTCTCTCTCTCTCTCTCTCTCTCTCTCTCTCTCTCTCTCTCTCTCTCTCTCTCTCTCTCTCTCTCAGACTCTGTCTCTCTTTTTTTCTTTCTATCTCAGTCTCATTGGTTTTCTCTCTCTCGCCCTCTCTCTCTCTCCCTTTCTCTCTCTCCCTTTCTCCCCCCCGCTGTCTCTTTTCTCTCCCTCACTAATTCTTTCACTCACGCTTTCACATCTCTCTCACACACACACTCATTCAGTCTCTCTCTTTTCTTTTTTTTCTGCCCTCTCTCTCCACTCTTTATCTCACTCATCTCTCTCCACTCTCTATCTCTCCCCCCCTCTCTACTCTATCCCTTCCTCTCTCTCCACCCCCCCCCCTCTATCCTTTCTCTGTCCACTCTGTACCCCCTCTCTCCACTCTCTGATTGATTCAAAACTTTATTAACAGATTGCAGAATGGGTACAATACAGTACAGCTCAATACACACAATTGTTAAGGGGATGCAGACCAGAGAAAGACTTTCGTCTTGTTTACATCAGGGTCCCCCATTTTCAATTCATCAGGACATATATGACATACATGAGTAGTGTTGGGACTAACGCGTTACAAAGTAACGCGTTACAGAAACGAAGTTACTTTTTGCCGCAACTAGTACTCTAACGCATTACTTTTGAAATTCAGTAACGCTACTTACGTTACTGAATGGTTTGTTAGTTCGTTACTGCGTTCTTTTTTATGTAGATTCATAGCGAGCGTCCTTATTTCGCCTGCGTTTGTTTTGTTTACTGTAGACTGAAAGGCGCTATATAAAACGAAGTATTATTATTATTATTATTTCTTTCCGTAGCCTCATTCTGGTTTCGCACTTCTGATTGGCCACTGACGTTCTGAAAGAAATAGGCGCTCTCTACAGTAAACAACAAGAGGACGCTCGCTATGAATCTACATAATAAGAACGCAGTAATAATAACGAACTAACAAACCATTTAGCAACTACTTGGAGAGATAATTAATATACAACATGGAAACGAGATAAAGAACATGTTTGAAGGTCTGCTGGAGTCAACTGGACTAACGTTACATCTCGACCACCGCAGACTGGTGACGGTGAGTGCAATGTGTTCACTGAAACTCAAGATCAACGGATTTTGACTGTACGAAATCTGCCAGGGAATCTCATAATACTAATCAAACAATATAAATATAGTCCTTTCATGCACAATTGATATCCTAACTATTCTAACGTTGCAATGCTTTGATAACAACGCTGCAAGATGGTTATGAATGAATTAATGAATGGATGAATGAATGAATGAATGAAAACTTTATTTAACAGATTGCAGAATGGGTACAATACAGTACGGCTCAATACATACAATTGTTAAGGGGATGCAGACCTGAGAAAGACGTTTGTCTTGTTTCCATCAGGGTCCCCCATTTTCAATTCATATAGACATTTATGACATACACAACATACATGACATTTATGGCATAGGGACATATAGGTATTTAGTACTGATACATTTGTGACATAAGCGGTATTCAAATATACAGTACTGTTACCCCTAGATCCTGACAGAGTATATACATATGATGGGGAGGGGACTGTACATTAGGAGGGGGTGGGTGGGTGGGAGAGAAATATACATACAGCGGGGAGGGAATATATAATGAAACGCTCTAGACCACATTGCTTAGCAGAGTTCGGTGATGTGAATGGAAACTGTCAAGTTGATCAACCGATTTTGAGTATATGGGGCATGGGACTTGAGCAATTTATTTTTTTTATTTTTTTTTAAATAACTAAATAGTTACTTTTCACAGTAACTCATTACTTTTGGGTGTAAGTAACTAGTACAGTAACGAAGTTACTTTGAAATGAAGTAACTAGTAAAGTAACTGAGTTACTATTTTTCAGTAACTAGCACAACACTGTAACATGACATACAGATAGTCAGTACTGCTACATCTATACATTTATGACATACCAGATTTGCAAATACAGTACTGTTTGTGATACAGAAGGAGTCAAGAAAAGGGAGTATATACATTTGACGTAGAAACTGTACATTGGAGGAGGTTGGGTGGGGGGGGTTGGGTACATTAGGATATTGACAACCATACTGGGTAATTTACATTGGAGGTGGTTGGGGGGGGGGATACACACTGTATAAACAAGCAAAACTGTACATTGAGGGGGGGGGGATACACTGTACAAACAAACAAAATTGTACATTGGACTATTGACAAAACCATACTAGGTAAATGACTGTACATTGGAGGGGGTTGGGTTAGGATATTTACAGGGGCCAGTTTCTACCCCTCTATTTATACAGTATATACCTCTCTCTACCCCCCCTCTCTATCTCTCACTATCTATCTCTCTCTCTACCCCCTATCTCTCCCTTGACTTGAACATTGTATTGTTTATGTTGTTTCTCACAGATCTTCAGTAGCTTTGTGTTCGTGACAAATACTTGTTTTTCTTTTAAAGATAATTTTGTACCCAAGCAGAGTCAATGAAACAACCTCATTATTAAAAGGATTATAGGAATATATTTTTCTGAATATTCTTCTTATGCACTTTTGTGAAAGAGAACGGAACACAGAGAAAGAAAGAGAGAGGACACAAACTGCCCCCCACCAAGAAAAAAATACATATATATATTAGAGATGTGGGTGAGATAATTATATGTACTAAACTATATGATGCGACAAAGCACACATACGTATGCAAATGGGAATGTTTTTTTTATTATCTTTTGTGAAAGAGACATGGAACAGAGCGAGATAGAGAACAAGAGAATCCAACTGCCCCCACTCCGCCTGATCCTTTCTTCTTGATTATATGAATATACACGGTATATGTAAAATCACATATACCACACTCTCCCCAAGTGTCTTGTTTATACTGTAATTGGGTTGAATCTGTATGTCCTGTATGTCATAAATGTTATGATGAATTGAAAATGGGGGACCCTGATGTAAACAAGACAAATGTCTTTCTCTGGTCTAAAACATCCCCTTAACACATTGAGCGCCAGACCCGATATTTCTCGGGTTATCTCGCCAGCGGTTGAGCGCCAAAACCCAAGATTTCTCTGGTTTTCATCGTTTTTTATTTTATTTGATTTGTTTATTCTATGCAGTGTCACGGACCTCGGTGTTACCATAGGAAATCATTCTGAGATCCCAAAAGTGCAATACCGGCCGCATCCTGCTAGGTGGCAGTATCGCCCACCCTTTGAAACCTTATTTCACACTGTGTGTCACATCTAATTTCGTCCGGGCGGAGAATTTAGACCAAGCCAAGTAAATCGCTTCGAAACACGTTGAGCACACTTGAGGCATATACATTTACATTTACATTTAGTCATTTAGCTGACGCTTTTATCCAAAGCGACTTACAAGTTCTGTACGACAAGCCATCAGGAAGGGCACAACTCTATCAGCTGAGCAACAATGTTCATCAAAGTGTTGAGTGCTACAGTGTAGGTTAGTTTATTAGGACAAGTGCATGACAGTACGGTTAGTTAGGGTTAGATTTTTTTATTTTTTTTTAATTCAGATAATGGTTGAAGAAGTGCGTCTTTAGTCGACGGCGAAAGATTGGACGTGATTCGGCTGTCCTAACTGGGGTGGGTAGTTCATTCCACCATTGTGGGGCAAGGACTGAGAATAGGCGACTTCTCTTTGATGACCCTCCCGGAGCTTGGATAGGAGTAGGTCTGAGGCGGCCAGAAGATGCAGAGCGTAGGGGTCTTGAGGGTGTGTAGTTAGAGACCATTGACCGGAGGTAGCCGGGAGCGGTTCCCTTTGCCGCACGGTATGCTAGGTCGAGGGCCTTGAAGCGGATTCGTGCAGCAATGGGGAGCCAGTGCAGGTCCCTAAGAAGTGGGGTGACATGGGCCGACTTCGGTAGGTTTGAGATCAGGCGGGCCACTGCGTTCTGAATGAGTTGAAGAGGCTTAGTGGCAGTGGCCGGGAGGCCAGCGAGCAGTGCATTGCAGTAGTCGAGGCGGGAGATGACTGTTGATTGGACGAGGAGTTGGGTGGCTTCTTTTGTCAGGAAGGGGCGGATCCTTCTGACGTTGCTCAGGAGGAATCGGCAGGTTCTGGTCGTCGCTGCGATGTGAGCAGAGAAGTTCAACTGGTCGTCGAGGACAACACCAAGGTTCTTGGCGGTCGGGGACGCAGTCACAGCTGCATTCTCGACTGTGATTGAAAGGTCGGTTAGGGGGGAGGATTTGGCCGGCAGGTGGAGCAATTCTGTTTTGCTTAGGTTCAGTTTGAGGTGGTTGGACGTCATCCAGGCGGAGATGTCGGACAGACAGGCCGAGATCCGCTCAGAGACGTGGATATCTGAGGGAGGGAAGGAGAGGAAGAGTTGAGTATCGTCGGCATAACAATGGTAGGAGAAGCCATGAGACGTGATAATGTTACCCAGTGATTTAGTGTAGAGGGAGAAGAGAAGGGGTCCTAAAACCGAGCCCTGGGGGACACCCGTCCGCAGGGGGCGGGTGGCCGACAGGGTCCCTCTCCATGACACTTGGTAGGAGCGGTCATTGAGGTATGATGACAGCCATGTCAGTGCAGAGCCAGCCACTCCCATTCCTGCGAGGGCCGCAAGGAGGATCTGGTGGTTGACTGTGTCGAAGGCTGCAGATAGATCTAGGAGAATCAGGACAGAGGAGAGGCCTTTCGCTTTTGCTAAGTGAAGTGCCTCTGTGACCGCAATGAGGGCTGTCTCTGTGGAGTGACCAGTCCTGAAGCCTGACTGATTAGGGTCTAGGAGGTCATTCTGTAAGAGATAAGCAGTAAGTTGGTTGGATACAGCACGTTCAAGTGTTTTAGAAAGGAAGGAGAGAAGAGAGACAGGACGGTAGTTGCCTATGATGGTAGGGTTCAGGGTTGGTTTTTTTATGAGCGGCGTGACTCTGGCTTGTTTTAGGGAGGTGGGGACCACCCCCGAGTTGAGTGAGGAGTTGATGGTTGCAGTTAGGAATGGGAGGATGTCTGGTGCTATGGTCTGGAGGAGTGGGGAGGGTAGCTGGTCCAGCTGGCAAGTAGTCGGACGGTTCGACGTTACCAGTGTCAGGGTCTCTGCTTCTGCTTCTGTATCTTGTGCCACTTCATGCCAGGGACCCGATCGACACCAATACTGGAAATCGCGATCAGACAATTGGAATATTCTTTTTGGGATACCTCCTAGTAAAATGAAGTGGATTTCCCAAGCTATTTCGGTTCTGCTCTGATCAGAACCGGCTTGCGTTAGTACTCTGCGTTGTGATTCAATACTTTTAAAGCTCTGGGAATCACTTCTCTTCAAACTGAGCAGTGCAGGCAGAAGGAATTAGGAGGAAAAAGGTTATATAGCAGCTGTTTAATCAAAGTTTAAGAGTGTATACAAATTACAATAAGAAAATGCTATAGTTGTGATCACAAACACTATGCCGTGAGTGATACAACCAGACTAATATTACAGTATAAAGAATGATAGTTGATAAGTTGTTGATGGTCTTTGTTGTCTGGCTGACAAAACAAAGCAGTCTGTTTTCCCTCCAAAAGCGATGTCCTTTGTTCTCCTGCTGCCTTGGTTGAGATGGGTGGAGAGGTCTTGTCCTGTGGTTGTTTCAGAGTCCCTCTTTCCCCCCATCACACCCCATCTTATAGCCAAGGCCCAGTGTCTCGGAGTTGATGACATCATCACATTATTTCCTCCAATCACAGGACTGCTAAGCTGGCATTTAAAAAAAAAATGGGTTTGGCTTATAGGCCAAACCCCCTTCACATAACTGCAATACTAACAATCTACCTTAAACATTGCATCATTTTCATTCCCTAATATCTATATTTGAATTACAATTGCCCACATAAACACAGATATATTTCTTTATCACTAAGTCTGTTGACTTTAATCATTCTTTTAGAATAGAATATAACTGAATAACAGATTAAATTAGAACTGGATAGAAGAGAATAGATCAGAATATAAAACCATCAATTAATCAAATTGAACATAAATGAAAACAGAACAGGCACATTAACTAATTACCTAATTTAAGTATGACCAAACCTAATTATATTTTACTTGTTTGGAGCTTAAATTAAGGATTTCAATAGTGATCTTCTCTGTGTGTGTGTGTGTGGATGTGTATGTGAAAATGTGTGTGTGTGAGTGTGTGTGTGTGTGTGTACCTGTGTGTGTGTGTGTGACTATGTGTGTGTGTGTGTGTGTGTGTCTCTGTGTGTGTGTGTGTGTGTGTGAAAATGTGTGTGTGTGAGTGTGTGTGTCTCTGTGTGTGTGTGTCTGTGTGTGTGTGTGTGAGTCTATGTGTGTGTCGGTGTGTGGGTGTGTGTGTCTGAATGTGTGTGTGTGTGAGTCTATGTGTGTGGGTGAGTGTGTGTGTGTGTGTCATCAGACCTTTGATGGTCACATGTAGCCATCAATATGTGACCTAATCATTGCCTTTGGCAGACCAGTTGGGTGTTTGATGTCTCCTAAAAGGAGACATGTTTCTCTAGAATTTCCTGCCCTTTGTTCTTACACACCCCCTAAAGGGAAGTAAGTATTACCCCAGCTGCCACTATATGCAAATGCCCTCCTGGGGTGACCACAAGGTCTTGGTGACACAATATGATTGTTGTTCCACTTTGACTGTTTCTTTAAGACTTTTACACCACAGTTTGATTAGATCCTTGATGATTTATGTTTGGATTTTACCACAGTTCCCCACTTGGATAGTTTACCTATCCTTAATATGTCAAACATAGATATCAATCTCTACACACTACTATCTAGGTAACACTTAAGACATTTTAAATCATATTAGGATAAAATATATATGGTTTTCCACACTCAGATCCTAAAATTCAAATTAGCCATTTCAGTTTTTGTGATCATGTGCACAGTCTTTAACAACTTGTTCTCGTACCAAGATCAATTTCCATTGGTCTCAACTGTGAGTTGTCAAATTCTGACTTGGAGCATTGAGGAGGGGGGTCTATGTTTTCTAGATTTGACCCGGCCTCCTCTTTGTTGCTCAGAGCTGATGCAGTTCACGACTGCTGAATGGTGCCACCCATTCTGGGAGGTGGAATTAGAAAGCAAATTGCCTTTCTATCCCACCCCGTCTTCTGTCGAGAACATCTTGACTCGTGTTGACCTCTATTAGGGGGTAGGACCCCCTGCTGTATCTTCTATTGCTGTCACAGCGGTGGGGAGGTCGTCGCTGGCTGCTCAACCCCCGTTGACCCTCGGATTAGTGGAAGAGGTTTGTTTCTCCTCCCCTCCGCCTGGTGGTCGATAGGGGCGATAGCAGCTCCCCCCCTTCGCTTGTTGACCCCCTGGTCAATAGTTGAGGCCTTGCTTCTGTTGACAGCCGGAGTTGTTGATGAGGTCTAGCCGCCTGTCTCCTCGTTGGTTGCCTGTCGTTTCCCTCTGAAGCCTCAAGACTCGGTCACTGCGTTGGCCGAGACTCTCCCGGCCCGAGAGGTAGGCGTCTCCTGGTTCTCCGCAGTGTTGTGGCTCCCCATGGAACCGCTGGGTAGACACTAGCCAGTGTCCTGCATCAACAGTACCGATGGAGTCCTCGGTCTTCCTTGTACCACTCTCTGATGACTGCGGATTCCCCAATCTCCCATCCGTATCCTGTAGTGAATATATATCGCTTCGGGGGACAGTGCAGGTCACTTCTACCACAACAATTGATTGAGAATCCATAATTTCCATAATTTTCCTCCCTCAGACTCTCTTTACTGGTCTGAGCTTTGACAACTTTCTTTTCCAAATCATTTATCTATATATTTCATGGCTTCTAGATCATAAAATTTCAAAATTCTGAAAAATTCACATGGCTCTCATTATATTATGCTGTCAAAACAGTATACTCCTCCACCTCTCGATGTGGAATACACATTCAAACATCGTTACCGTCGTCCTCTGGACAGCCGCACCCGGACCGGACGGTCAGCACTGACACCTCCACTCCCCCAGTAACCTGTGTGTATGGCAACAAATCACAGTCCCCTTAAACACACATCTTCCACACCACAAGCCAATTATCAATTGCACATGTTCACACCCTACACAAGACTAATTTGGCCAATAGCGACCAAACCTATTGAGCTTCATTAATGTACAGAGAATCATGCTTCCCAACACTTTCACCAACCACGACACACCCCCAGCCGCTAAAACTGGGTATTCAATGGGCGGAGAACAAAAATCCATAACTAGCTCATGTTCCTTCACTTTGTTCCCAGTCCATTTCACAGACATATACTACCCCGTCCTGATGTGTCGAGATCACTCCTAGCTTGCCAGGTACCCTAAGAAAAAACACACAGAAAGAAAGAAAACAGAAAACAAAACACAAAGAAAACGCTGCCAAACCAATAAATGAAAAAATAAACCAAACTTGTGAGCTTTTTCTTTTTTCTTCTGAGCTCATTTTTAACTAAGAAACAAAAAAGGGAAATCGAATGAATAAACAAAATGTACGCTCCCGGCCTAAGTCAGGAATTGCTCGTAACACACTAGAAAAGAGAAGTAAAAACAAAAGTAAATAAACACCTATCTTATTGCTCATAACTGTTAATACGCTTCTATCAATACTATAAAATACTAGAAACAACTATGAGTCCTTTTAATTTCTTAATCATGCAGTCCACCCTTTGATCAATCCGAATGTTGACCAAGCATGGATAATTTACTGATCACTAGCCGCCGCAGTGTCACATCATCACACTGTCTAATATCGATTAACTGTTTAACATAATTTGATCCTCTTGTTAGTCTGATTAGTTCATGCATTTGTCAGTCACCCATACATCCGTTTTTAGTAACTTTCATTCATAATCTAATCACCTAACACCTCTATTTATTTTTTATTCTATTTATATTCTAATCTAATTAGGAGCATATTTTATCATTCAATATATCCCACCTCTACCCTAGTCAGTTGCATATATTTTTATTCTGCCGGTGGCCTCTGCAGACATGACCTTTGAAAATGACCGTTCACTCCACAGATCCAACAATACTGGCGGTCTCCCCCGGGTTGTGGGACCCGGTGGGTCAGTTGCCTGTGACCGGATGACCCTGGGGTCATCGGGCCCAGAACATGTCCTGGTGGTATGCCATCATCGCCATGGTTCCCTGGAGCCTGTTCGGAGGAGAAAGCCACGTACCTATTTGGTCCAGTCACAGTTCCTTGAGAGGGGCCCGTGGTTGGGAGGGGCCCGCCACCTGTTCCTGTACAAACACGCCCTGTTGTGGATAGATGGTCCCGCTCTGCACAGTCCCGAGAAATGTGTCCGAGGGTCCCACACGTCCAACAATGCACCTGCCGCACACGGTAGCCATTCGGATTCCTGCCTCTGCCGCTTTGACCCTTTCCTCGTGGTTGCCACCTCGTGGGTGGTCTTATTGGGGTTTGTTGTTGTTCCGGCACGGGACCCCCTTGTGGCCCCAACTGGGCCCGTCTCTGGCCATCTGGTTCTCCAGAGGGAGAGGGAGAGAGGCGATTGGAACCTGTCTCCCCTCCGGGCTGTGTGGACTGGATTAGGCCTTGGAGATAGTCCACTACCCGTCTAGCCTCGGCTAGCTGTTGTTCGAGAGGGAGGCACGTCTTTAACTGGCAGTCATCTGCAACGGACACTTCAGCGTGGATTGACTCGGGTAATACAGCTGTCTCTGGGTCGCTTGCTGCAACGACTCCCTGTGGCGGAGTAAAAGACATTATTTCCAGTCCCTCCGTCTCACTGGACACTAGAGGGGAGTCGATCACATTCCAGTCAATCAAGTCAACGTCCAATTCGGTCAATGTAATGTCTGCAGAGGTTATCGGCATTATCTTGATTTGGGTACGCATTCTATACCGGCCTCCTTTAACTACAAGGTTCTGTAATGGCCTGAATATCTTTGGCCATCTTTTCGTCACTTTTATTGTGACATCTCCAGTCGTTGAAATAGACAGATTGTCTACCCTTTCTATGGTCAGTGCATCTAACCCTCCGGTTGCTCCTATCTGTGTATTTTCCATTCTCACCGTTCTTAAAACACTCGTAACGTCACCGTTTGGAAAGCAAGTTTCTCTGTATTCAAACTATTTTTACCAAACTTGAGTTAATTTCACTCACACTTCTATATTGGTGTAAACAGGAATTGATAATCTCGGTCTTGTGATACTATACCCCCTGACTGTCAACAGCCTCTTTGATTTCCCTGTTGGGGTTCGGAATTGTCAGCGCTGGCCATCCGTCCTGGAGCAGCTGTGAAGAGAGAAGCAAAAAATACACTTAATTATCAGTGACATTTCCCATTCACAATCCATCATTTGTCTTTAAGCATGGAATGTCGGGCATCTCCTATACTAAGATCACATGAGAGCATTTGTGCAATTTTTGTTTTTGATTTATCAATGACACAGCCTTCATCTTTTTCCAGTTGTCTCCATTGGAAACTCAGACTCTCAATCCTGTTATGATCCTCCTTAACACAACTCCGGGGAACTTATCTCTCATCAGCTGTTTCCTTCTGTTGGTCAATCAGAAATTCGTTATTTACAGCCTATCATTTCTAAACATCTGTATCGGACATGGTAATTTAGGTGAATAATCTCACTTTTACTCTAATTGTTATTTGCAAATGACTATGTGTATGTGTAACTATATTTATTTCTGTCCGTGAAAGCCTAGTATGTATTTCGCTCATATTACATTATAGATATCAGTAACATACATATTTTCCATTCATAACCTCTCACACAGTTACTATATTTCCCCCGTAACACCTAACCCTTTAGGTGTTAAAATAACGCGCTTCTCACGGGAACAGAAATCAATTTTCAGTGCCTTATGTCACCGAAGTCCCCGTGCATTTAGAACAGTGTCACACAACCCGTTCATAACCACCGGCGCCGACACCATCCCCACATTGAAAATCCTGCCGACCAATGACATTCCACTGGCCAACTCGTCCTGTGGCCCACGGCATCACCCCCAGTTTCGAACCTGGAACGCGAAACCCCGGGCCCCCTACTCAAGGATATTCAAAGATCATTCCACTCACAACCACAGCCACACACATACAGCACCTCTGACACCACCGTAACCAGTCACCCAAATACCCACACACAATATAATTCGACGCGCGTAGTGTGGCAGCGAGCCTTTGACGAGTGCACGCATAGCGCACCCCCGTTAATGCGCGGTGGCAGACAGCGAGCCCACCCCCGCCACGACGTTTAGCAGTCCCCGTACCCCTGGTAAAATGAAAACTGTGCGCAGTGTGGCAGCGAGCACCGACGAGTCGCACACAACGCACAAAGCGTGGAGGCAGACAGTGAGCCACGACGAACTGTCTACCCACACCCCCATCGCAGGCGCAGCCGAGTAGAGTATTTATGCTCCGACTTACGGCCCACCAACATGAACTGACACGGAGCCCCCGTCCAAATGTAAGGAAAGAAGTACGAGCGCCTTGTCGAACAAAGCGTAGCGCCAACGCCAGCCAACACCACTGCCAGCACTAGAAATTCCCTAAAAACAACAATAAAACTGAATATGGAACAACAACATACGCATAATAAGTCCCAAACTCAACCCATCGCCTTTGAAACCCTACAGTAAACAGCAATAAACAACATACCTAGCTCTACACCGCGTTCGAAAACCCATAAAAACCTCTATATACAGGAGAGAAAGAGAAAGCGTTTCGGGGGGGGCCGAGGGGGGGGGGGGGGACATATGGAAGAGAGGCGGTGTTGGAATGAGGGGAGTGAGCGAGAGGGGGGGGGGGTAAGAGAGAGAGAGAGAGAGGGAGGGAGAGGGAAAGAGGGGGGGAGGTGAGAGGGAGAGGGAGAGAGGGGGGAGGCGAAAGGGAGAGGGAGGGAGGAGGGTGAGAGAAGGAAAGAAAGAGAGGGGGGGTGAAAGAGAAAGAGAGAGAGGGAGAGGAGGTGAGAGAGGCGAAAAAGGGAGAGGGAGGGAGGAGGGTGAGAGAAGGAAAGAAAGAGAGGGGGGGTGAAAGAGAAAGAGAGAGAGGGAGAGGAGGTGAGAGAGGCGAAAAAGGGAGAGGGAGGGAGGAGAGGTGAGAGGGAGAGGGAGAGAGGTGAAAAGGAGAGGGAGGGAGGAGGGTGAGAGAAGGAAAGAAAGAGGGGGGGGTGAAAGAGAAAGAGAGAGAGAGGGAGGGGAGGCGAGAGGGAGAGGGAGGGAGGAGAGGTGAGAGGGAAAGAAAGAGAGGGGGGGGTGAAAGAGAAAGAGAGAGAGAGGGAGGGGAGGTGAGAGGGAGAGAGAGAGAGAGAAATAGAGAGAGAGAGAGAGAAATAGAGAGAGAGAGAGAGAATGGTGCGTGTGGGAGAAAGAGAGAGAGTGAGAGAGAGAGAGGAAGAGAGAGAGAGAGAGAAAGAGAGAGAGAGAGAGAGAGGGGGAGAGAGAGAGGGGGAGAAAGAGAAGAGAGGGGGAGAGAGAGTGTACAATGAAAACGTTCTGTGAGCAGAATCCAAACATATACATCCTGTCCTCTTCTGCCCCCTACCGTATTCCTAAATAAACTCCACCTTCCCCCTAACAATGGACGCTCGCCGCCCCTACCAAGATGGACGCTCGGCGCCCCTACCAAAATGGACGCTCGGTGCCCCTACCAAGATGGACGCTCGGCGCCCCTACCAAGATGGCCGTCCCATCGCGAGACATCCCGAGAGCCCCGTCATGCCATGACGTCAGCACAGTTAGCTTAGCATATTAGCTTCGTTAGCTTCAACCCAGCGCGCGTAGGCCGTCAGACCGCGCACCCTTATGACGTCACAACCGGCGACCGCTTTAGCCGTTAGCGCGGCTAGGTAGCATTAGCTTAGCTTCTCCCATGATCCCATAAAAACGTTCCCCAACGACCCGTTCCGCCGCGCGGGCCGTCTCCTCGCAATGTTAATATAGCACCACATTCCCCACAACAGAATCCTATTTCCCTCAAAACGCCAGTGTAGTGATCTAAATAGAAATATAAAAACATAACAGCAAAACATTAGTTTGACCCCTCTGTCGTCACCACCGGCAGCTTAGAACGACTTCCGGGTCCCCGTCTAGATAATCCCAATCACCTTAAACATTACACATCTATTTTATCCGCCATGAATATGAAAACTTTTAAGTGCCTTACACATCCCCGTAATCTCAAGACACTATCGATCGACCTTATACATTTGAACCTATGTTTATTTGTCCGCCGTATCTCCCGGCGCCTCAGAGGCTAATACAACAGCTAACTGCTGCTGCGTTCCACGGGCCTCGGAAAACCGGCGTTATCCTTACATTTCCCCACGGCCAATCGGTGACTTAAATTACATAATAACACAACTATACTCTCACACGTCCCACCAATCACTCCTAACCATAAACATTCGCCAACTATACATTCATACACGCTTCCTAACACAAATAAAAATACAAAATCAGCATTCACGCACATTACCGTCTCTCGAACGCCGCACAGCAGCGCGTAAGTACTATTTTTTGTTACAGCTTAACGCAGTCTAATTTCAACACACCCGTCGTGCCCAAGGTTAAACTAGACCTATTTGTGCTAAATCTCTACTTTAGAAAATACGACGCACGGCGTGCTTAAGCCTCTACTTTAAGGCATACGATGCACACTTGTTTACCTTGGTTCAACCCTGAGCACGAATCTAGACATGCTCCTACTCCCTTACTTGTTCCGACTGGCAGCGGCGCTCCGTTTATTGTGCTAAAATTCTACTTTAAAATGTACCACGCACGGTGTGCTTAATCTCTACTTTAGAAAATACGACGCACGGTGTTTACAGAGCCGCCCTCCCCAGCCAGAACATTCAATTAAATGTTCCCTTACATCATGCTTACATGAGGTTAAATTCTTAGCAACCCCCTCCGTGGTTCGAATAGAGCACCCAAACATCATCACACTCACCTCTTAGTAACTTCCTAGTTACTTGAAGACGATCGATCGATCAGTTGTTCTCCTCGTCGACCGGCGTGTAGAGAAAAAAAATTATTTTGTTGTGGTGATAACACGAGCGCTCTGATTCACTGAAGTACGGCACCAAAATGAAGTGGATTTCCCAAGCTATTTCGGTTCTGCTCTGATCAGAACCGGCTTGCGTTAGTACTCTGCGTTGTGATTCAATACTTTTAAAGCTCTGGGAATCACTTCTCTTCAAACTGAGCAGTGCAGGCAGAAGGAATTAGGAGGAAAAAGGTTATATAGCAGCTGTTTAATCAAAGTTTAAGAGTGTATACAAATTACAATAAGAAAATGCTATAGTTGTGATCACAAACACTATGCCGTGAGTGATACAACCAGACTAATATTACAGTATAAAGAATGATAGTTGATAAGTTGTTGATGGTCTTTGTTGTCTGGCTGACAAAACAAAGCAGTCTGTTTTCCCTCCAAAAGCGATGTCCTTTGTTCTCCTGCTGCCTTGGTTGAGATGGGTGGAGAGGTCTTGTCCTGTGGTTGTTTCAGAGTCCCTCTTTCCCCCCATCACACCCCATCTTATAGCCAAGGCCCAGTGTCTCGGAGTTGATGACATCATCACATTATTTCCTCCAATCACAGGACTGCTAAGCTGGCATTTGAAAATAGGGGTTTGGCTTATAGGCCAAACCCCCTTCACATAACTGCAATACTAACAATCTACCTTAAACATTGCATCATTTTCATTTCCTAATATCTATATTTGAATTACAATTGCCCACATAAACACAGATATATTTCTTTATCACTAAGTCTGTTGACTTTAATCATTCGTTTAGAATAGAATATAACTGAATAACAGATTAAATTAGAACTGGATAGAAGAGAATAGATCAGAATATAAAACCATCAATTAATCAAATTGAACATAAATGAAAACAGAACAGGCACATTAACTAATTACCTAATTTAAGTATGACCAAACCTAATTATATTTTACTTGTTTGGAGCTTAAATTAAGGATTTCAATAGTGATCTTCTCTGTGTGTGTGTGTGTGGATGTGTATGTGAAAATGTGTGTGTGTGAGTGTGTGTGTGTGTGTGTGTGTACCTGTGTGTGTGTGTGTGTGTGTGTGACTATGTGTGTGTGTGTGTGTGTCTCTGTGTGTGTGTGTGTGTGTGTGTGAAAATGTGTGTGTGTGAGTGTGTGTGTCTCTGTGTGTGTGGTGTGTCTGTGTGTGTGTGTGTGTGTGAGTCTATGTGTGTGTCGGTGTGTGGGTGTGTGTGTCTGAATGTGTGTGTGTGTGAGTCTATGTGTGTGGGTGAGTGTGTGTGTGTGTGTCATCAGACCTTTGATGGTCACATGTAGCCATCAATATGTGACCTAATCATTGCCTTTGGCAGACCAGTTGGGTGTTTGATGTCTCCTAAAAGGAGACATGTTTCTCTAGAATTTCCTGCCCTTTGTTCTTACACACCCCCTAAAGGGAAGTAAGTATTACCCCAGCTGCCACTATATGCAAATGCCCTCCTGGGGTGACCACAAGGTCTTGGTGACACAATATGATTGTTGTTCCACTTTGACTGTTTCTTTAAGACTTTTACACCACAGTTTGATTAGATCCTTGATGATTTATGTTTGGATTTTACCACAAAGGTAAGGACTATATGACATCAATCCTACTTTAATCCAACAATGATTTCACATTGATCCGGCCGATCAACATATGCAGTAATCAAAACAAAAGCCGTTACTGGCGATGAAAGCATAAAAAAACGCCCCCCCCCCCCCCCCCCCCCCCCCCTAATAGATAACATAAATTCACATATCGCTCCGTAACAAAGTTACTGTCCCAGATCTGATTTATTTTTGCTCATATGTGACTCAGATCTGATTATTTCACAACAGTGTGAACACAAAATCACATGGAATCAGATTTCCTTCAATTCTGATTTGGGCCACTTTGATATGTGGTCCCAAATCAGATACAGGTCTGATCTTGCAATGGGACCTCAGTCTGAACAGTCATACAACGTTTACGTCACTCTAGATTGACATTTATAAAAAGAAATAAAAAAATGTATGTCCATCTTCTTCATTGTTCATTTGCGCATGCAGGAGAGTGACCAGTTCACACTGGAATCTGATCTTGGCCACATTAAAAAAAGAATGTGAACAGCCAAAAATTATTTGCAAGTCTGCAGTGTACTGTGAACAGAGCCATAGAGGAGCGACCACTGTGACATTTTGATGTGTGTACACTTTATAATAAACTAGATAATTGACATTAAATTTGTATTCATTAATTGTATTCAATTAAATTGTATTTAATTGTATTTAATTGTATTAAATTAGTACATAATGGACAAAATACAAGCAGTGCAATAATCATAAGAATATACATACAATTAGCATAAAATAGTGCAATACTGCAGTGCAATAAAATAGATCTAATTTACTACAATAATCATAGTGTGGATGTAATGAGAGTGTATTAAAAGGTGAAGAGGTACGTTTTTAGCTTACTTTTGAAAATGTGGGAGGGATGAAAGTACTATACGATGCTACAAAGTAATCGTAGACACAGGGGAAAGGAATAAAACGCGAGCAATCGGAAAATGTGCACCATCAGCCCTCTCTTATCCATCTGTTTCAATATGGGTTCTTCTTCTCTACCAAAGGCATTAATAGTACAGGTGTTTCTTCACCCCCCCCCCCCCCCCCCCAACCGTCCGCCGTGCCTCACCGCAAACGGGTGTGAGTGGATATGCCAAAAGGTGTTTGGCGGACTGTCAGTTGCGTAGGAGGACTGCGGCGGGTGAGTCTCGCCCCAGCATGTTTGATTACTCCACACGGCGTTACACATGGTCGGTAAGGAGGCGGAAGGTGGGGGGGCATTAGGTGAGAAGCTAATGATTGAACTGTCTGTCTGTCTGTCTGTCTGTCTGTCTGTCTGTCTGTCTGAATGAATGAATGAATGAATGAATGAATGAATGAATGAATGAATGAATGAATGAATGAATGAATGAATGAATGATGAATGGATGGATGGATGGATGGATGAATGGATGGATGAATGAAAACTTTATTAACAGATTGCAGAATGGGTACAATACAGTACGGCTCAATACAAAACACTGTTAAGAGGATGCAGACTAGAAAAATACGTTTGTCTTGTTTATGAATGAATGAATGACCTTAATTTATATAGCACCCTTCACAGCACAAATGCACAGGGTGCTTTACACTACAGCTAGCATATAAGAACAAAACAAATATCAGAAATAAATGACAACAACAACAGACATCCGGGTCCCCATTTTGTGTCTAAAACCCTTTATCAACTTTCGACATGAGCCCACTCTTGAAAGACCCTGATTTGGGTCAGAAGGCTATGGCTAAAGTGTCACGTTTCAAAAATGTATCACGGTATTAGTAGTAGTAGTAGTAGTAGTAGTAAAATGTTTGTATTATTTACAATATTAATATATATATATGAATGCTAATGATGATTATAAATAATGCTCCTACTGCCAAAAATAAATGTCTGTGGACAACAGCACAGACAGCGATGATTAATAATAACTATTCATTAATACGTCAAACGGTGAAGTTGTTGGCTTTGAACTGATCTCGGAGTTAATCGAGAGGAGAGGCAGGGGGTATGTGGTGTGAGGGGGAGGGGGTCCACTCCAGAGGCTGCCAGCAGGGGGCTGAATACAAGCACTGGAGGAAGCTTTTTGAAGTCCCAATTGGCGATCTCCCCATGCGTTCCCTGCTTGATTGCAGCGCATGAAAACCACTCGTGACACCGTCGCGTCGCTTATGACTAGTATGTTCAGTCCGGAAGACTTCTCCCACACGCCGCTATTGCTTAGGTTGTAACTGTGAGTGAGTGAGTGAGAGTGAGTGAGTGAGTGAGTGAGTGAGTGTGAGAGAGAGAGAGAGAGAGAGAGAGAGAGAGAGAGAGAGAGAGAGAGAGAGAGAGAGAGAGAGAGAGAGAGAGAGAGGGGGGGGGGGGGGGCTGGCAACACTCCTTCAGGAACCTCTCAGCGTGCTCTCTGCCCCACGCTATGCAGTGGTTTCCATTGTCTTCTTTGCCGTTTTGGACATCTTTGATTATTTTGGGGGAAATCACTACTTTTGAAAGGGGATTCAAAAGTATTACAAAGGACAATGTGTCTTTACCGAACAGCTAGGGTGACCAGGTGTCCCCCTTTTGGTTGTACTGTCCCACCATTTGACCAAATGTCCCGCGTCCCTCATATTGAGAGGATGTCCCTCTTTTCGAAGCCAAAAAAAAACATGCGTCTAAAAGCCCCTCCCTACAGACAGTAAACGTAGCAACCCGCCTCTTGTCCACACACATTGCTCTGATTGGTTATAGTACTTTAGCGCGCTGCTTGCCTGCTTGTGACGTGACTGAGTCGTGACGCTACCTCATATCGCAGATCTGATTGGTTATAGTAATTTAGCGCACTGCTCTGCTCGTAGGGTGACCAGATGCAAAAAGTCCAAAAGTGGGACAACAGTAAGATTTTGGTGGGACAAAGTGGGACTACAGTAAGATTTTGGTGGGACAAAGTGGGACAGATAGATAATGTAAATTTTTTTATTAGAATAACTGAGTCTGGCAAAATGACAGGAGCTAGTTTCATACCACAGTCGGCTGACCTGTATGAATGGGAGTGTTGTACTGTGTGATAGACACTTATTATCTCAGCTGCAGTGACCTTGTCCGTCTGGCTAACATTTGTTTGGTTTAAAAAGAAACGTATCCATAGATCTGGATGTTTCTTTTTGGTGAACCACTTTCAAGTGAGACTCACGTCCACTGTGGCGCTTCAAGTCGTATTCTCCTCCATGCGCAATTGAAAACGAACTATGACACAAAACATAGAAAGCCTGCTGCGGATTGCCTGCCATCTGCCTCACCCAGTCATGTGTCATTTGCCAGTCTTGGTTGTAACTGCAGGTCCGTTTCTTTTTACTGCTTTCCATCTTGAACTAGTTCGCTTGTAATGTTGTTGTGTTTTTTTTGACCAATCAGATTTGCGATATGCGGTAGCGTCACAAGTTCAACTCTCACGAGCAGAGCAGTGCGCTAAATTACTATAACCAATCAGAATGTGTGTGGACAAGAGGCGGGTTGCTACGTTTACTGTCAGTAGGGAGGGGCTTTTAGACGCATGTTTTTTTTTGGCTTCGAAAAGAGGGACATCCTCTCAATATGAGGGACGCGGGACATTTGGTCAAATGGTGGGACAGTACAACCAAAAGGGGGACACCTGGTCACCCTATCTGCTCGTGAGAGTTGAACTTGTGACGCTACCTCATTTCGCAAATCTGATTGGTCAAAAAAACACAACAACATTACAAGCGAACTAGTTCAAGATGGAAAGCAGTAAAAAGAAACGGACCTGCAGTTACAACCAAGACTGGCAAACGACACATGACTGGGTGAGGCAGATGGCAGGCAATCCGCAGCAGGCTTTCTGTGTTTTGTGTCATAGTTCGTTTTCAATTGCGCATGGAGGAGAATACGACTTGAAGCGCCACAGTGGATGTGAGTCTCACTTGAAAGTGGTTCACCAAAAAGAAACATCCAGATCTATGGATACGTTTCTTTTTAAACCAAACAATGATAGCCAGACGGACAAGGTCACTGCAGCTGAGATAACAAGTGTCTATCACACAGTACAACACTCCCATTCATACAGGTCAGCCGACTGTGGTATGAAACTAGCTCCTGTCATTTTGCCAGACTCAGTTATTCTAATAAAAAAATTTACATTATCTATCTGTCCCACTTTGTCCCACCAAAATCTTACTGTTGTCCCACTTTGTCCCACCAACATCTTACTGTTGTCCCACTTTTGGACTTTTTGCATCTGGTCACCCTACCGAACACAGATGTTTTCCGATGTGTGGTAGACCACAAGCCGTGAGCCGGCGCATCTCTACAACACCACTAGATTAAATTAGATTGAAATGTATTGTCATCATACAGCACAAGTACAGTACAATGAAAAGAGGTTTGGCATCCAGCCAGAGTGCAAATGTAACAGTAAAGTGCAATAGTAATATACAATGTACAGGAGATTAAACTGGGTATGAAATATATAGATTAGTACTAAATGGTAAATGGCTGCATTTATATAGCGCTTTTATCCAAAGTGCTTTACAATTTGTTCCTCACATTTTACCCATTCACTCACACATTCACACACGGACGGCGGAGGCAACCATGCAAGGTGCCAACCTGCTCATTGGGAGCAATTAGGGGTTATATTTCGTATTGCATCGCGTCCCGCTCTGAGCCTTACGAGATACTCCTATCTCCTGTGATACCTAATGTATCTCCCACGAACAAAAACACATGCACCCCACCTGTATGGGGCCCCGCCCCTTATGGTGGTACCGCCCATATAACCATGACCCTGGTCATGAAACACCCTTCCTCTATTTTCGTCCCAGCGTATTGGATGCGTGCACCATACGAGCTAGCGGAATGAAAAGATTAAGGAAGATTAATAATGTTGGAAGCTTACCGGAGGTTGCTGGCCCCTGGCATCTTCGACGCATGTTTTCGGCGACACGACGGGCCTGTGATGTTCCTCGTTTGATGACTGCACATCGAGGTTCAGCTGTACAAGGCTGGCTGTCGGGCCAGCTTGTACTCAGGTAGGCCCTGTGTCTTCAGGCATGGGTATTAGTGTTAGTAATGCTGGTTTGTGTTGTTAACACAACCTTGTTGTGTGTTGGCGCCAGGGGCAAGATGGTTTGGTGAACGTTCTCTGCAGGGAACGGTTTCCAAGCTGTCTTGGGCGTGCTGCTAAAACATCTAAAGCTATGCTAACATGCTATCGCTACTGCCGCATGCTATCACTACTGCTAATTGCTATGCTGTTTTAATGTCTCCGCCGTGAGATGTTGTCACTCTCCCGCCTCTTGCCCGGTTCATCAATGAAGGTCAGTCGGTAGCTGTTGTGGGGTTTTGAGTTCTATTTACCTTTTTCGGGTAAATGGGTTGACAACGGGGTAGGTCGTGGCTAGGTTCTAGCCAGGTATTACCTTGTGTTCCGGCGGGGTTTGTTGAACGGTGTTCCCATCTGGGTTGGCGTCGGGTAGTGGGGCTATGGGTCCAGCCGACATGGTAAACATGTTGCGTGTCTGTGCACAGGCAATTGTTGTCTTGGGTTCCACATTGCCTGGCGTTAGGCTGCAGTAGTATAAGGGCAGGGCCGCTTGGGAGAAATGTGAGGCCCTGTGCGTTTTTAGACGCGAGGCCCCCATCTCCTGGGGCGGCCCTGTGTAGGGGGCTATTGTTTCATTTTGTCACTCTGCTATGAGAAGGTCTGTCTTGCTACAGCTTTCTCTCCTCTCAAACCATTCATACTGACGGTCAATCGGTATACTGGGGGAGTAGTGCGGGGGGGGGGCTTTGTTTACCTTTTTTGGTAAATGGGCTAAACTAGGGCTGGTGTTCTGTTGTGAATATTTTGAATGAGGACGGGTCTGGTCCGTCTCCCCTTAAACTTTGTGTGTATGGGTTTGCTCATTCTACAGTTTTTGTGGTTTAGCTCTTTTATTCATTTAACCTTTTCATGGTCCACACCACAGTGGAGGGTGCTGTTTGCAATCACCACTGGTGCTCCATGTTAACGTCAGTCCTTTGTTTTTGATATATTGAAACAATGCCCCGCCCGGCCGACACCATGGGTCGGCCTGGCGAGTGGCTGGTGGGCTGTTAAGGCTTGTACCGCCACGGTATGGAATTGGCAACGATTAGAACTGTGTTCGAATTGGTGTTTTTTCTATTAAAAAAATGGTGTCTGGTGGAGGGGCCTTGAGGGCCAGCCGGCGTCGACACATCGCGCGAGGTTGTTGACGTTATTAGCTTTGACCCAGCCGCAAGCTATAACCGCTCAGGGTTCCCCTCTCCGCAGGGGATTTTGGTCTTCTGCTGGAGCGCGGGCGGTATTGTCCTAGGCCCTACACCGCCTCACACCGCGCAGCCAGAAGAAGAGAGAGCACGGCCTCGTCAGCGGCGATGACGGGGCCCTCGACAGGCGGCCATGTTTCCCCCGCCAGTGGTGCCCTGGTTGGAGAATCGACAGGGTATCGCGAGGCCGACAGTCTTGGCGGCCGAGGGATCGGCCATTTTGGGTGATTTCGGTGTTGGTAAACCACTCCGTCGTCATTTTGCCGCGAGCAGCCCGCTCCCCGCTCAGTCCGCTTTCTGTTACCCTCAGAAGCGGGGCTCTGGGTGTGTTCCTTTGGCTGCGGGCCGCGAACCTTCTTGAAGCGTATGCGGCCCCATTCTTCGCTTCTCATGGAGACAGGGGCTGACACCCAGTTGATGGCTGAGCCTGGGTCTGTCCGTGAGAATGTTGTGCTGTCAAGCGGCTCCCACACCTTGAACTGTGTTGGTTGAGCCTGGTGTTACGTCTGTCAACTTAAGTGTTGTCAGCAGGGGGGCTCGAAACCTTTTGAGGCACACAGTGCGGGCTTCCCCGGCCTCGCCTTCGCCAGGCCAGGTATCATGTTGGTGCTCCCACTCCTGGAATATCTGCAAGTGGTCGCAGCTCACATGGTTTGGGGTGGTAGTGATATCACTGCAGGGCTACGGTGTGTAGGAACCCATGGGGGCCTTACACCTTGCATGTCCGGCTGCAGAACAACTCCTTCAGCATGTTCTGGAGGGGTGTTCAGTGGGGGGACTTTTTTGATCGGAAGCCCCCCGTATCAGACAGGCCCTTTTCTGTCGGGGTTCCCCCTTGGGTGCGATTGCCTCGTGGGTGGTGTCAGGGTCAGGTGTTCCGACACGGAACGCGCTCCTCGCACGATTCCAGGGTTGTCTTCGCACATCGGGGGGGACCGGGCCAACTATCTACAGTTCCTGGCGGACCTGCGCCACGTGACGGCGGGTGCGTTGGGAGTGTCGTCACATATGACTACGGCAGTACCATATGTCGAGGTAGATGGAGAGAATGGTGAGGCGGGGACTTGTGTTTACACAACCCCACCCGTTTTCAGGTTTGGTACAGACCCTGTTGTCGGGGTCTCCAGCAGGGACAGCTCTGGTCGACGAGATCCAATCTCTGTGGACGAAGCAAGCCATCGTCGTGGCGTTCTCCTCCCGGTGTTCTCTGCCCGAGAAGTCGGGAGGGAGGGGTGTAAGACCCAGGCTGGACCTGTCCCATGGGAAGGTTCAGCATTTTTTGGATCGTCTCCTACCTGTTGAACACTGTCAGGTGGGGGTCTGGTTCTCCTCCATAGACCTGTAGGATGCGTATGCGCATCCCCGATCTTCCATCCTAGGGCTTACCTACGCTTCCTTTGCAGGGTTAGCGTATGAGTACCAGAGGCTGCCGTTCGGTTTTCTCTGGCTCCCCGCATCTTCACCAAGTGCGTGGAGGCCGCACTGGGGCCTCTGCGTCATCCGGGGTTACGGAGTGTTCTGCCCTGATGACGTTCTGGTCCTTCGCGGTCAAGGTGGATCGTCAGGTCTCGTACCAGGCAGGTCTCTACCAGCCTGGGGTTGCTGTAGACTGGATGTAGAGTATTCCTCTTCCCAGTCAACGGTTGGAGGGCTATGGGCATCCATCTCAGAGCGTGTTGTCAACACGCTCGGGAGGTTCCGTCCTAGGACGGTTACGGCGCTGTCTCACGTCGCGTTTTCACCGACGCCTCCCTCGCTGGTGATGCGTCGGGCCAACGCAGTAGGGGGCAGCTGGCAAACCATGCTGCCCGGTCTGCGCTACGTTCAATGTGTTGGTGTTGAAAGCGGTCCTTCTGGTCCACAAATGGTGTTGATCAGGACGGACGATACGACGTCAGTGTCGTGTATCGACAGACAGGGAGGAGTACGCTCCCCCTGTCTGCACCGGGCGGCGGGCGGCTGGCTATGGGCGTCCTCCATCTGCGCGGCCTAAGGGCTCCCCACATCCCCGGCAGGGAGAATGTGGGTGCAGGTGTACTGTCGCGGGGCGGCCCTCATCCTGACGGGTGAGGATTGCGTCTGGACATGGCCAGGCAGGTCTGGGACCGATGCCGTGCCGCCAGGGATTCTTCCCCATACATCTGTTAGGTCAGTTGTTGGGACGGGTACGTTGAGGGGCGCAGGTTCTTGATCCTGATGGTGTTACCATCTGGAATGCGCATGCTCCCTCCACTGTCGCGCTTACGCGGGCAGATGACGTATGTTCCAAGTGTGGTGTAAGGCGGGGCGCCAGGACTCAGTCTCCTGCCCCCTGGTTGCTGTCCTTAGTTACCTCCAGTCTCTCCTTGATAGACTGTCGGCTTCGACGGTGAGGGTATATGCAGCAGCTATATCCTCCTATCATGAGGGGTTTGAGGGGATGTCTTGTTCAGCCACCCTCTTGTGAAGCGTTTCCTGCTTGGCGCTCGACGCGTTAAGCCGGTGCAACGCTCCTTGGCTCCGACTTGGGATCTTCAATTGGTCCTCGGTCGGTTGTCCTTGGCCCCGTTTGAGCCGCTCGAGCGGGCGCCGTTGGGACAGCTGTCCTTCGGGACCGCGTTCCTTCTGGCTGTCACTTCCGCTAAACGCGTAGGTGAGCTCTGTGCTCTCTCGGTACATCCAGAGTGCCTGTCTTTTCGGACCGATTGCGGTGTCACTCTGCGACCTAATCCTGCTTTCGTGCCTAAGAATATCCGGAGTTCCTTCCGCTCCCGGGATATTGTGGTTCAGGCGTTTCGTCCTCCTCCTCACACTGGTGAGTTAGATGCGGGCCTTCACCTGTCATGTCCAGTCCGTGCTTGGGGATTTACCTCAGCCGTACTCAGGATTTCAGGGTTACCGACCAGCTTTTTGTCTGTTACGGTGGGGCTCGTGCTGGTAAGGCACTGTCGGAGCAGCGCCTGTCCCATTGGTTGTGCGAGGGTGTTACCCTCTGCTACACGCTGGCTGGGCAGGATCCCCCTGGGGGCGTCAGGGCGCACTCCACTCGTGGGGTGGCTGCCTCTGCCGCTCTCCTGGGTGGGGCCTCGGTGGAGGCCATCTGTGCTGCAGCTTCATGGTCCTCCCCGGGCTCCTTTGTAAAGTTTTTCCTCATGGACATGACCGGGGGTTCTGTCTCCCAGGCGGTTCTGGGGTCTGTGGCCTTTCCTGCTTCCCGTCCTTTGGTCGGGTAGCAGGAGTGTATGGGTATGGGCCGCAGTGTGTTGAGTCACACGTGGTTCCGCCTGTACGGTGTGTTCAAGGGGTTCTGGCTCCCTCTTGTTCGCATTCAGGTGGAGTTGACTGCGCCCCCCCTTCGTTAGGAAGGACGGGGTGACAGGGCTCCCCGCACCCCTTGATGTGGGCTTACGGGTCCTCAGGGGGTACATCTGTCGGGTCTCGCGCCCGCTCTTCCCCATTATCTCGTAAGGCTCAGAGCGGGACGCGATGCAATACGAAATATAACGATAGGTTATGTAGATAACCTAGTTATATTAGTATTGGCTAAGCATCCCGCTCTGCGCGCCCTGAGTTCCCTCTTGAGGGATCTTTTCCTGGGACGGGTTTTGGCGAGGAAGGGTGTTTCATGACCAGGGTCATGGTTATATGGGCGGTACCACCATAAGGGGCGGGGCCCCATACAGGTGGGGTGCATGTGTTTTTGTTCGTGGGAGATACATTAGGTATCACAGGAGATAGGAGTATCTCGTAAGGCTCAGAGCGGGACGCTTAGCCAATACTAATATAACTAGGTTATCTACATAACCTATCGTTAAGTGGCTTGCTCAAGGACACGCTGCCCGGGAGGAGTGTAGTGCTAATCAGATATATGTAGAGGGTTGTAGTATTAATATATGTACAGTGATACAAGTATAAAGACACTATGGTAGTAAGTCATACTGGCCAGCAGCGTAACTAGTAAGAGTAGATAAGTACAGATATATAATCTACAGATATGTAAAAAGGATTATTATGCAGGTATGTACAGACAGATGTGGATAGATATATACGATAAGAATACATAAATATATACTTATATATATATTTATTTATATTTAATTATATATATAATTATATGCAGATTTTTTTGGCTTGCAGAATGTAATTCAAAAGTTAAAATTCAAAAGTTAAAGTTCACCCCTTCCCAAAATATAACTTGGGATGTTGTTTGTTCAGCCCACGCACAACACTGAGAGACTACCTGTAAGTGGTAGTAAGTGGTCCACACACACACACACACACACACACCCTCTCTCTCTCAGTGTGTGAGGTGGAATTGGTGCTAGATTGAGAAGGGGCTGTCTCTCGGAGATCAAAGACAGTACCCCCCAGACTGTATTAAGATTTTGTTATATTTTGCTTCCTTAACATGTCTTATTTCAAACTAGTGGCATTAAAATATCGAAAACAGACAATTAGTTGTTTATTTTACTTAATTTAGTCTGATTGTGTCCATAGATCACAATAACAATACAAAACGTTTTCTGAAAAACTAGTTTTTATGCATTTTACTTACACACAAAGACCCGGAACTCCATTTCCCTAGTACCTACACACACCAAACATTCCATATTTCTTCCCATCCATATTATGTTTCTTCGTATAGAGGGGTTTGTTGATATAACATTCATAGCCAGGTTTATAGTACATTTTATACTAAAACTAGGCAGACATTTATTTTTTTATGACAGTACAGTATTTCCTGATGTATGGGCTGAGAAGAGGACATAGCCACAATCCCCTCTGCAAGAAGTTTGGTTTTGAATGTATCAACAAAATGAAACCAAGTTCTGTTTCGTATTAGCTCTCGCTCGGCGTCACTCTCTGCACTGTCCTCGCACACGTGCACACGCACTGAATAAAGACCACAATGTACCTTTAATCCCAATATTTGTCTGACCACACCCCTATCAGCCCATATAAGCAGGGGTGGGGCCACCCACTCGCCTCCTTCTCGCTTTCACCACAAGGAAGAAGTGCCTCGGTAGATCCCCACACTTGACGTGATGTGATGGAAGAAGAAGTAGGAGAAGAGTTGGAAAACAAGGATACGTTGACATCATATCTTTATTTTCTCTCTCACTATTTTCGAGAAAATACGGCGATATTGTCTTCGTACTGGAGTGTCTGGAAGATGATGATCATTCTAAAAATCCTCCACCGGTTTTCGTATTGGGAGTTTGCGTCGCTACATGCTTTTCCAACTGCAGTCCTTGCTGTGTGCTGGTTGCGGTAAAGGCACAGCTGGGCTGTAGGACACGCCGCTGTTGTGAGAAGCGGTGGGTTCCAGGTTTGGTGAGTTATGTTTTGCTGGCAGGCTCCACTTGTCTGTTAGTGCTATGGGGGCTAATGACAATGTTTATGAAAACCGGCCCCAGGCTAGGGTCCTTTGTTCAGCCTCTTAGGCGACAGAAGACCTTGGTCTGAAGCCCATTATAGTTTTAACTAGTGGGCCGCGACCATTAACACTGGTGATCCCTGTGTTTTCTGGACGAGTGGATATCTCTCTGTCACCGTGTAGCCCCTTCTTTCATATCCAAATGAGAGTATTCCTTCACAAGGAGATATGGGCATAGATGTTCGATAGCGGAAGATCTATGTTCAAGTCAGCTACACAGGCCAGTTTGGTATTGTGCTGGCTCCGTCGGGTGTTGGTAAAATCACCGTTGTAAAACTGTGTTAACATCTTGTTTCTCTTTTCTCTTAAAAAGTGAGGAGGGTCTCAGAACGGCGGCCTGTCTGGGTGAGTGTTATATCATTGTGTACAAGTTCAGGTGATAGCTGCTTAGCTTAGGGTTAGCCAGTCAACTGTTAGCTGCGGCGTTAGCCTGTTGTGATAACTGCGTGGTCTACATAGGTTGGGCCTACTGTTAGCCAGTCAGCTGTTAGCTGCATCGCTGGCCTGCTGTGATCACTAGGAAACGTTAGCTTGCTGCTATCGGCCAAGGCTCAGCGCGGGGTAGCTCCGGCTCCTCGCGGGCCGCCGCGAGCTCCCCTCTGGTCGCGCGCCGCCACGAGCTCCCCTCTGGTCGCGTGCGCCGTTCGCTCGGCGTCTCTCGAGCAGGGGCAGTAGCGACCGACGGTTGGAGCGGCCGTTAGCTTAATGCTACTCTGTTGAACGTGCTTTGATTATAAAATGTTTTAAACACTCTTGACTACGACGTCATCTTTGACAGAGGATGTTCGTCGAACCTGCCCTGGGCCAGGACGGCAAGGACTGCGTCAACAAGGGGGACCGTAGCGACGGGTTGGAGCGGCGACGCTGCCCAGATCGAACAACACAGGACGGCTGTGTTTTCTACGGTATCTTGAGACTGCACTTCGCTGATCTACGCTCCGGGTAGGACAAGGTTTGGCCAGACCTTATACACGTCTTCTGGCTTTACCTTTCTAAATGTTTTGTAAATAACGATGTTTTCCCAAAACGTGTGTTGCTGCAATACATTTAGGATACGACGCGAGTTATGTGTGAATTGTCTTTGTCACTGGTAATTAGCTTCTCCGTGCAAATCGGGTTGTTGTTACAGATGTGAAAATGATCTGGTTGTTGTGTGAGAAACATCATGTGTGTTTATATGTACCGTGTACTCACAACTAAGGGGGTTAACTAACCTATGAAGCTATGCTTAGTGACAAATGAGTAAAGAATATGCTTTTCTCAGCCTGTGATGACAATGAACAGTGTGTTCACATATTAACAGGTTTTCCTGTTTTAACTGGCCGTATTAAGGGTAAAGTAGGAGGTTTGTGTTTCCCCCCGGTTCCCTGGGGACTCCTTCATCCTCCTATCAGAGTAGACATGTTGTTGCACTACATTGTGTCACTATGTGGTAGGAATACGATGTAACCCTTAGCTTGATTGCTGAGGTTGTATTAATCTGCTGGAGTAACTTTATTTTCCTAAAAGAAAAGATTGTTGGTCGCTTTCGTGTGTGCTTAGCAAGGCCTGTGGCCGATACTAATCGAGAATTATGTATTCTCTCATTATGAAAAACGGCGTTCCTCTGTAGAGTGTTTTTGCCATTTTTTTTAGGTGATGATGGGTTGTGTGTGTCATGTGACCTACAACTGGGTTGGACTGGCCACAGAAGCACATGTGTAAGTTTGGACCGGGGCTCTTAGAGAGCCCTCTCTATTCTGTGTTTTTTCCTTAGTAAAAATCAGATAGCAGGTTAGCTCATGCGCTGTGTGAAGCTGTCAAACGCTTCATAGAGCTGACTATGACTGTGTCATTCTCTCTTTTTGTCATTACATCGTATCATGGGTGTGGGGTCGTAAAGGGGTGAACTGGTAACCTTTCCTCTCCCCCTTTTTTCTGTTGGTCAGGGGTACACCCCCTGTCCTTCAAGGTTCCTGTCACGTTGCGGTTCGGCACGTTACGGGGTGAGGGGGGGGGGGGGGGGGGGAGGGAGTTTCCTGGTACCACGGCCTGGGATATTGGGCGTGTGCACCGCAGAAATTCCCCCGCCATAGAGTACGTCACCGTGCGCGTCTCTGTTGGTAGGACTTCCGTGTGCTGTTCAGGTCCATGTGATGGATCTGTTTCGGGGGGGTGGTCAGGGCTCCTCCTCACCAAGCGCCTATTCGGGCCTTCTGTGAGTTCGGACTCCTCCTTCCATGTGAGGGAGCCTCCTTCAGAGTACAGAGCCTCCTCCTCAGATTGTCAAAGTGAGTGGACCCTCTAGAAGGTGTCCTATTCTATTGTGTATGTATTCGATTCAATTCGATTATTGAGTGTGTATGGGTTCAGTGCCTCTTCCCCGGAGAGCCCTAAAACCAATTTTTTACATGGCTCAAGGTGCAATATATTCTTTTCAATCTGTACAGCTCGCGTGGGAAGTCTCTCTGGGGATTCCCGTCTCCTTCCTATGGGAGGGTGGTGGGATGTAAGAATGTGACATTTTTTTACCCCCGGCTGTGTAGACTGGGATACATACTGTTGGTGCTTCCTTCTTTTCTATTAAAAAAGAGTTGGAGTTAGGAAGTGTCACACCCTCTTGTCGTTCCCCTGGGCGCCTTGGGGATTCAATGACAGGTCTAAATAGCCTGTTCATTGATGTGGGTGTGTCCCGACGCATGTATAGTGCTAGCTCGCTGTAAACAGACGACTGACTGGCACGCCTTGGTTGCTTGAGGTTAAAATGGCGTTTTTATAAAGCAACTGGGATGGAGGTTTTTCCTCTTCCGACGACCACATCCCACGACCTGGGTTGGTTATCGACGGATTCTCGTTCATGTCTGGGGGATGATGACGGAATGGATCTGAACATATGTAGAAGGGTCTCACGCCCTGGGGGTGGGCCACCGGGCGCCGTTCGCCCGAACGTCTGGGTGGCGCCTTCTTTTCATGTTAAGATCAACACGCATATCTGCCCTTTCTCCTGGAGTAGGCATGTCGGCGTGGTTAGGGCACGGGACTGGTTCTGGTCACGCTGGTCCGGATCAGTTGAACCCGTTGTCCGCCGGGGATGCAGATCTGCTGTTCTGGTACCCTGAGGGACTTGGGCTTTTTTCAGGGGGAAAAATGCCAGGTTGGTCCGGGTGTCACAGGGTTAAGCACTATGGAGACCCTGGTTGGGTACGTTTTTTACTCAGCACTGTCGTAATGGCTTACGACCATGCCAACCTGTACACGCTCGATCTCGTCAGATCTCGGCCGCTACACAGGTTGGTCCTGGTTAGTACTTGGTTTGGAGACCGCCTGGGAATACCAAGTACGGTGTGCTTAGGGGCGGGTTCTCTATTCTTTTTTGCTCCTCTCTCACGCATGGCGAAGAGGGGCCTGTTGGGGTGGTCTTTGACCTCCTCTGGTGACCCTGTGCTTCCCGTATCGCCAGGCCCGGTCCGGAGTAATGTTTCGTCGACCCGTAGGCCTGGGTTAACCCTTTTTTGAAAACTGAAACACTTAGCCGGAATACCCGCAGGTGTGTTTTGGAGTTTTTTCTTGAGGGGTTATAGGAACAACCACCGCATTGGGTAACACCGAGGTGGTTGATTCCCTGGTGTGTTGAAGCAGTGTCAACTCCCGGGTTCACCGTTTGAGGGTGCCCCTGCGCGTTCATGACGTCTGCCAATCGTGTCAGCCTTCTCTGCCTCAACCCCTCTGGGTGGGGGTTTTTAAATGGAGGCTTGGTCATGCAACACCGCCAGCTTACGCTCCTTCCGCCGGGGCGGCTGTGTTCAGCTGTCCCCTCTGGCGCCTGTCTCGTCCGCAGTCTCCAGGCTAGGGTTAATAGCCTGTTGCCTGGTTTTTCCCCGGTGCGCTGCCTGCTTCCGTTGGTTAACCTTTTTTGTGTGCTTACGGCCATGCTGACTGCCTGTTCTGCAGGGTCAGTGTGCCAGGCGGTGTACTATTGGGGGGACAGGGCCCGCTCGGCTGAGGGGCCTTTGTCCGAATACGCTGGCGATGTGGGGGGCGGGGTCACTAAGTGCCCACCTGGTGGGGTCTTGATGCTGGCATCATGGACTTCTCCGAGCCCCCGTTCCAGGGGGTCCAGTCCCTTTGGTGGGTCTGGGTCTTCCTTCGCGCTCCGCTGCTACGGCCTTGCCACAGGGTTGGGTTTGCCCTTGACCCCGTGATTCTGGGGGCAGTAACGAGGTTGTTTCCTCCGTTCGTTCCCGGGTGGCATGCGGGTTGTGCGTGTGTGTAGTCGTGGGGTCAAGCCACGGTCTGCTCACCATGTGCGTTGAGTTGCTTGAGTGCCTCTTCGCACGGTCGGGTCCGTCGCCCTCCCGTGAAGCCCCCAATAGGGGGGGTGCCCTCCATTAGGGGGGGTCGGGGGGGCTCGGTCCTCCCTGATCTGATGGCTGTGGGGGGCCTCAGCGGGGTACATTTGTCGAGCTTCTAGCTCCCGCTCAGCTCCTATTATGCAATGAGACGCTGAGCGGGAGCTAGTGTGATACAGAACGTTAGGTTATGACTATAACCAAGTTCTGTTAACACTAGTGGACGTTCAGCGTCTAGACGCCGCTGCGGCCATTGATTTTTCATTGTGGTGAAATTTGTTGGGAAGGAGATGAGTGTGTGGCACCACCCCTGCTTATGTAGGTAAGCGGATGGGGGTGTGGCCAGATGAATGCTGGCATTTAAAGGTACATTTTGAAATGTATTCAGTATATATATGCTGAAGCAAGATATATGCAATGAGACGCTGAGCGTCCACTAGTGTTAACATAACTTGGTTATAGTCATAACCTAACGTTTTATGTACTCATTGGGTGCCACGCCCCTTCCGGGAAGTGCATAGGCCTTGCCACCCATTAACCCCATGTAAGCACTCACCTTGTTTGTAGAGCTAAACCTATATTTTATATTATAGCTATGGATCTAATAACGCTGTCGATTGTCAGTGGGTTTCTTCCGGTCAACGTGCAAAAAAACGATTATTTTTTCATCTTCCGTTTTATACCGTGGTGAATATGAGTATAGTTGTAGAGTGGTTCTGTGTAATCCCAGGGAACATTTATCACGTTGCCATTTTTCAACTGATTATCAAATCAGCCTGAAATCAACGCTAGATTATCGGTATTATGTTTCCTCGTGCATGCACGAAAGGGGACGGGGGAAAACCGGTCCTCCGTGCATCTATCGCAGCCAACGGCACGCACACACACACACATCGCAATCGTTTGTCCGACGTTATCCAGCATTGCACATGAACGGGCTGGCGGATGAACTCGTCGAGGCAACCGTGGTGACCGCTTGTCTTGCCGGAGTATTTAGAACCCGCCCCCACGCCGCAGCTCGGCTGAGAAAACAAACTACATCGTTTCAAATGGAGTGCAATAGCGGCCGCAAGGCGTTAGGCGGCAGTATTGACCGTCTGCGATCTCAGACACATTCAGGACAGCATGAATGGCAATAGCGAATAAAAGAAATAACGAAACAGAAACGTAGATCTACGGTTCCAGCAATCAACGGTCAGGCCACAGAAACGTAGAACTATGTGAATGGCACAGAAAGTGTTAATGAGTTTACAGCATATATAACTGATATTCATACACAGCAACGTGCCTCCGAACAAGGTGTGGTAAACATGAAGCGATATATTTTCCTTGCCATGAAACGGGACCTGCATGACGCTTCTTTCTCTATTCAATAACGTTTTACCCTGAGGAAAGTGCTAAAACAGAAAAGTAGGCTACTTACATTCTTGACGCTAGAACTCCCAAAATAGCGTCAATTATCTACAGTACTTGGTAAAATGGTGAAAGAGACATCCCATTGTAAATATTTGTTATCTCACTATCTATAATCAATGAGAGGCTATGGGAATTATCCTATTCAATTATACAGTATAGGCATATATGCTGAAAGGAAATAATGTCACACACAGTAACTCAGTTTGGATTTAGTATTGAACTGTGGTCAAACAAAAAAGCACCAGTTCACTCTGGATTCAATATAAAAATGTATAATAACAAAACAAAAGACCCAGGGTTTTTTGTCTTTCCTAATGCAAGCTTGTTGGCGCCAGTGTTGTAGTCGAGTCACTAAATTTCGAGTCCGAGTCAAGTCTTGAGTCCCTAGTGTTCGGGTCGGAGTCACCAAAGAAGAGCCAGAGTCAAGTCCCCATTACCCTAGTCAGAGTCCAAGTCCAAGTCATCAAGGTTGAGTCCACTCCACTCTTGCAGTCAAAGAACTGACATACAAATAAAAAGGGTCTACATTAAACATAAATGGCAGAGCGGTCACCATTTCAATATTATATATTTTCATTTATTTTTATATATATAACTGTATTTATCAATTAAGTCCTAGTCCTCGCCTGCACCTTCCGAGTCCGAATGCAGTCAATGCTCGACTCCAAGTCGAGTCATGAGTCCTGAAAATCAGTCCAGGACTCGGACTTGAGTCCTACAAGTACTCCAATCCTCGAATACTACAACACTGGTTGGCGCGTATTTCGTTGGAGCTCATTGGCGACAAATAGCTGTAATCCTTGGGAAATAGGGAAACAAGGTCCTACCAGTTTGTAGAGCAATCAGAGCTGTCAAGGCGTCTCACAGTCACTTGTAGCTCGACAGCTAATATCTCATCTTCCGATGATACTGTACTGTACACCGTCCTCAGCGACTACTCCTGTCTGTTGTATCCGCTCCTCTCGGGCAGGCTAGTCGGTGACGTCACTGCTCACTGGCTGCAGCTTAACTAGCTTAATTTAGCTAACTAAAACCAACTGTACCATCACAGTGCGGCAGTAATTAGGCCCCATTCTTGCACATCCAACTAAGTGTGTCGATTGACAACAGTTCACAGTCCATGATGAAAATAGCTGTATACTCTGTTTTTTAAGACTTCCACTCGGTACTCTATCTCCATCTGCTCGCGCTACCGCAACGTTTCTCCCTCGTTAATTCTCCCGCCTCTCACTTCCTGTTCCTGTGATGAAGTTCAAATGGAAATAAAACTCTTCCAGGTCATTAATTCTCTAATATGAACAATAATTATTATTAAACTTCT
Organism: Notolepis coatsorum; assembly: GCF_963971535.1. Classification (NCBI taxonomy): domain Eukaryota; kingdom Metazoa; phylum Chordata; class Actinopteri; order Aulopiformes; family Paralepididae; genus Notolepis; species Notolepis coatsorum. Next base: position 45,471,321 of record NC_140165.1, read on the forward strand.
TAGTTACTGAACAAGCCTTAAGACATTGGAAAAGTATGTTTAGTCAATTATAAATCACTGACTCTGAACAGAATAATATGTGGATCAATCTGGAATGTTACATTATTATTCCATCCACAAAGCATTTCAATGTCAATTGAATGTCACATTTCTAATGAAAGAACAATAACAGATGTAAATCAGGGTATTACACACATAATACCTAAGTGACGGATATATCTCGCTTCCTTCACGTATCCCAAGGACGGGGAGGAGATCTGTCACAATATATACAGCACTATTGTACCTGCCATCATACAGAGTTGTATGGGTAAATTAAGTAGGTAGTTGTGATTATTATGATACTATGATTACAGTGTAGGGCAGTTGTAGACAGTGGACGCAGTAGGTAGTATAAATTGAGTATAGGCAACAGCGTTTGTACAGTACGGGTAACATAGCCTATATAGGCAATGGAGTCAGAGTGTATGGTACAGTATGGGGGGGGGGGGCTGTCATCATGGCACAGATGTGTTAGTTGACAGATGACTTAGTTAACAATGCATTAACTTGATTATTTGAAATGAAGGCTGTGTAGACAAGGAATTACAAAGAATAAGCAGGTCTACATTGTGATTGTGCACATTGTAGACACATCCATTACATTAGGTGCATATCGACTAAATCTTTTTTCTTTTTTCCCCCTTTCTATCTTGTCTCCCATCCAATATGTCAATTCCCTTCTGGTCGTTGTGCTGACTTACTGTCGAGTCTGGGGAGGGTGTAGAACTACCACATGCCTCCTCCGATACATGCCGTTTCTTCTCGCCTGACAGCGAGAAGTTTCACTGGGAGAACGTAACGTGTGCAGAGGTTCACGCTATTTCCCCCAGATCCCCTCCCTGCTGAACCAGTAGGAGTCGCTATTCCAATGACCAGGACTCATACCCCACCGGTTTCCCAAGTTGGATTGAAGTTCACCCGATTTAAACCTTTTGATGCTCTGGATTTTTGAAAAACTTCAGCCAAAGTCAATGAGATGCGAGGAAAAAAACAAGGTCGATAAAACTGTGATACCGATCTCTTCGTAAACGACTTCCTGTGACGTTTTCACATTATTCCATATCGGTAACGTTATATCTGTTCCCTTTGTATCGCCTCCCCCGAGATCTATCCATCAACAATCTTGTTTGGTTTATAGCAACGTGGGTGCGTTGTAAGAACGAGCGTTCGTTTTGATGACCTTAAATCTCATTTTCCAACCCCCCCCCCCCCCTTTCGATTCGGGTTGCTCGCACCCTGTAAAACGATCCACAGACTGAGGCCCAGGCCTTAAAAATAACATCAGTGGGGCATATTGATTGAGCGTTAACGGCTTCCCGATCTGGCACCGTGTTTAGTTTGGGTTTCTTATCCTTCAAAGATCCCATAGAGTAATAGACGTTTCTCTCTCTCTCTCTCTCTCTCTCTCTCTCTCTCTCTCTCTCTCTCTCTCTCTCTCTCTCTCTCTCTCTCTATCTACCTCTATCTCTCTCTGCCACTCCTTCACTCTGTCATGACAAGATGATGTATTTTATTCAAGATCATTTAATTATGTTGTCTTTCGACAATGTCCCTCCCTTGCTCCTTCATCCTGTTCTGTCCTTCAGCATCTGCCCCCCCCCCTCTGTCTGTCTCTCTTGCTCCTTCATATTGGTTCTGTCCTCTTCCCCTCTTTCTCTCTCTTACACTCTATCCATCATCCTGTTCTGTCCTTCAGCACCCCCCCCCCTTCTTTCCTCTTCCCATCCTCCTTTTGGCTTAGCTACCATCCTGAACATCCCCCCCACGGCAGTGCCCTAACCCCGCCCGCCCCCCGCCCTCCCGGCTTACATGACCGAGCGAAAGCCGACGCATGGCGTCTACTCGATGGGACTCATCGATCGCGTCAGCCGGGCCGGGTCGGGGCGCATCGAGCCACCTCCACCGCGGAACTGGACCGACCAGCTGTGCGACTCCAACTCCAACCTCTGAGCGCGGTCGGATCAGCGGGATGTAAATCGCTTCACTCGGTTGATCTCGCCGAAAGTAACTGACAGCAAATCACTTCAGTTCCTTCCCCTCCCCCCAGACGACGATGGATGTGTCAGAGCACACGCAGACATCCAATTAATCAAGATAAAACTGTGAGATTGATTGACAGATGACCACACACACACACACACACACACACACACACACACACACACACACACACACACACACACACACACACACACACACACACACACACACACACACACACACACACACACACACACACACACACACACACACACACACACACACACACACACACACACACTCCTAGAACCCACCTCACCCCTGCCCACTTTGACAACCTTGGATGGCTTAGAGTAGACGACAGCAACTTGCAATGGGCCTGGTCTACAAGATACACTACATGACCAAGGTACCCATGTACATGTCAAAATACTTCCCAAAGGTCAGTGTGTAACTGCCCCCCGGCTTGGTCTTGAAATAAAGATGCGGTTATGTTTCGTACAGATGCTTTTATTTATTTTCTCTTTTTTCTCTTGCATTTCAGCTTAGCAGTACTGTAGCTTTTCTTTGGTACTTTGTACAGGTAGTGACGGTTGCCTCATTTGGTCCGTTTGCACCTCGTTTGCACCTCGTTTGCACCTCGTTTGCACCGTGAAAACTGCATAGGACAGTCAAACACAAACATACAATTAGTTACATATTTCACATTTCAATATTGTTCACATGTCGTTCATTATTATACAAAAGTGTTCAAACAAACAATTGTATTAAAGATATTTAAAGGGTGAACTCGTCTTCCATAGCAAAGGCACTCAGGGAAAAACAATGATATATAATAACGTTACTTGTCCGGCAGCAGGTGCCTTTGATTAGAATCTGCTTCGTGAGTGCACCACTTTATATGTTTATAAATGTTTGGCGGTTACACACATAAATATACAACAACATATCTTCAACAACAGTAATAATAATAATACATTTGAGTGTTCGACATACCTTATTCCGCTTTACCAAGGGTAGTTAATTTAACTGGAGTAAGGTCCTTCCATCATACAATTCGCTGCCTGCTCCGTCGTTATCTGAGTTACTTCCGCCTTGGTCACACAGAAAGCTGTGACCTTTATACTAAAGAAAGACGAGCTCTGCCCCCATGTGGACACTAAATGAAAGTGCACAAGTGGCTCCGAAATATTATTTTCTTAGATAGATAAATAGAGGGCTCAGTATTCTGAGCCTATACAGAGAAATTGATCATCTAGACCAACGCAAATCAAAGCTTACTGACAGTAAAGATGATAGGCATCTTTACCCTTGGCGGTCAGTTACACTCCCACCAAATCCTGCTATGACGGATAAGCACAAAAACAATTAATTTAGTCATACAGGATTTCCTTTTAGATTTCACATAGCATCAAAATAATATTTTTCAAGCATTTCTATACTAATTACTCTCGAGGAGGAGTACCAATTTCGGGATCGGTCGCTCGAGGACTGAAGGTCTGGTAGAGTGATCTTTTCGCTCCCCAGTCTGTATTTTTACTCGACGTACTAGACCGTCGCTCTCTGGAGTGGCTTCGACGACCCGACATAGTTGCCACTGGCTTCTTGGCAGGTTACTGTCCTTGAGGATGACTATGTCGTTCACCTTGAGGTTACGCCGTGGTACGTGCCACTTCTGGCGTGTAGAAATGTTCAGGAGGTATTCCTTCTTCCAGCGGCTCCAGAATTGTTCGATTAGGTACTGGACTCTGCGCCATCTCTTGGTTGCATACATGTCCTCTTTAACAAATCTCCCAGGGGGTGGAAGAGCGATTTTAGACTTCATCATGACGAGATGGTTTGGTGTTAAGGGTTCTAGCGCCATAGGATCGTTGATACCATCTACTGTCAGTGGTCGGCTGTTTACAATAGCTGTAGCTTCATAGAAGAGTGTTCTAAGAGAGGCGTCATCAAGTCTGCCTGGACACAGAGCGATAGTGGCGTTCAGCACATTTCTTACTGTCCTGATTTGACGTTCCCAGACACCACCTGCATGGCTGGCGGATGGAGCGTTGAAGACAAATTCACACTGTTTCTCTGCTAGAAAGATCTCCAGTAAACTGGCGTCACATTGTTTGAGTGTTTCTTTAAACTGGTTTCTAGCTCCCACGAAGTTAGTACCGTGGTCGCAATGAAGTTGCCGAACAGCTCCTCTGAGGCTGATGAAGCATCTCAAGGCGTTAATGAATGAGTCTGTTGATAAGTCTTCAAGCATCTCGATGTGGACAGCTCGTGAAGCTAGGCAAGTTAGTATCAGGCCATACCTTTTGTACTCCTTTCGAGCCTTTTTAATCAGAAAGGGGCCGAAGCAGTCCATGCCACTGTATGAGAAAGGCGGTGAGTCTTCCACACGCTCTTTAGGGAGTTCAGCCATTTGCTGCTCTTGAGTAGGTCGTCGGAGTTTCCTGCATCGTACACAGTTGTGAATCAGCTTGGCTACTAATTTGCTCCCACCAATGACCCAGAAACCATTTGCCCTCAGTTCCATTTGGGTTTGACTTCGGCCTTGGTGACAAACTTGAGCGTGGTGATGAGCCGTAATTAGCTTGGTGATAGGGCTGTCTTTTGGCAAAATGATGGGATGTTTCATTTCTTGACTGAGGGATGAGCGTCTCAATCTTCCACCCACACAGAGAAGTTCTTGATGCAGAATTGGATCAAGGGAATGGAGAGCACTTGAACTTGGGAGAGCATCTCCTTCCTGGCATCTCTTAATTTCCTGAGAGAAGGCTTGCTGCTGGACAAGCTTGATCACTATTTTGGCAGCTCTTTCTCGTTCTTCGACTGTCACCAGTTTGGTGTTGTGTACTTTTCCCGATCCCAGCCTCTTGATTCTTGCGACTACTTTCAGGATCTTTGACCATGAAGAGATCTGATTTAGGCGACTTAGAATGTCTGTACAACTGTTAACTTTGGTTGTGAAAGCTTGGACAGCCTTAACCTCAGGATCGCCTACGAGTAAGTCTGCGAAGGGATTCAGTTTGGGATGTACTTCTTGCTCCCAGAGAAATGTAGGACCTGACATCCAGTTTGTTGAAGGAATGTGAGATGCCTGAAGGCCTCTGGAGGCATGATCTGCCGGGTTCTCTGCTGTTTCGATATAGTGCCATTTACTTGGGTCAGTGTTTTCTCTTATCAGTTGGACTCTGTTCGCGACGAACACATGGAACCTTCTTGCCTCATTATTGATGTAGCCCAGAACTACTTGTGAATCTGTCCAGAAGAATTCTTCATCGATCTTCATCTGCAGTTCTCTTTTCAGCAACACACTTAATTTGGTTGCGACCACTGCCGCTGAGAGCTCTAGTCGTGGGATGCTTGAGACCTTGGTGGGTGCTACTCTTGCTTTGGCCATCACAAGACTGGAGTGTACTGTATTTTTGTCATTTTTGTACCTGAGGTAGGAACAAGCGCCATTCCCCATGCTGCTGGCATCGGCAAAGTGATGCAGTTCCGTCTTGATGATGTTGCCGAAGTCATGTGGGTGATAGCATCTAGGGATTGTGAATTCCTTTAAGTTATGTAGCCCGATCTTCCATTCCTCCCACCGTGGCTTTAAGTCATCTGGCAGTGGATCGTCCCATCTTATGCCTCTGCGGCATAGTTCTTGGAGTATGCGTGCGTTTCCCGCTTAGGGTGAATGGGGCAACAAACCCGAGTGGGTCATAAAGAGAGGCGACGATGGAGAGGATTCCTCGACGGGTTGAAGGCTGGTCTTTCATGTTGACATTGAAGCTGAAGGTGTCGTTGTCTATAGACCACTGAAGGCCAAGTGCATGCTCAGTTGGGGTCGCTTCCAGCTTAAGTTTGAGAGGGTCAGTGATTGTTGCTCTTTCTGAGGGTTTCACACAGTTGAGGACGTCTTTGTGGTTAGAGTTGAATTTGTGGAGGCGCAGGCCTCCTCGTTTGCACAATTTTTGTGCCTCGATGATCAGTTTCTTGGCCTCTTCGACTGATGAAACGCTGGCTAACCCATCATCAACGTAGAAGTTCTTCTCAATGAAGGCTGAGGCTGCTGGGTAGTCTTCTCTATGTTGGTGTGCCATGTACCTTAGGCCAAAATTGGCACATCCAGGAGACGAAGCAGCTCCAAAGAGGTGAACTGCCATCCTGTATTCCTGTGGTTCCGTTTCCAAATCACCTTCCCTCCACCACAGGAACTTGAGGTATCTTCGAGAGTCAGGGTGGACGAAGAACTGGTGGAACATTCTTTCCACGTCGCAGATTATGGCCACGTCTTCCTTTCTGAAGTGGCATAGAACTCCTATTAGGGAGTTGATTAAGTCGGGACCGGTCAATAGACAGTCATTTAGGGAAACTGCACAGAATTTAGCTGAGCAGTCAAACACGACCCGTAGCCTGCCAGGCTTTTGAGGGTGGTAAATGCCGTGATGAGGAAGGTACCAAGCGGTCTCTCCATATGAAGTGGTATGGTCAAGTTCTGCGTCACCTTTCTCGATGATGTCTTTCATGAAAGCCTTATAGCGTTCGTGATACTCTTTATCCGTCTTTAGCTTCTTCTTTAGAGACTGGAGGCGGACTGTAGCTAGTCTCTTGTTGTTTGGTAGGGATGGTGGGCTGCTACCCTTGAAAGGTAGAGGCATCTCGTAGTGTCCATCTTCTTTCTGTCTGATGTTCTCGCTGAGGAATTGTATGAAGTGAACATCTTCTTGAGACACGTACTTGTCCTCGTAGTTCCTTTCAGAGAAGTCCGACTCAAGTACTTTAAGGACATCTGTTGTAGACGGGGCTGGTATTTCTTTTACTGACACTCTATGTACAAAGCTCTGGCTCCCTTGTCGGTCCAGATGAGGGTTAGATGAGCCTATTATGCTCCAGCCAAGCTCTGTCCTCTGTGCGAAAGGTTCGTTTTCACAGCCTGTGATGACTTCAAGTGGAGCTAGCGCTGAGGGACAATCACATCCTATTAACATACCCACTTCACAGTCTAGAAGTGTTGGTAACTTGTTTACGAGATGCTTGAGGTGAGGCCACTGTAGCGCTGTTTTACCAGTAGGAATGTAGGATTTGTCTACTGGGATGAAGCTACGAGTGTAGGCTTGTGGCACTCTGATGTTGTTTGCAGAATGGAGTCCTCTGATTTGTAGGCCGCTGACACTCTTGCTGGTTATAACTGTATTTACAGCAGTCATTGTACTGAGTCTCAGCTTCACAGGTTGACTTTCCACACTTAACTCCTTAAGCAGGTCCTCTAAGATAAACGTTGTATCACTCTGTGTGTCGAGTAGTGCGTAAGTGAGCACCGTTATCTGTGGCTCTTGAACTGAAGACACAAGGACTGGGACAATGCTTGAGGTCGCAGAAGCACATCGGGTTGTAGTGTGAGACACGACTCTGCGGACTTCTTGGCCCCGGTAGTTTGCAGTAGATGTGCCACTCTGGGTTGTCTCTGGTGCTTGTGACCTCTCTTCGTGCAGACACGTTGGATGACGACGGTTGCAGGTGTTGCAGGTATGTCGCCGTTTACAGTCCTTGCTGGAGTGTCCCTTCTTTAGACATCCAAAGCAGAGGTGATTTTGGTAGATGTACGTTCTCTTATCCTCTATAGACCTTGATGCGAAGTTAGTGCATGTAGCAATGCCATGATTCTCATTCTTGCAGATTGGGCAAGGTGGTCTGGCTCTATAGGGTGAATACTGTGTCTCCACGATGTTGCTCTTTATGTGAGTGCTTGTATTCAACGCTCTGGCTCTCTTGGAAAACCTCTCGTCTGAGGCTCTGGAGTTCAACAGTAGTGGGGTAGCGATGGGGTTACAAGCTATTCGTGCCTCTTTGTTCAGAAACTTTGAAAAGTGTGCAAGACTTGGATAGCTTCCAGATTTATCTAGCTCTTCTACGATGATCCTGCTCCATCTTCGCACAATCCACTCAGGTAGTTTCTTGAGCAGTTTGTGGTTCTCTTCACAGTCGTTCAAGATGTCCAGCCCTCGGACATGTGGAATTGCCTCTGTGCATCCCTGTAGGAAGTCTGCAAACTCTCGGAGCGCCAGAGGATCGTTTGTGTTTATCTTAGGCCATCTCATTAGCTTGTCTCTGAACGCCCTTTGTATAATGAAGGGGTTTCCATACCTCTCTTCCAACACTCTCCAGGCACCTTTATATGCTTCTTCGGAGTCTCTATAAAAGAATCCTTCCACAGACTTACGAGCTTCTCCAGTAAGGTACATTTTCAGATAAAACATCTTATCACTTGTTGGGAGAGGCTTTCGATGTATCAGGGTCATGAAGGTCATCTTCCAATCAACAAATTTCATAGGGTCACCGTTGAATATTGTTGGTTCTGGTGTAGGTAGGCGATTCATGCTTAATGCACTTGTGATTGCTTCGGCTAGACTGAAGGCCTCTTGGTTTGCCGTCGCGCTGGGAGATGCTTGACGTTGGAATGCTGTAGGATGTAGCGGAGCACTATATTCAGGATTTTGGTAAGCAGTATTTATTTCATGGTCAGTGACTTCTTCTTCTTCGTTGTCTAGATCACTTCCCGAACTGTATGCCCTCACTCGGGCTGCTGCTACCTGGACTTCCTTCTCTGCTTGTAGCTGCTGTAACTTCATCCTCTCCTCCTCCAGCTTACGTCGACTCTGTACCTTCAACTTCTCCATTTCCATCAGCATGGCTGCCTCTTCCCCCTCTAGTTGGAGGAGACTGGTTTGCTGAGCCTGGATCACTTGCATGGCCTTTACCTCTTCCACTTTAGCCGCGAGTTCAGCTTCCCTCCGCCTGTTTGATGCCTTGGAACGTTGAGAGTGAATTGTTTCAGTATTTGTGTGACCATATACAGATCTGTACTCTTCTTTGTTCAGAGCTATTCTCACCCTCTCCTTCTCAAGTCTTTCATTAAAATCTTCCTCTTTTGTTTCCAGCTGCTTACACACAAGCTCTTGGGTGTCTGTCGTCAGCTGAATACAGGCGTCCATTTTATTTGCGATCTCAGGAGTCGTGGCATGGTTACGTAAAATGGACTCATATAAACTTCTTACTAAGTCACAACTTGCTTGAATGTCTTGTTTTAGTCTTTCAAGTTCTTCTGCTGGACAGAAGGTTCTTAGCTTCCCTCTTGCTTCCTTGGCTATCTTCTTCCACTTCTGATAAGCTTTGTTAAAAGCTTTCTCATTCCTCTTATCCTCCACTTCACGGTTTTCTTTTCCTTTCTCGGTTAGAGTTCTTTGGCGAGCACCCGTTCTGTTCTGTTCCAACTCCAAGAGGTTGCCAGCTTCGTCTTCTTGGGCCGACATTGTGCTTGATCACATACACTCAAAATATCAAATAACTAGATGGTATTTAAGAGTTCCACTTGCTGGGATGGATATCAGACAGCATAATATTCATTAAACATACAGGAGTTGCCACACGTCCGTGGTATTGCTGGGATGGATACCAGACAGCATGAGGGTAATTAGATATACAGAAGTTGCCACACATCCGTGGTATTGCTGGGATGGATACCAGACAGCATAGGGTTAATTAGATATACAGGAGTTGCCACACATCCGTGGTATTGCTGGGATGGATACCAGACAGCATAAGGGTAATTAGATATACAGGAGTTGCCACACATCCGTGGTATTGCTGGGATGGATACCAGACAGCATAAGGGTAATTAGATATACAGGAGTTGCCACACATCCGTGGTATTGCTGGGATGGATACCAGACAGCATGAGGGTAATTAGTAGGTTCATTCTTCCTTCTCTTCATGCATGTATTTTCTTTAGTGTAGGGTCCTCAACATACATGTGTTCTCTTCGGAGTAAGATCTTCAACATACATGTATTTTCTTCAGAGTGAGGTCTTCATTGTACATGCATTTTCTTTGGAGTATGGTCTTCATTGTACATTTATCCACTTCAGAATAAAGTCTTCATAATACATCCATCCTCTTCAGAGTAAGGTCTATTTCACATTTATCCACTTCAGAATGAGGTTTCATAATACATTTATCCTCTTCAGAGTATGGGTTTTTACTCACTGTTTATCATCTTCAGAGTATGGGTTTTACTCACTGTTGCTCATCTTCAGAGTATGGGTTTTACTCACTGTTTATCATCTTCAGAGTATGGGTAAGTCTTCGCTCACCACTGGTCGGTAAGTTTTCACTCACCACTGGTCGGTAAGTTTTCACTGTAACTGCCCCCCGGCTTGGTCTTGAAATAAAGATGCGGTTATGTTTCGTACAGATGCTTTTATTTATTTTCTCTTTTTTCTCTTGCATTTCAGCTTAGCAGTACTGTAGCTTTTCTTTGGTACTTTGTACAGGTAGTGACGGTTGCCTCATTTGGTCCGTTTGCACCTCGTTTGCACCTCGTTTGCACCTCGTTTGCACCTCGTTTGCACCGTGAAAACTGCATAGGACAGTCAAACACAAACATACAATTAGTTACATATTTCACATTTCAATATTGTTCACATGTCGTTCATTATTATACAAAAGTGTTCAAACAAACAATTGTATTAAAGATATTTAAAGGGTGAACTCGTCTTCCATAGCAAAGGCACTCAGGGAAAAACAATGATATATAATAACGTTACTTGTCCGGCAGCAGGTGCCTTTGATTAGAATCTGCTTCGTGAGTGCACCACTTTATATGTTTATAAATGTTTGGCGGTTACACACATAAATATACAACAACATATCTTCAACAACAGTAATAATAATAATACATTTGAGTGTTCGACATACCTTATTCCACTTTACCAAGGGTAGTTAATTTAACTGGAGTAAGGTCCTTCCATCATACAATTCGCTGCCTGCTCCGTCGTTATCTGAGTTACTTCCGCCTTGGTCACACAGAAAGCTGTGACCTTTATACTAAAGAAAGACGAGCTCTGCCCCCATGTGGACACTAAATGAAAGTGCACAAGTGGCTCCGAAATATTATTTTCTTAGATAGATAAATAGAGGGCTCAGTATTCTGAGCCTATACAGAGAAATTGATCATCTAGACCAACGCAAATCAAAGCTTACTGACAGTAAAGATGATAGGCATCTTTACCCTTGGCGGTCAGTTACACAGTGAATACCACGATCACAACACCAGAGGGAGCTCCACAAATCATGTCAAACCCAGATTCGGCTCAAACAAGGGACTAAACACGTTTCGCAATTATGCCACATCAATGTGGAACGCCCTACCCAAAGCTGTAAAGGAATGTGAATCACTACCCACTTTCAAAACCACTCTCATAGAACACCTACGGGAAACTGCAATTCGAAACTGGCCCCTGTAAATGTCCTAACACAACCCCCTCCAATGTACAGTAATTTACCTAGTATGGTTTTGTCAATATTCCAATGCACAGTTTTGCTTGTTTGTACAGTGTCCCCCCCCCCCAACCCCCTCCAATGTACAGTAAATTACCTAGTATGGTTGTCAATATTCCAATGTACAGTTTTGCTTGTACAGTTGTACAGTGTTCCCCCCCCCCCCCCCCCCAACCCCTCCTACCCCCCCCCCCCCCCCCCCCCCCCCCCCCCCACCTAACCCCACCCAACCCAACAATCGTTTTTTTGGTGTAGGGCCCCTTTAAGAGATGCCAGCCGGTTGAGCCCAGTTAGAAGGGCTCTTCCCTGCCTCATCAATTACTGTACTACTGCAGTGCCAATTACTCAAGTGCCCTTGGGCAAGGCAGTGAACCACCAACTGCTCCCTTGGATCTGTGCTGATCTGAGGCTAACAGACTGTGCTTCTACTTGGCAGCTAGCAGCTGTGACAGTGTGTGTGTGTGTGTGTGTGTGTGTGTGTGTGTGTGTGTGTGTGTGTGTGTGTGTGTGTGTGTGTGTGTGTGTGTGTGTGTGTGTGTGTGTGTGTGTGTGTGTGTGTGTGTGTGTGTGTGTGTGTGTGTGTGTGTGTGTGTGTGTGTGTGTGTGTGACAGTGTGTGTGTGTGTGTGTGTGTGTGTCCAACCCTCCCTCCCCTTGTAACCAGGCCATTATAAATGAGTTCTTAATCAAAGGTGCACTCAGTATGTGGAATGAGGACCCTATAGACTCAATCGCATACGACTGACCTCAAATCTCAAAACCTGCCCTCTTTTCCTTGATCCTCCAATCGCAACTGTTGCTTCCCTCAGACAATTGTTTGAAATAGGTCAATTATGTGGAGTGGAAAATAATGGTTGAATCTGTCCTCATTGTCCAGCCAGTAAAATTGAGGACCATGTAGATTCAACTATTAAATGCTGTGACAATTCGTATTGTGGGCAATTTGTGTCAGGCTTGAGAATATTCAGTTGACTTTGTACTTATTTTATGTTTACCTTATTGGGGACATTGGGTCTCATTCCCGAATATTTTCCAAAGAGTTCTCTTGGAAGACTTATCTTGGAACCGACTGAGACAGAATCTACGACAAGTCTCTGAGTCCCCAACACGTGGGGAAGATGTCTATCTGAGCTGAGATGCCGCGATGAGGAATTTCACCGCTCTGAAACATGAACATGCGTCCCCGTCCGAAGCTCCTTATAAGGCAGTCAATAGGGAAGTGTGCAGATGAAATCGCAAAAAGTCAATAGTTAGACACACCTGTCCAGCTCATTAGAATGCAACTGATGATGCAGCCATGTGAAAATGGTTGTCGATATGCGGCAGCGCTTTGCAGCCGATCAAAATGAGATTAGATTAATGTATTGTCATCATAGTACAGCTCGTGGTGCCCCTGCCGCAGCGCGCGCACACACACACACACTCGCGCGCAGTACTGTATAGCCTACACGCGTAATGAATGAACGCAGTATAGGCTTATATATTCTAATTACTTGTTTTATTAGGAGAGCAGCAAATATACTTTATACCGTAGTACAGTCCACCATGCAGTCCGCTGGTACGCCCGACTCTGGCGGCCTTAATATGTGTACTGCTGTACGTAGGGCAGAGCATATATAGTATCTACTAAATCCTAATGAAACAAGTAATTAGAATAATATAAGCCTATATACTGTTCATTCATTAGACACGTAGGCTATACTGGCGCACACAAGATTTATGGAATATTAACACTTTGACTGCCGGGAACCGTCTTTAGACGTCTTTGCTGGCCATGCTAAAGTTGCCGGAGGACGCGTTACGTCGTCCTTATATCAATTTTTCAAAAATCTGCGATCGGATTCATATGTCCCCTCCGCTGGCCTGAGATCCACCAGCAGGACCCACTGAGCTCTCTGGCGGTTCAGGAGCGCCATCTGGTGGCCGATCGGCGCAATCGACAAACAGGATGTGGCATAGAGGTTGTCCTAGACGTCCGTAGTACTTCCGGGCGCTCGCTATAGGTCATGGGACTCTGGCTCGTCACGCTACACGGTGATCGATTGGCAATAACTCGATAAACAACATGATTTGGACGTATATACCATTATACAAGCTGGAGATGGACCGGGTAAAAATATATCCCATAATGATAAGATTTCTACTCTACGATGATCGCCCAACGGCGCGCGGAGACTGGGGTGAGTTTCAGCGTGTAACGTTACCGTCTTCGATACTAACTGCTATTATCAACATTTGACCCACATTAGATGATTGGTATAACGCTGCCCACGGAATTATAAACGCCCCCTCGCCCATCCGGTCAACATCAGATGACGTGTAGTAACTTCTAGAAGTACGTCAAGTTGGAATTTTTTATATCGCGCTGATTGCCATCAAACTGTATTTCATCATCAATATAATGCATTTGGGGCTATATATCACGTTCTGGAGAAAGCTGCAGAAAGAGATGAAAACATACTTATACATTAGACCATACTTTACTATGAATATGTGAATGAAAAAGTTTAACGTTGCTACACAATGAACAATACATATAGGACTTTGAATGGGCCCTAATAATGGCAATGTAGCAATAGAATTTAAAGAGTTATAGCCCTGCAAAGAAGGGGACTTTCTCCATAGACAAATAGCGCTGGCAATCTATGGTATATCATGAATTTAACCTTAGGCAGCCAAAGTGAATAGGCAAATATACTTTTTTTGTTGATTTTGAGATTTTGTTATATTTTGCTTCCTAAACATGTCTTCTATGAAATTAGTGACAATAAAATGTCAATAACACACATTTAGTTGTTTATTTTACTTCATTTTGCCTTATTGCATCCATAAATATGCACATATTTAATGGGGAAGTGCCTCATTTGCATATATAAACATAAATTTCAGAAAACTTGCAATATATTTTTTCTTAGTTTATATGTACATAACAAACTGGGAAAGTTTCATAGTGATATCTATTCAAATATTTTTGCCTATTAGGGGGTACTACACTGTACTACACTGTTTGTAGCCTGTGTGTAGTTCTGTTCAGTTCAATAACATCATTATTATTATTATGCAGTTATCAGGCATGTGTTTAGGTTGTCTATTACTAATGGTTTGATTAGGTTTTGTGTTTGTAAATATCTGTTTAAAAAAAAAAGTATGGCATTTTACAATACAGAACTTTGAAGGCGTTTTTCCTCATACTCTGAGCCAGAAATCTCCACTGCAGTAGCACTCACATACACCAAACCTTCCAGTTCTATTCATATCTATGTTCTGAAGGTATTTACAGAGGGGTTTGTTGATATTGCATTCATACCCTGATTTATATCACATTACATTCCTAAAAACATGGCGAAATATGGAATTTTACCATACAAATTTACTGAATGGAGTATTTTCTGATTTATGGAGTGATAAAAGAGATATCCAAAATCCCCTCTGTAATAACCTTTGGCTCTAATATGTCAACAAAATGAAACTATAATTTTGAAAATGGCTTTATCCAATGTTCAGATTTCTGTCCTGGAATTATATGCAAATTAGTGCATATTTAAGTAGATACTGCCTCATTTGCATATTTAAAAATACAATTTCAGAAAACTTGTAATACAAAACAGTCTTGTCTTAATATAAGTAATCAACTGGGGAAGTTTCATTGTGATATCTATTAGTTAATTATTTTACCCTATTCACCTGTAGTGTCTCCCTTAATGCAGTCTATTTACACCGATTAGCTTTAGTTCTTATTTATTTATTCATCCACTGTCATTTCAGTGTTGGTGTATAGGCTATATAGTGTATTTCAATATCAGTTTAATTGATTAATGATATATTCGAAGGAATGCAGGTTTATATATACAATGGGACAGACCTTTGTGTGATATTGTTATAAACTTTATAACAATATCACACAAAGGTCTGTCCCATTGTATACCAATCAATGGGATATATTGAATTTGAATTTCCCCAAGGGGATCAATAAAGGAATATCTTATCTTATCTTATTGCATGTTGACCTGCATTCTTTCAAATGTATAATTAATCATTAAAACAGATATGTAACAAATAAGAAATACAAATTCCACAGAAGGCATTAAATAATTATTACCATTTCACAATAATTGCATAATTGTGTTTGAATATCTGAGTAATTAAAGTAATTATTTGTCCAAAATAGCTGGTTCAGATATGGTTAATCCAGCTGCCCTGTGATCAGATGAATCCATATAATTTATTTTTCCGACATCCGCGTAATTTCTTATCGTACAAATATTGTGATATTTATTTTAATTATGATTAAGTAATTAATTCCAAGGAGGCCTGTAGCGTTGACATGAAGGAATTACTATGATTCCTCCCAAATAAAGCCATTACGAATGGAGAACACAGTCTTTCAAGTTAATACAATTTTCAATCAGTCAATCAATCATAAGTGTGCTCCTCAGCACTCTTAAATTCTGCTCTCAGCCACGGCCAAATCTGATCTCAGGAAAATTTGGGGAATTGCGCTACTTGCGCTAATATGTCTTAAATGGGCAGAAATGTGCCTGAGAGGAAATTTGTTGTCGTAAATTCGTTCGGGAATGAGACCCATTGATCTAAGTTAAAAGTTATTATTAAATGTTATTAAGTACAATCACTATCGATATAGAATATTGAGTATGAATTATGACATATTGTATGTTTGTTCAGGCCTCTCCTTAGTCCAGTGTGTCTGTGTCAAGGCCAAGCACCTGTGCATTCCCTAGTTATATCTGGGCCAACGTGTAGCTAAATGGGTAGGGGAGAAACACGTCAGCGAAAACACATACGCTATGCATTTGAACGTATGGTTATGTATATAACCATAGTTATATGAGCATAGTGACGCTCTGCGTCTATTGCAATACTCTTCATATCCAGTATTGAACTGAAATAAATTCTCACATGTATCTTTACATACCATCATCTGTCTGGCCACACCCCCATCCGCTACCTACATAAGCAGGGGTGTGGCCATACCATCAGCTCCTTCCCAAGTCTTTCACCACAAGGCAAGACCACGGGGTCCTCAGTGAGTCCGACGCAGAGCGTCACTATGCTCATATAACTATGGTTATATACATAACCGTACGTTATATATCGCATAGCTCTGATCTGCATCTATTGCAACACAGGAGCTGAGCAGAGCGGAGCTCGACAAATGTACCCGCTGAGGCCCCCCACAACCATCAGAACCGGGAAGGACCCAAGCCCCCCGAACCACCCTAGCGGGAGACTTCAGCAACTCAACGCACAGGGTGAGCAGACCGTGGGGCGTACCCACGACTACACAAACGCACAACCCGCATGCCACTAGGGAACGAACGGAAAGGAACAAACCCCGGTTACCACCCCTAACATCACGGGGTCAAGAGCAAAAGCCCAATCCCGTGGCAAGGCCGTAGCAGCGGAGCGCGAAGGAGGACCCAGACCCAGGAAGCACACAGCATCTAGACCTCGCCAGGCGGTCACTAGTGACACCGCTCCCCACATCGCCAGCGTATTTGGACAGGGCCCATCCAAGAGCAGGCCCTTCCCCCCATAGCACGCTGCCTAGCTAACTGAACCTGGCATACCCAGGCAGTCACCCAACCAAGTACAACCAGGCCTGAACCTACACCACCTCCAAAATCGAACAAGATCGGGCGTGTTCAGGTTGGTATGGCTGTAAGCTCGAAGCACTCAAGAGGCTACACCCACAGCGGGAGCAGGCAGCGCACCGGGGAGACGACCCCCAAAAGAGGTCGATCCCTCAATCCACAACACAACATGGACCAAGCAACAGTGAGGGGTAATACGTAGTAACACAACCACAAACATCTCCATAACGTCAAACCCTGCAACACCCGGGCCGACCCGGCATTTTTCCCCCGAAAAAAGCACAAGTCCCTCAGGGTACCAGAACAGCAGATCTGCGTCCCCGGCGGACAACGGGTTAACTGACCTGGACCGGCGCGACCAGAACCAGTCCCATGTCCTAATCACACCGCCATCACCAACCCTAGGAGGGGGGTAGGTACGCGTGTCGATCCAAAACATTATAGAGGGCGCCACCCAGACGTACCCTTTCGTACCGTGATCGGTGGCCCACCCCAAGGGCGTGAGACCCCTCTACCTATGATTTGATATATTCCGTTAACATCCCCCAGATATGCACGAGAATTCGTCGAGACAAACCTAGTAAACTGGCGCTCGGAAGAGACAAACTCTATCCCAGTTGCCCCATAAAAACGCTGTTTCAATGATGAGCAACCAAGGCGCGCAAGCCCATGCGTGATTCCTATCAGAAACACCCAGGGCTAGCACTATGTACACATTGAGACCCAAAACATATCCCATAACATAACAAGACACCAGATACCGTTCCTCCAAGCCGCCTGGGAGAACGACAAGAACCCGCTTTTTTCACAGAAAAAAAAATACGGACATGGGTCCCATACGACGCGGCTGAGGGAAAACAACACCCCGTCAACCATGCTCCATAAAAGAGGGGACGGGGAGCAACGTACCCTATGACGGGGGAAACCCATGACTCAACAGACCATTACCGGTGAGGAGTCAGGGAACTCCCTAAACAATACCCCGTCAACCTGCTCCATAAGGAGTGGACGGGGAACCCCCAGAGAGACTTCCCACGTGAGCAATAGATTGAAAAGACATATTTCAACATTGAGCTATGTAACAATTGGACTAGGACTCTCCAAGGAGGAGGCTCTGAAACTCTGAGGAGGCTCCCTCACTGAGAGGGAGGCTCTGAACTCACCGAGGAGGTTCTGAACTCCCTGAGGAGGGGACCCTGAAAACTCCCTAAGGAGGAGGCTCTGACCCAATACACACACTACCAGTAGGGAGCAGAGCAGAAGAACAAAATGTCTCTACTGCGTTGCATCACCCACCAAGCTCAATACACATACAACAGAGCAGAACTTCTTTTTAAGTTCTACTCACCTTGACAATCTGAGGAGCAGGCTCTGAAACTCTGAGGAGGCCCCCTCACTGGGAGGGAGGGTCTGAACTCACAGGAGGCTCTGAAACTCCCTGAGGAGGAGGCTCTGAAACTCCCTGTAACAGAGGTCCACAACATGGTGCCTGAATAACCCACGGAAGTTTTACCAATAGAAACGCGCCCAGTGACGTACTCTATGGCGGGGGAATTTCTGTGGTCCACCGCCCAATATGGCGTGGGACCAGGAAACTCCCCCCCCCCCCCCCCCCCCCCTACCCTGTGACGTGCTGATCCAGCAACGTGACAGGAAGCCCGAAGGACAGGGGGTTTTAACCCCTGACCAATCAGAAAAAGGGGAGGAAGGTTTTACCAGTTCACCCCCTTATGACCCCTCACCCCTGATACGATGTAATGACAAAGTAGAGCCATGACACCAGTCATAGCATGCTACATGAAGCGTTAACAGATTCACATAGACTCATGTGCGAACCTGGCATCTGAATTTTTCAAAGGAAGAAAAACACAGACCCAGAGAGGGCCCCTTTAAGAGCCCCGGTACCAGAGCTTATACATGTGACTTCTGTAGGCCAACACCTAACCCAGTTGTGGATCTTAACGACACACACAACCCTCCATCACAACAAAAAAGGCAAAATACACTCTCACTACCATAAGAGGAACGCCGTTTTTCATAACGAGAGAAGACACAAGTCCTCGATTAAGTACTGACCACAGGCCTTGCTAAGTCCACATGATAGCGACCAAACAATCTTTTCCCTAGGAAAAAAAAATGGCTCCAAGCAGGAGCACAACCCCAGCAGAAGCTGAGGGATTACACCGTATCCCCACAAACATAGTGAAACAATATATTGTAAACAAAACATGTTTGAGAGGAGGGGGGGGGGGCAGGGAAACCGGGGGAATCACCCCTCACCACCTTACCCCTGACATGACTAGGTTGAACAGGTACCGCCCTGTTAATATGTGAACACGCCACCTGTTTATTGTCATCACAGGCTGAGAGAAGGACTCACCCCTCGATCACATGTCATTAAGCATAGCTTTGCAGGGTTATTAACCCAGCTAGTTGTGAGCTCAACTACGTTGTCTAACGTTACATGAACACACCATTTCTCATCACAACCAAACCAGTTCATTTTTACTCACGTAAAAACAATGCAGATTTTCTAGGTAGAGAGAAAGCTATACCAGCGACAAGACAATTCACACACAACACATGTCGTATCCCCAATGTAGTGAAGCAACATACGTTTTGGAAAAAAACATCGTTATTTACAAAACATTTAGAAGGGAAGGAAGGAAGAGGCGTTAAGTGTCCAAAGGACACTTGCCTGCACCATGAACGCAGGCTGAGAGGACTGCAACACTGGTCTCCACATTGACGAAAGTCCTCGTCTTCGTGTTATGGCCTGCTATTCTCACAACTAATGTTCAACGGTGTAGCGCAAGCTAACAGCCAACTCCAAGCTAACATTCCTAGCCTAGCGAACGTATCGAGCTTGCGCCGCAGCTAACAGCTAACTGGCTAACAGGTAGCTCACCCAGCTAGAACGCAAACTAAGCAGCTATCACCGAATTGCACAACGGGAGAACACAATAAGGCCAACACTTCAGACAGCCCCCGTCTGACCCCCTCCTCATCCTAAGAGAGAAGAGAAAAAGAAGTTAACACAGTTTTCAGAACGGTGATTAACAGATATACAGCTGTGTTGGCACAATTCCCTCATGGGCTGCAGCCGATTTGGGCCTGGAGCTTCCGATAACGAAACACCAAACCCACTTTCCTCGTGTTAGGGTAACTTTCAACTTGAAAGATGGGGCCATTCACGTGACAGAGAGAAATCCACTCGTCAAAAGATCTGGGGGTTTTAACCACAGATATTGGTCGCGGCACACTAGTGGGTGTCAAACCAGGACCCTCTTTCCGCCGCCTAAGAGGCAGAGTCTGGGGCCGGCTTTCGTAAATCATGCAGATAATCCCCTCGTAGCAACACAACTGGCGCTCGTGTAGCAAAATCATCACTCACCCAGAGAGGTAGCTAGCTCCTCGCAACAGCCGTCGCCCCTCATGCACAGTCCAGCTGCAGAACCGGAGGTAATACCTGTCCAGCTGCAGCTTGGAGGACTGCAGGTGGGGATTAGACCAGTGACGCGAGCCCCTAATACGAAAATGCCAGTGGAGGTCAGAATGATCATCATCTTCCAGACATCCCAGTGGCGAAGACATTATTGCTGTATTTCCTCGAAAATAGTGAGAGAGAAAACAAAGATATAATGTCAACGTAACTCCTTCATCTTCTACTTTCTTCAAAAATCCATCATCTTCAAAGTGGTGTATACAGGCACTTGACGTGGTGAAAACTGAAGAAGGAGCTGATGGTATGGCCACACCCCTGCTTATGTAGGTAGCGGATGGGGGTGTGGCCAGACAGATGATGGTATGTAAAGGTACATGTGAGAATTTATTTCAGTTCAATACTGGATATGAAGAGTATTGCAATAGATGCAGAGCAGAGCTATGCGATATATAACCTAGGTTTGGTGGGAAAATGCACAGATGCCGTGTTTGGGATTGGCCACCGACCATACGCCTATGGACAGAACAGAGTATAATAATGAGGGCTAGGGCATTAGCTCTCCCTCTCTTTCTGGTGACTCTCTTCTTCTGTACTCCACTCTCTTGGTCTGGAGTCACACTCTCTCTTTCTGGCTACTCTCTCTATTTCTCTTTCTGTCTTTCTCTGCTTCTATCTTTAATCTCTCGTATTCTCTAATTCTCTTATTTCCTACTATACTTCTCTATCCCCTTCATGGTTATTCTTTCATCATATTCCGCTGTCATGTCATTAATGTCTGTTACGTGTTCCATGGACCACACTACGTAAATATGTCATTATGATTTTTTCAATAAATACAAGACATATTATTTGATCTGTTTTCCAGTGTCTTAACATTCTATATAATTCTGTCTTTACCCCACAAGTAACGAAATTCCCCACAGTATAGTCATTATATTTGACTATTGAGTATTGTGTTGTAGTCCGAATCCAGATTAAATAAAGCTACAAGTTAATTCAATGACAGCTGTTAGGTGTTGCAGAGTGTAGTTCAAGTCAAGTTTCAAGTTTGTTTATTAATAGTATAATACAGAAAACGTTATCATGAAATGCTTTTTCTCTGTATGAGCTTGTGGGAGTGTGCTAGATAAAAATAGATACATTTCTTTTTTTTCTTCTACTTTTTTTTTTACTAGACTTCACTCAGGTGTATTATTGATGCTCTCATTGATACTATGTTTGTTCCTGAAGTGTGTGTGTGTGTGTGTGTGTGTGTGTGTGTGTGTGTGTGTTTTTTACTAGACTTCACTCAGGTGTATTATTGATGCTCTCATTGATACTATGTTTGTTCCTGAAGTGTGTGTGTGTGTGTGTGTGTGTGTGTGTGTGTGTGTGTGTGTGTGTGTGTGTGTGTGTGTGTGTGTGTGTGTGTGTGTGTGTGTGTGTGTGTGTGTGTGTGTGTGTGTGTGTGTGTGTGTGTGTGTGTGTGTGTGTGTGTGTGTGTGCGTGCGTGCGTGTGTGAGTTATATATATATAGAGAGAGAGGGGTGAGAGAGATGAGGAAGGGGAAAGAGAGAAAGAGAGCTGGGAGAGAGTGTGTGAGAGAGAGAGGGGGGGGGGGGGGGGGGGGTGATTACTCAGCCCTTGTGTCTGTGAATGTAACAAGTTCCTAACGTTTTCTTTCCCCTATCATGCACACTTTATTCATTGTTCTAACTTATTAACTAAGTTATTTTGTGCATCACTCTGTTTTGAATTTGATGCAAATTTGCAATGCATGAGGGTCATCCTTTTGTGTTAAATGGCTGCATAAAGCAAGCATTTGTTGACTCTCATGTTGATAAGAGTATTAACACTTGGAACTTGAAAAAGATCCGTTTAAGGTAGATAAAAAGAAAATGCAATTAATTTGTGATTAATCGCGAGTTAACTATGGACAATCATGCGATTAATCGCGATTAAATATTTTAATTGATTGACAGCACTAGTCAATATACATACAATATACAATACAGAGTAAAAAGAGTAACAGTGAGGTACAATGCAGAAATGGGATGAGGTACAAACTTAGGGTAAGGTGCAATGAGGTATGAATTGTAGTGCAAATCTCTTTACTAATAAATATAAAGTGTGTTAAAGTGTCTAAAGTGAGTAAAGTGGGTGTTAAGATGAGTGTTTATTTAAAGTGAGTGACTGCACAGGGAGGCGGCACACACATCCACACGTACACGTGATTTGTTTTCAACCTGCTAGGCATAGATTGTGCGTTGCCTGCATGACTGTCTGCGTTGCTTGTCCGACTGTACTCGACTGTCGCCTGACCATGTCCTTGTATGTCGCATGGTCTGATAGATGCATGAATGTCTAGTGGGTTAATGTACAGAATGTTTTAACCTCTTAACTGGCACCCCCAAAAGTGGGAATTTTTTTTACTTGAACATGAGGACTGCATACCTTTTTTGAAAACCAAAATACTATACTTTATACGTATAGCACATGCATGAGCCTTGTCTCTTTTGAAAGATAACATTCTGAAGTTTCTGATACAATAAAGAACATTCACTTTTAGTGCTAAGGAAATTGAGTAACATAGGTCTGAACTTGAGTTGAACTTGAACTTGTGTACTCATGTTTTTCTGTAGTAGTGGCAATATCCAAGTATACAAAAAATTGCTATGGCTGAAAAAACACCATTGGTCCATAGCCTGAAGTCTATGAAGTAAAAATCCGTTCAGAAATTAGTGATTAGGAGCAATTTTGGTAAACTGGGAGAAAGAAAAAAAGCAGGTTTCAGTTTTCTCATTGACTCCAATGCTTTGTTTGTTTGTTTGTTTGTTTGTTTGTTTGTTTGTTTGTTTGTTTGTTTAACCTTTATTTACCCAGGGTAGGTTCGCTGAGCTGAACACCCTGCTTTCCATTCACACCTGGGAGCTGCTTAGTACAACCACAGTATGACACCATTTGTAAGGGTTCGGTGTGGGGGTAGGTGAGGAGACCCCAAATGCAGAACACGATCCGAGAGTAGAGACGACGGAATGAAAAGAACGGGCTTTTACTTAAGCAGTTGCAACAAACAATGATACACGTTAAAACGGTACAAAACAAAGGTGAACTGCAAAACCCGGAAAAACAAAACTCAGCAGTGCTGGAATAAGGAACGGACTCACTGGGAAATAACAGGAGTGAAGGTGAACAGGGTAAGTGACCGAACACAAGGTTAGACAAACAAAACAATGGCAATGGCGCGACAGGGAAGTGAGAAACGGCAGGTACAAATACCACCCCGTGATTACTGATGAGCGCCAGCTGGTTCAAGGCCAGGCATAACCAAGACTGGTGACCACAAAGCAATAGTAAAGAGAAAACTCACATCACAAACATAAGCATATGTAAAGGATTATCCTTAATGGAAACATATGTAAAGGATAAACCTTAATGGAAACATATGAAAAGGATAAACCTTAAATGAAACATATGAAAAGGATTAACCCTTAACGGAAAGCATATGTAAAGAGAAAAACCTTACTGGAAACATATGTAAAGGATAAACCTTAATGGAAACATATGAAAAGGATTAACCCTTTAAACATAAGCTAGACTGGGGAAACACAACATTAACAGAGGCAGCATAACATTAAAAGTATTAAACATAGCCAGCAAACCTAGACCTAAATGCCATAGAAGGTCCAGTATCTGGAGTTGCTGTTTTTGGCCACCAGAAAACCTCTGTTCACATTGTTCAGGAAGGGTCCCCGGCTGGGACCATGACACCATTGGCCACTGAGCAACTCCACTGGAGCAGTTGGGGGTTAAGTGCCTTGCTCAAGGGCACTTCAGCGGTTGGTGTTAGGAGGATGGGAGAAAGTTATGAATTCACTTCCCCAGCCCAGATTTTTCCTGCCGGTCCCGGGGATCGAACCGGCGACCTTCCGGTCACAAACCCTCTTCTCTAACCATTAGGCCACCGCTTCCTCCCCAACACATTCAGTGTTTTTTTCTCACCCTGTTTTCGCTTGTGACTTTTCACCTAGATTCCTGATACGCTCCATCCAACTAGGGGTGTAACGGTACACGGATACGTACTGTACTGCCTCAATGTGGTCCTCCGGTACAGTACACGCTGTGCGACGAATGATTGCAACGGTACGGAACCTTTTTTTGCAAGCCTTGCATCACAGTCACGAAAGGGGCTACGTGCCGGCATTGTTCAACTTTATTGCAAACTTTATCACGCATTTGAACCGGCATCACCCGAATGTGAATATCACTGGTACACTAAAGAAGCAAACCCAGCTCCCCGTGGCATTCAAGCAGCATCTCGCTATTAATTCAGACCGGGCCAAAGCAATAACAAACGCCATAGGTGTTTCTATAGCAGCAGATCTGCGACCATACTCCGTTGTCGAGAACACTGGGTTTAAGCAATGTTTAAGCACATGCTACCTAGTTCCCTCTCGTCCGTATTTCAGCCAGCAAGTCATACCACCAGCTCTGTATAAACAAGCCCCTTTCGTGACTGTGATGCAAGCCCGGCCCCTTTATTCAAGCAGGGCTTGCATCACAGTCATGAAAGGGGCTCTGTATAAACAAGCACACACTACAGTTGTCCAAGGCATCTGCTATATAATAATCTTCAGATTTACTTTAAGTGTTATTAGTAGGTTACAGCAGTAAGCATTAGTTTGCTCAGTAAATTATGGCCAATTCGTTTTATATTGTTTAATACAGTTAAATAACTGTACCGAAAATAATACCGAACCGTGACTTCAAAACCGAGGTACGTACCGAACCGTGGATTTTGTGTACCGTTACACCCCTACTTACAACCACGTCCAACATTTTTAGAGATCGCCAAATGATTGACGGAGCTAGAGCCCCGGGAGTCGCGGGTGGTAATCAAGAACAAAAAAGTCTGCCGTGTACTTTGGCGCACGCCTCACATATCGGCATGTAACTCGAGAACCACTGAGCAGATTTTCTCGCCTGAAACGGCAATCGACAGGGCTTTAATTCGATATATATATTGTATTAAAAAATATGCACACCCGAGTCGCTAGAGGTCGGCAAAGTGGCGCGCCGCGCCGGTGGGCAAATTGTTAACAAGACGGTCGGTGACAGTTAAGAGGTTAAATAGTTTCTATATTCGTTTGAATGTCTTTTTTTTTTTTTTTTTTTTTTTTCTGGCTTTACCATCTAGCCCAGCGACTACAGCTGAAAACTAGCAACCCTGCTAATGTTGGCATATTTACAGTTTTTAATTTTTATTCATTTCTAAATGTATAACTGTTGATTGATATGCACTGTCCCTGATCAAATAAACCGAATAAAGTAAAGTAAAGTAAAACCACACGGTTTGTTTACACGCCCGGGACGTTCAGCGCTTCACTTAAAGCGATGTAGTCGTTTTAAAGTTCAGCTTTGCACTTTTAGTTTCCAAGCTCATGTCACTTTCACTTTCTCTGGAGAAAGTTAAACAACCTTTGGTCTCCAAAAAAACTCTTTCATACTGACAATTATATCCTCCGGGTGAGGTAACTTAAAAAAAGTATATATATTAATTAGACACTTCAAAGTTGTAGAGGCTGTTTGTGTGGGAAGAGAGAGTGGAGGCGTCGGGCTGCTGTTCCCACAAGTGTGTGGGCTTTTAAAGTGCAGTTACAACACAGTCAACGGGAACATTAAGTTAATTAATGCATTATTATTTAAAGGAACGCGCCAACTTTTGGGGAAATTTGCTTATTTGCCATCTACCCTGGAGTTAGACAAGCATATACATACCCTTTTCTTCTGTGTGCATGCATTAGGTTTAGGGAACAGCCACACTGTTAGCCTAGCTTAGCGTCATTCACTGGAAGTAGGTGTGCCACTGTAGCCTAGTTCCCAACAGTCACTCCAAATACACTCCAAATACAACTCCAAATACAACTCCAAAACATTCCTGTAAACATGTTGTGACCTGTGTATTACTATTTTTGTCGAACCACTGCTGCATGGGCGCAGTGATTTCATCACCTCAAAAGCGCAGTGATTTCATCACCTCAAAAGCCCTGTTGTATTTTGAAAAAGGGGTATGGTGTCACATGAGATTAGAGTTTCGAAAGCTACTAGCTACTGGCCATTGAAAGCATTGGCTGGCAGGGCCTCGGGTTGACAAAACAAACACACACTGGATTGATAAAAGCAAATACACTGTGCCAACATGGATAACTGATGCACAATGGAAACACTTGAAAAGGCACATCACCAACACAGAGAGGATCCCTTTTTCCCGACGGGACCACCGGTGGTTCGGAAAATCCCATGTTAAGCGGTGATTCGACAGGAGTACCACTCCGCATGATGCTACGTGGTCTATATAAGAGCTGTTGGAGTGACAGACTAACATTTTGCCAATTTTAATCCAGAGCGCCCACTCTATGAACAAAAATTCGCCGGCAAATAAGTTCTTTCACGCAGTTTCAAACGGTGACGTAAGTACATTGTCTACGTAATTGTTGGTAAAATTATAACATTTTTACATTTGTATGACAGTCTATAGTGCTTCTGTGAGGTTTTTGCAATGTTTTTGGTAATGTTTTTACTTATAAAAAGCCTGTTTGGAAATCACCGGGCTGTAGTGATTTTTTACCCGGAGCGGGGGCTGTCTGACTGGGCATTCAACACGAGGTCCACTACCCCAGCCACGCCAATATTGGCTAAGGCTGGCTAACAAAAGCTAGCGCAAGAAACGACAACCAAAGTATGGTTTATAGTGTATTTTTAGCCACCTTATAGCATTTGTACATTTGTATGATAGATTGTAATTCTCCTGTGAGGTTTGTCTGGACGTTTTAGTAATGCTTTTCACAAAAAAAACATATTTCTAAAAGTCCGGAAATGGCCGGGATTAGCCTTGAGCTAGCGATCTTTGCAGATGCATAATTGATGTATTTATTTAGCGAATGGAATATTTTCAAATGGCCACATGTGATGTATTTAGTTTATTCATAACTGGGCCTTATTCGATATATAATATATACATTACATTTTACATTTAGTCATTTAGCTGACGCTTTTATCCAAAGCGACTTACAAGTTCTGTACGACAAGCCATCAGGAAGGGCACAACTCTATCAGCTGAGTAACAATGTT
Organism: Notolepis coatsorum; assembly: GCF_963971535.1. NCBI lineage: Eukaryota > Metazoa > Chordata > Actinopteri > Aulopiformes > Paralepididae > Notolepis > Notolepis coatsorum. The sequence goes on from NC_140165.1 coordinate 45,498,830, forward strand.
CATCAAAGTGTTGAGTGCTACAGTGTAGGTTAGTTTATTAGGACAAGTGCATGACAGTATGGTTAGTTAGGGTTAGATTTTTATTTTATTTTTTTTAATTCAGATAATGGTTGAAGAAGTGCGTCTTTAGTCGACGGCGAAAGATTGGACGTGTTTCGGCTGTCCTAACTGGGGTGGGTAGTTCATTCCACCATTGTGGGGCAAGGACTGAGAATAGACGACTTCTCTTTGATGACCCTCCCGGAGCTTGGATAGGAGTAGGTCTGAGGCGACCAGAAGATGCAGAGCGTAGGGGTCTTGAGGGTGTGTAGTTAGAGACCATTGACCGGAGGTAGGCGGGACCAGTTCCCTTTGCCGCACGGTATGCTAGGTCGAGGGCCTTGAAGCGGATTCGTGCAGCAATGGGGAGCCAGTGCAGGTCCCTAAGAAGTGGGGTGACATGGGCCGACTTCGGTAGGTTTGAGATCAGGCGGGCCGCTGCGTTCTGAATGAGTTGAAGAGGCTTAGTGGCAGTGGCCGGGAGGCCAGCGAGCAGTGCGTTGCAGTAATCGAGGCGGGAGATGACTGTTGATTGGACGAGGAGTTGGGTGGCTTCTTTTGTCAGGAAGGGGCGGATCCTTCTGACGTTGCTCAGGAGGAATCGGCAGGTTCTGGTTGTCGCTGCGATGTGAGCAGAGAAGTTCAACTGGTCGTCGAGGACAACACCAAGGTTCTTGGCGGTCGGGGACGCGGTCACAGCTGCATTCTCGACTGTGATGGAAAGGTCGGTCAGGGGGGAGGATTTGGCCGGCAGGTGGAGCAATTCTGTTTTGCTTAGGTTCAGTTTGAGGTGGTTGGTCGTCATCCAGGCAGAGATGTCGGACAGACAGGCCGAGATCCGCTCAGAGACGTGGATATCTGAGGGAGGGAAGGAGAGGAAGAGTTGAGTATCGTCGGCATAACAGTGGTAGGAGAAGCCATGCAACGTGATAATGTTACCCAGTGATTTAGTGTAGAGGGAGAAGAGAAGGGGTCCTAAAACCGAGCCCTGGGGGACACCGGCCGGGTGGCCGACAGGGTCCCTCTCCATGACACTTGGTAGGAACGGTCATCGAGGTATGATGACAACCATGTCAGCGCAGAGCCAGCCACTCCCATTCCTGCGAGGGCCGTGAGGAGGATCTGGTGGTTGACTGTGTCGAAGGCTGCAGATAGATCTAGGAGAATCAGGACAGAGGAGAGGCCTTTCGCTTTTGCTAAGTGAAGTGCCTCTGTGACCGCAATGAGGGCTGTCTCTGTGTAGTGACCAGTCCTGAAGCCTGACTGATTAGGGTCTAGGAGGTCATTCTGTAAGAGATAAGCAGTAAGTTGGTTGGATACAGCACGTTCAAGTGTTTTAGAAAGGAAGGAGAGAAGAGAGACAGGACGGTAGTTGCCTATGACGGTAGGGTTCAGGGATGTTTTTTTATGAGGGGCGTGACTCTGGCTTGTTTTAGGGAGGTGGGGACCACCCCCGAGTTGAGTGAGGAGTTGATGGTTGCAGTTAGGAATGGGAGGATGTCTGGTGCTATGGTCTGGAGGAGTGGGGAAGGTAGCCGTCCAGCTGGCATGTAGTCTGACGGTTCGACGTTACCAGTGTCAGGGTCTCGGCTTCTGTAATGGGAGAGAAAGATGACAGAGTGAAGGATGAGGTTCTCAATTCAGCATTTGGAATGGGTGGGGGTTGGGAGAAGGAGCTGCGGATGTTCTCCACTTTTTCCTCAAAGAAGATCGCAAAGTCTTCGGCAGAGAAAGATGAGGGAGGGGGGGTGGGGGGGGAGTGAGGAGGGAGGACATGGTAGCATGCAGTTTGCGAAGATTCTTGGCAGAGGCCTCGATCCTATGGTGAAATGTTACGTGCCCCCGTGGGGAGACGCAACACTAGGCCACAGACAGGATAGGTGAGGATGCAGTGACACAAAACACCGTAGACGGGTTGTAAAATAACAATATTTATTTTACACAAAAGTGAGATCAGCAACACAGAGAGCAAAGAGGACCTACCAGTGAGCACCAAATAATATCAAAATAAAACAAAGCCCCCCCCCCCTTTACAGGCGCGGACGCCCCAAAGTACAGGAGGTGGTGCTCACTCTAAGCTGGTGTCTTTAACAGTGGTTCTCCTACGTGATGCAGATGTAGACCCCAGGGTATCTTCACTGCCCTCAATGTCCCTGTGTGCGAAACAAAAGGTTAATATATAAGAAAAACAATCACCATAAGCTGGGTGACGAGGAATACATAAATACAGAAACAGGTTATGGGTAAAACAGAAATGTACAATAAACGAATGACCTAAATACAATACAATAAACCAGAGCTTCAGGTACCAGCTCTACACCAAATACACAACACTGACAATAATTCCTATATGCTAACAAACAATGAACCAGAGCTTTCACCAGCTCTCACACACAATGAGCTCACACAGAGATTTGACCAGCTCTCACACCAACACTAGCTAAGAGCCTCAGCTCTATACCAAAACACATCAAAGAGCTCTCCCACACAGACACAGCATAGTTACCACAACCAAACGAACCAGGGAGCCAACATACACTGAAACACAAAGGGTATTATGAAGGGAGTGGATGTTGATTGGGTGAACGAGTCTCAGCTGCCGCTGCACCGGGGTGAGTTGCTGATTGACCAGCTGCTGCTGCAACTGGGAACCTGAGAGTGGGATATGTAGACACAAGAGGGAGACAAGACAAAAACAAACAAAACATGCCTATATACACAACAGATTACATACATTACTCCCATATACATAAGGACACAGTCCGTAACACTCCCCCCCATAAAGAGTCAGCCCATGGCTGGCGACAACACAACACCCAAGTACCCCATCAGTTTCCCCAAAGAACACATCATCACAACACAAAACAAAACATCCACCACTGCCACCAACCGACCAGACCATCACCCTCCGCCTCTTCATACCTCTCTTGGTAGCATTTGACATGATCAGGGTGCTGTTGACACAAAATGTCCAGGGGTACAGCAGACCCAACACCAACATCAAAAGATTTAAGACCGTGGTCTGAGAAGGCACCTCACAAAAGAAAACAGAGGGACGGTTCACGGTTAAAATGCACAATGGCAGACTGCTGCCCTTTTCCTCCTCACAAAGTAAAATACATAATACAATGTGAGAAAGACCACACAGCACAGCACAAAATGCAGCGTTACAATACGCTGAGCAGCAGAGAGACCCCCCTCAGAGACAGCACTAGCCTCCTGCAGCCACTTCACAAGCCTGCACATACAAGACAACAAACCCCTCACCTGAGGTTTGTTGTGAAGAGTCTCCCCCATCAGCTGCTTCCTTAACAGCCTAAAAGGGCTGCTCACTGACCGAATGCTATTCACCACCGAACTGACCACCTCCCTGCTTCCAGCTAACCCTGGAGCAGGAGCAGTAAATGAACATGTGCCCAACCCAACGTCTTCACTCTGGGCAACCACCAGCTTACCACAAGTCCTGGGTAACCGTGGTGCCTCAGAGGCTAGTGTTCCCCGTCGAATTGTCACCCTGTCACTCGTCACAACTACCGGTTGTGGAGCACGGGTGATCGCACACACTGGCACATCTGGGAGAAATGGGGCAAACACATCAGGGCACAAAATATTAGGGTGACCCAAAACACATGGCATAACTCTGCCACCAGCGATGTCATTACCTAATAAAAAGGTAACACCTCCCACTGGTAATGATGGGCGCACGCCCACCATGAACACCCCCTTTGCCAACCCGCAGGTTAAATGTATCTGATGGAGGGGCACCGAAACAAAGCCCATGCCGATCCCCTGCACCAACACACTAGAGCCAGTCGATGACTCATCACAAAATGGTAACATGTCTGCTATGATGAATGACTGTGCTGCCCCAGTATCCCGCAGTATGCGTACTGGACGCTGGTCCAACTCACTGCCACTGAGCGAGACCAACCCGTCCGACATAAACGGATCGTAACTGGGACCTGGGATGTCACACACTGTCTGGACCAAACCAACCGCTTTAGGTCGTCCATCTGTCTGAGACTGCTCCTTGCGTCTCAGAACAACACAGTCACTTATTACATGGCCCACTTGATGACAGTAAAAACACTCCCGCTCCTCCTTGTAGCGGGGAGACACTGAGCGGGGCGGACTAGTCTGTCCAACATAGCCACTGCGGCGGATCTGCGGCGGACTAACATGTGACCTAGCTGGAGTGTGAGCAGAAGGGTAAAATGTCCTACTCTCATGTCGGAGAGTACCAAAAGTTTGCCTATGGGTCAGCACAAACTCGTCAGAGAGCACTGCAGCCTGAGCCAACGTACCCACTTTTTGCTCATTCAAATATGTAGCCAAACGGTCAGACAGATTACCCTTAAACTCCTCCAGTAACATTAATTCAGACAGAGAATCAAAATCAGCTACATCACAAGCCCTGCACCACCGATGAAATAGGGATTCTTTCTCCCGAGCAAACTCCACAAAAGTACTGCCAGGTAACTTTCTGCGAGTTCTAAACTTTTGCCTGTACGCCTCTGGCACTAACTCATAGGCTCTAAGCACCGGCGTCTTGATCAAGTCATACGACAAACTATCAGTCAGAGGGAGGGCAGACAGAATTTCCTGGGCTTTTCCCGTTAGCTTACATTGCAGTAAGAGAGCCCAGACCTCTTTAGGCCACTTTAAAGACGTAGCCACCCGCTCAAAAGCATTAAAATAGGAGTCTACCTCCGCCTCACGAAATTGAGGTACTAAAGAAATAAGCCTACTTACATCATAAGCCCCCACAGCCGTGGAAGAGGGTTGAGCAGGACTCCCAGCCTTAGCAGCGTCGAGCTCCAGTTGCTTCAACTTAACCTCCTTCTCAGCATCCACCCGGCGGTTCTCAGTGTCCAGCTGGCGGGTTGAGACCTCAGCCTCCAGCTCCATTTTTCTTATAGCCAACCTGTGACTATATTCACTGTCCCTCTCCTCCTTCCTCTCCTCAAATTGCAACCGTGCTAAACTCAATTTAAGATTGTCCTCCTCAGCACTCCCACTAGGGACAGATGCTGCACGCCCGTGCACTGGAGACGTGACACCCGAAAGGGGAGGCTTATCCTCTACTCCGTCTTTAACCGGGTCCACCACCGGAGGATCCTCGCCCTCCTCGTCTGTGACTATAGGGGAAGAAACAAAAGACGCTCCCTCACCGACACCGAGCACCTTGTTCCACACCAATATGCGCACCACCTCTTCTCTCAGGTCAGCCTTTGCCAAACTTTTAGAAAGGGCGACCTGAAAATGCGAGGCGATGGCAAACAAGTCTTCCCTCCTACACTGATCCAAACGATCAACCGAGGGATCACCCAGGAACACCTCCACCCCAAAAGACGACATCCCTACCCAGACCAGTGCACACAAACACCAAAAACACACCTAACAAACTACCACCCAAAACCAAAACCAAGCAACGTGCCCACCGCACACCAACACCAAATGTCTGTCGCCCAACTACCGAGCCCCCATTTATGTTACGTGCCCCCGTGGGGAGACGCAACACTAGGCCACAGACAGGATAGGTGAGGATGCAGTGACACAAAACACCGTAGACGGGTTGTAAAATAACAATATTTATTTTACACAAAAGTGAGATCAGCAACACAGAGAGCAAAGAGGACCTACCAGTGAGCACCAAATAATATCAAAATAAAACAAAGCCCCCCCCCCCCTTTACAGGCACGGACGCCCCAAAGTACAGGAGGTGGTGCTCACTCTAAGCTGGTGTCTTTAACAGTGGTTCTCCTACGTGATGCAGATGTAGACCCCGGGGTATCTTCACTGCCCTCAATGTCCCTGTGTGCGAAACAAAAGGTTAATATATAAGAAAAACAATCACCATAAGCTGGGTGACGAGGAATACATAAATACAGAAACAGGTTATGGGTAAAACAGAAATGTACAATAAACGAATGACCTAAATACAATACAATAAACCAGAGCTTCAGGTACCAGCTCTACACCAAATACACAACACTGACAATAATTCCTATATGCTAACAAACAATGAACCAGAGCTTTCACCAGCTCTCACACACAATGAGCTCACACAGAGATTTGACCAGCTCTCACACCAACACTAGCTAAGAGCCTCAGCTCTATACCAAAACACATCAAAGAGCTCTCCCACACAGACACAGCATAGTTACCACAACCAAACGAACCAGGGAGCCAACATACACTGAAACACAAAGGGTATTATGAAGGGAGTGGATGTTGATTGGGTGAACGAGTCTCAGCTGCCGCTGCACCGGGGTGAGTTGCTGATTGACCAGCTGCTGCTGCAACTGGGAACCTGAGAGTGGGATATGTAGACACAAGAGGGAGACAAGACAAAAACAAACAAAACATGCCTATATACACAACAGATTACATACATTACTCCCATATACATATACATAAGGACACAGTCCGTAACATGAAAGAAAGAAGCTTTGGCATTAGTAATGGTTTTGGAGAATGTTAACAAGAGGTTGTGATATGTGTCGATGTCAGCAGTGAGGCGTGACTTTCTATACTTCCTTTCAGCTGCTCTCAGGACCTGTCTTTGTTCTCTCACTGGATCTGTCAGCCATGGACTGGGTGGGGAACGGTGGGCAGGTTTCTCAACAAGGGGACAGAGCTTGTCGAAGGAGGTTGCAAGGGCTGTATCGGCCCAGATCGGACAAAATAGGCAGATGGATGTGCGAGATGTGCGGTTCAAGAGAGCCGAGGAGTAGTACAAGCTAGTGCCATCCAGGCTGAGATGCAGGCTGCCTCCAAGGCTGACTCTGCCTACGTCATGCTTCCATATACGGCAGAGGACATGGAGGAAGACAAGGCTCTAGGAAGAAAATGGGGTAAGTTTGAAGAAACATTTCAACGCACACATTCAATTATTTTATGAATTAATATGTAATATGTACAAATATTTTTTTTATAATATTTCATCTCACTAATTCATTCATAACTTTTGAACAATAGATGCCATTTCTAATCTGTCAGCTGTTCTATATTGCCAACAAGATTGTTTACATTCCATACAGTCAAATTGTCCTTGTACCAAGTAAGGAAAGTGCTTGGAAATAATTTTTTATCTTCCAAGTTCAAGTTGAAGTTCATATCATTGGAAAGCCGTAGTTGTTAGCTTCAAAATGGTACCAAATATGACGTACTTTGAAATACCCACTAACTAAATAAACTTAATAATCCATCACAAACCCATGAAGGTCAAGCTCAGAATACGGTCATATTTATGGGCCCGTAGGTGTAAAAGGGTTAATGATAAAGTATTTCACCTTGTAGAAGAAACCTTGCTCTATAAAATATGATATGTAAATGTCAACGGACTAGTTGAGGTGCATTGTGGTGAGTTTTGCACAGTGCCTACAGTAGCTTCCTGCCTGAAGTGCACATTTGCCTAAAACATATTTTCACTGGCTTGTTATTGTGATTCTGTGTGAGGTAGAATATAATGCATCATATCTCCAAAAACTCCACAATTTGCTGTTTCATTATGTAGGGCTGAAAAGTAAGCAGACCATGTCTCTTGTGTGCACACTGTGTACTTTCACTCTCTGCCGCCACCTTTCATTTATATTTTTCAAGATAAACATGATTTAACCTATTCATGTCTTGATGATTATTTTTATTCTTTTAATTAATTTTACATACATCACATTTTATCACAAAAAACTAACATCATTATACATGTGATCTAGCAGAGGTAAATACAAATATTAATAGATGCTGTCTATATTGCTTGTAATTGAGATACAGTTAACATCTGTTAAGTATTATTACATAAATTGTAAAAGAGAAAATTGTTAAAATCCCAAAACACTGAGTGATTAACGTAAGGTTATGTATATAACCAAGTTCTATGAATTATGGTGACGCTCAGCATCATTCTGCACGCACTTCACTTCGTGCACAAGCACTGAATAAAAAATTCCACAATGTACCTTTACATCCCAACATTCGTCTGGCCACACCCCTATCCGCTTACCTTCATAAGCAGGTGTGTGGTCACCTACTCGCCTCCTTCCCAAACTTTCACCACAAGGTGAGATCAAGGGCTGCAGCGGCGTCCTGATGCTGAGCGTCACCATAATTCATAGAACTTGGTTATATACATAACCTTACGTTCTATTTCATTATGGCTGCCGCTCAGCATCATTCTGCACAAGAGGAGCTGAGCGGGAGCCAAAGCTCGACAAATGTACCCCGCTGAGGCCCCCCACAACCATCAGACCGGGGAGGACCGAGCCCCCCGGCCCTCCCTAATGGAGGGATACCCTCCCTAATGGAGGGATACCCTCCCTATTGGAGGACGGGAGGGAGACGGATCCGACCGTGCGAAGAGGAACTCAAGCAACTCAACGCACAGGGTGAGCAGACCGTGGCTTGACCCCACGACTATGCACAACCCGCATGCCACCAGGGAACGAACGGAAGGAACAACCCTTGTTACTGCCCCCAGAATCACGGGGTCAAGAGCAAACCCAACCCTGTGGCAAGGCCGTAGCAGCGGAGCGCGAAGGAAGACCCAGACCCACTGAAGGGACTGGATCCCCTGGAAAAAGGGGGCCCGGAGAGGTCAATGACGCCAGGCATCAAGACCCCACCAGGCGGTCACTTAGTGACACCGCCCCCCACATCGCCAGCGTATTCGGATAGAGCCCCTCCAAGAGCGGGCCCTTACCCCCCAATAGTACACCGCCTGGCACACTGACCCTGCAGAACAGGCAGTCAGCATGAAACAGCGATCGAGACAGGGGAGGGTTGAATTGGACGATACGAAATTGGGATGGGAGAAAAATTGAAAATGGGAGAAAAAGTGGATACAAAAATAAAAAAAAACGTCTAAGCGATATGGAATCCAGCACATCTGGCTGCAGATGTTTTGACTGACCTTAAATGGTTCTGTGAATTGTCCTTGTTTTTGTTTTAATTTGTGAGATCTGACTTGTTTTTCAATGTGTACATAATGTAAATATCTGTAGATGACAGCATCTACTCTGACATATCTATAGATCTTAAAAGTAGCAGGCAGCTAGGCCGTTGCTATGGGGAGAGATAGGGAAAGAGTGGGTGTGACGTACGTGGGTTGGTCATTATCATTGTTACTGTATTTGGAAGACCATGTGAACATCAGGTTAGTATAATTAGTATGGGTTGTGTTATTTTTGTTTGTGTGATGTGTCATCTTCGAATTCTGTTTTTCTTTCTCCCTTCCCCAGATACCACTCATCCCCCTGATTGAGCTGATTGCACCTGCTTGGTGCACCTGTGGGCAGTCAGTGGAATGAGTGGTTATAGTCTGGAAGATGACACACACACGGGGCGCCTCATTTGAATCACTGCCACGTTCCAGAGTGGAGTGAGGAGGTTGCCTTCTCGCCTAGCTGTAGCTATGGAATGATATCGTGTGGCTTTCTCTTTGTGTCCCATGACTGGCACAGTTACATTTATATTATTTACTAAGTGTTTGTTTGTATATATGTATGTCTTGTTTGTCCTCCCCTACCTTTTTCCCCTGTGCATTATGGTGGAGGTTTAAATCCCTATCACCATAAATATATTATTTACTATTTGGAAAACGTCTTGTGTGGCTTTCTTACCTACCTGGGACATTGCTTTAAACGCATTTACTGAGAGAGGCTGTTTTTGTTCATGTGCAGCCGGCTCCAGTTATTATTCTGTGTGGTCCTTAGACCTTTGTACATGACAGTGGGTCAGAGGTGACAGGAGACGTGGTTGCTAGGGACTATACCTTATAGATGGGAGCTCTTCCGGTTTTGACTCAGACTAGGAAACGAAGCTGACGCAATAGCTGGAGGGTGGTGGGAGGGGCCTCCCCTCTCCTTAGCCTCGAGGTAGCGAGCTTCGGCTAACAGGGAAGGCTTTTTGGCTAACCACTAGGCCTCAACCACCATCGGACTGATAGCAGGAGAGACGGTAGAATTAAGGAATTCAATAACAGTCAAAGACCTTTCAGAACTGTTTTCCATCTGGTACAGAGGCTATGTTTATGGAATAAACAGCAACATCAAGGAAAGGTATCATGTTTCCAGTGTGTCGTTAATTCTTCTGAGTCGAATGCATCACCGGGGAGAGAGAGGGTATCAGTGAGTACGATGAGTAAGAGATAAACACAACGACATCACGGGAAACTGAGATTACTGGCTGAGGACCTGATTATCTTACAAATTGCTATATGTTTGTTTTCTAAATATATGTTTGTTTTCGTCTGTAAATGTGAAATTGTAACTGTGCTGCTGCCTATCTTGACCATGACACTCTTTTTTTTGTATTTTATTTTTTTATTCTTTTTAAAACAAACACATAAACAAACATGACAACACACGATAAGATATACAAGCATTAGTTGTCAGTGCACATCCAATGAAATCACATTTTAGTTAATTGTCTTATATAGGATATACCCTTAATACCTGTTATCTAAAAACCTAAACACATATGCTCCAGCTCGTACCCCCCCCTCCCGGACCCCCCATTGGATAATCCATCCATTTTCCCTCGCTCCTAACCAGACATTACCATTATATGCTAGCTTTTATTTTCTCCACCACTTCTAACCACAATGTCATTTTGGATTCATTGAGACCCAAAATTCTTGCTGTAGATATTTCTTGATAGATCACATCGAGATATGTAATAATCCAGACCTTCCGGAACATTTTTTCCGGTTGGAACCATCGTGATGCTATCAGCTTTTTAGCCACTGTGATACCCGATAAAACCAATCTCTTTAGCTGTGGATGTACTGCACACTCAAAAACATCATTCAGCAGTAGTACAGAGGGGTGTACAGGTATATTCGAAGTTAAGAGATTTGATAGTTGCTGGGTCACCTCTTTCCAGAATATCTTAACTGGTGGGCAGTCCCAGTACATGTGCATAAATGTCCCCTTGTCCCCATTTGTACATAAGGAGCATTTGGAGTCTTGTATAAGACCCATTTTTTTCAGTCTTATAGGAGTCAAGTATGTCCTGTGAATATAGTTAAGATTGATTTGTTGATGGTCCGGGTTCCTTGATGGAATCGAATATTTGCCCAGGCTTCTTGCCAATCAAAATCACTTTCCAGGTCTGGTATATCCCTCCTCCAGACGGAGTCTAGGTGGAGGGTTTCATATGAGGACGTTAGTAATTGATGATAAAAATCTGAAACAAAACCTCTTGATATCTCTCTTTCATAGAAGAATTTGTGGTATATGTGGTGTACAATTGGTATATTTAATGGAACACTGTGAGCCTTCAAACATGCCAATAACGTAAAAGTAATATGTGGACTTAGTGAGATTAAATTTTTTGCGTATTTCATTGAAACTACAAAAACCCTGTTTATTGAAGACGTCTCCTAATGAGTGTATGCCTTGCTTTTCCCATCTAGGGAATCGTATAGGTTGTTTTCCTATCCAGAGTGCATTGTTATTGAATAAGGGAGTATGATTATGCCATTTATGTAGGGTAGAATATTTTTTTTGTGTTTCGCGCCATATCCGGATCGCATGAGTGATTATGGGGCCAAATTTCCGTTTGCATTGCTTAATTGGTAATTTGGTGTATACTATGCCCTTCAGCTTATGTGGAGCTACTATATTTTCTTCTAAATTTCTCCAGGATACTAATGCTTGGGGATCAAACCATGTTGTTAGTGGTCTTAAAGTGTACGCCTTAAAGTAGTGGTAGAAATCTGGAAATGCCATACCTCCGTCTGCTTTGTTTCTCTGTGCGGTGGATCTTTTTATACGTGGTGGTTTGTTATTCCAAATAAATTTGTATGTGGAGGAGTGTAATTCTTTCCAGTAACCCTTTGGAGGGGGTAACGGTAGCATTGAGCTGAAGAAGTTGATTCTAGGTAGGACGTCCATCTTGATTATTGATATACGTGCCTGTACTGAGTTTTTAAGTTTCGACCACCTGACAAGGTCGTATTTGATTTTGTTTTGGATTTTTATGTAATTGTGCTTCACCGTTTGGCTTATGGTGGGGAATATCTCAACTCCCAAACATCTAAATTGTTTTACCATCTTTATCTCTTTTGGGAGGGTTATATTTCTTTTTGCAGGGGCGTTAAGTGGGAGGAAGGCCGACTTCGGCCAATTTATCCTAAATCCCGATATATCTCCAAAGTCCTCAATCAGCTTGAGAAGATGAGGCAATGCTGTGTTGGGGTTTTGCATGAACAGTATTACGTCGTCCGCATATAAACAAATTTTGTGTTGTGTGCCCTTGATTATGATTGGTTCTATGGATTGGGATTGTCTTATATATTGTGCTAAAGGCTCTAATGATAGATCGAATAGTCCGGGACTAAGAGGGCAACCCTGTCTGGCTGAGCGTGATACCGGAAAGATTTTGGAGATGATTGTACCTGTTGTAATCATGGCCGATGGGTCTTTGTATAATACTTTAATCATATCAATGAATCCTTTTCCTAACCCCATCCTTTCTAATACTGCCCATAGATACGACCATTCCAACCTGTCAAAAGCTTTCATTGCATCCAGGGACAGTATCGCCTTAGCTGTGTTGTCTTCCTTGTTGGCATCTAGTACGTGTAGTAATCGTCTTATGTTATCGGTGATCAAGCGACCTCTTATGAAGCCAGTTTGGTCCGGGTGAATTAAAGATGTCATATGCTTTTGTAGTCTGATGGCTAATACCTTAGAGTACAGTTTGATATCGGTTCCGAGGAGGCTTAAAGGTCTATAACTACCGCACTCGGTGGGGTCTTTGTCTTTTTTAAGGAGGACTGTTATGAGTGCAGTATTGTCATTCTTATGGAAGTTCCCCTCCTTAACTGAGTATAAAATCATATTTAGTAATAAGGGTCCAATTATGTCCCAACAAGAGAGGTACATTTCTGGTGGGATACTGTCTCTTCCAGGAGCCCTACCACTTTGCATTTCAGATATGGCCTCCCTAAGTTAATCTAGTGTGATCGGTGTTTCTAACTGTTTAGCATCATCCTCTGAAAGTTTAGGGAGAATAATTTGATTAAGATATGTGTCCATTTTGTTTTGATCGAAGGTCATTTCTGATTTATATAAGTCGGAGTAGAATTCTTTGAATGTATCGTTTATTTTTTCAGGGTCTGTTTCAAGTACTTGTTGTGCTCTAATGGTAGTTATATCTGCAAATTTTGCATTAATTCTTAATCGCATGGCTAATAGGTGACTTGGTTTAGAACCTTGACATGACACTCTTGTAAAGGAGATTTTTAATCTCAATGAGACATTTTCCTGGTTAATAAATAAAGGTTAAATAAATCAAATTAAAAATAAAAGTAACTTTGAAAATATCTTGGTCAAAAGTTCGTACTAACTACTTACTATTTTGTAAAACCCTCTGCATGAAATGGTCTCCGTAAGTGGCCAAAATCATTGCAGCTGGGTTCCCTGAATGAAAAACGTCACTCATTCTTAAACTGGAAGTGCGTTCTCGTACACCTGTATTTGCATACAGACACGCCACGCCAGCTCTTTATAAGGAGCTGGCGGGGGCTGTGTGCACACGAGGGCCGTGTGCAAAAGGCTTCATTTGGGATAAATAGTTGGTGATAGCATTCAAGTAGATTCTACCGACATCCTCGGAATTAAGTAATTATAATAATAATACGACAATATTTCATTAACAATTACGTTTTATAGAATAGAATAGAATTTATTATCCCGAGGGAAATTTGGCGCTGCAAATCGCTCACATTAAACATTTAGACAGAACAAATCACGAATAAGAATAACTAAACAAATTGCCTAAGAATATAATAAAATATACAGTAAATAAATACAGTACAAATATACTGAAGTCTACAATAGGTGTAATATTGCACAGTGTTGTTTCAAAAGTAAGGGTCCAGGAAGACTTTAACTGTCACTCTGTGCTCAGTGATGCAGTGAGGCACAGTGATGCATTGTATAGTCTGATGGCTGTCGGAATGAAGGACTTCCTGTGCCGTTCAGTGCTGCATTTAGGTAGAGTGAGCCTAGCACTGAACATGCTCCTCCTGTCAGCCAAGTCTGTGTATAGTGGGTGGGAGGGTTTTCCCTGATGGCCTGGAGCTTAGCAAGGCTCCTCCTCTCCGCCACCCTCGCTAGAGAGTCCAGCTCCACCCCAACCACGCTACTGGCCTTCCTGACTTATCCAGCCTGTTTGTGTCCCCTGCTCTCAGTCCGCTGGCCCAGCAGGTCACAGCTCATAGAACATCCTCAACATCCTTGTACAGACATTGAAGGATCTCAGCCTTCTGAGGAAGTAGAGTTGGCACTGGCGCTTCTTGTACAGTGCCTCTGTGTGTTTTGACCCGTTCAGTTTGTTGTCGATGTGCACACCGAGGTATTTGTACTCCTCAACCATGTCCACATCGACTCCCCTGATGGAAATGGGGGTCACAGGTGCACTCCTCCTCCTCACCAGCCCCACCCACCAGTTCCCTGGTCTTCGCCACATTTAGCTGCAGGTGGTTTTATCGCACCAAGTGACGAAGTCCACTACCAGTTCCCGGTATTCCCTCTCATCACCGTCCTTTATTAGTATGATGAATTGAAAATGGGGGACCCTGAGGTAAACAAGACGAAAGTCTTTCTCTGGTCTGCATGCCCTTAACAATTATGTGTATTGAGCTGTACTGTATTGTACCCATTCTGCAATCTGTTAATAAAATGTTCAATCAATCAATATACATCCCACTATCGTAGAGTCATCAGAAAAACTCTTGAAGGTGGCAGGACTCTGACCGATAGTGGACGTTGTTGGTGTAGACGGTGAAGAGGAAGGGAGAGAGGACTGTCCCCTGCAGGGCCCCGGTGTTACTGACCAGTCTGTCTGACACACAGCTCTGTAGGCGCACATACTGTGGTCTGCCCGTCAGATAGTCAACAACCCAGGACACCAGGGGGGCCTCTACCTGCATCGCCTCCAACTTCTCACCCAGCAGCCCAGGCCTTATGTTATCAAAAGCACTGGAGAAGTCAATGAACATGACTCTCACAGTGTTTCCCGGCTTGTCTAGTTGAGTGTAGGCTCGGTTCAGCACGTAGATGACAGCATCCTCTACCCACAGTCGGGGGTGGTAGGCGAACTGGAGTGGGTCTAGGTGGGGTTTGATCACCGGGCAGAGTTGATCCAGGACTAACCTCTCCTCCCTATCTGTCCGAACTCCTGCACCGCCACACCCCCACCGCTCCCTCAGATCAGCTGACCAGCTGCTACTGGTGGTGCCTAGAACTAGGCTCAAGACTAGGGGAGACAGGGCTTTCTCCACCTCAGCGCCTAGACTGTGGAACAGCCTCCCCCTCAGCGTACGGACCGCCCAGACCGTGCAGGCTTTTAAAAACCTACCTGTTCTCCTTGGTCTTCCCCCCCACTTAATCACCACTAGACCCCTGGCCCTTCTATCCTCTTTGTTTTACTGTGTCCTACCTGTTTTTATTACTTTCATTGCTTTACTATGTTTTTAATCTTATATCTTGCATCATATTATTTTGTTTTTATTACTTTCATTGCTTTATTATGTTTTTAATCTTATATCTTGCATCACATTATTTTGTTTTTATCAACCTGCCTGTGAAGCACTTTGGTGCCAGCTGCCGCTGCCTGGAAATGTGCTATATAAATAAAATTTACTTGACTTGACTTGACTCTCCATGGTCTTCATTATATGGGAGGTTAGAGCCAGTGGCCTGTAGTCCTTGGACATGCTGGGACGCGGGCACTTAGGGACAGGGACCACCAGTGGCGGACTGGGACACAAATTCAGCCCGGAACATTCAGACGCACCAGCCCACACACCGGCCCACGCACCGGCCCACGCACTGGCCCACGCACCGGCCCACGCACCGGCCCACGCATCGGCCCCGAAACCGGTCCACACAACGGCCGTTATGAAACACTTGTCCAGTATTAAACAACCCAAGGCTGTGGCTAAGGAGTCAACATCAGGGAGACCAAATCCACACACCGCCCCTAGATGTGCACTCATGCACAGTGCACACACAGAGACACACACATACATATACCGTTACTTCCTGTCATTGGCATATGTTTTTTTTTTTTACTAACATCTTAGTGCCTCATTAGCCTAGGGATTAAGGATACATGAAGTATTAACTACACCATCATAATATTGAGGTTTTGATCCATAGAAAAGGTCTGTGCTACACAATTTCAGTTAGATTGGATTTATTGTCCTTTAATTTGGCACTCATGACATTAGTTGCTTGCCGTTTAATCAACATCGAAAGACCCCCCACTTCCTCCCAGACACCCATTCCAAGAGCTTGTTTTCTCTCTCTCTCTCTCTCTCTCTCTCTCTCTCTCTCTCTCTCTCTCTCTCTCTCTCTCTCTCTCTCTCTCTCTCTCTCTCTCTCTCTCTCTCTCTCTCTCTCTCTCTCTCTCTCTCTCTCTCTCTCTCTCTCTCTCTCTCTCTCTCTCTCTCTCTCTCTCTCTCTCTCTCTCTCTCTCTGTGTATGTGTCTCTCTGTGTGTGTGTGTGTCTCTCTCTCTCTCTGTGTCTCTCCCTCTCTCTGTGTGTCTCTCTCTGTGTCTCTCTCTCTGTGTCTCTCTCTCTCTTTCTCTCTCTGTGTGTCTGTCTGTCTGTCTGGACTGGGCTCTCTCTCTCCCCTCAGGGTCAGCTGTGCTGGACTGGGCACTCTCTCTCCCCTCAGGGTCAGCTGTGCTGGACTGGGCGCTCTCTCTTTCCTCAGAGTCAACTGCATAAGAAGAACATCAGCAATCAATAATAATGGCTTGAATTCATACAGCGTTTTTCAGCCTTTTGAAAACACCCAAAGTAGTAGTAGTAGTAGTAGTAGTAGTAGTAGTAGTAGTAGTAGTAGTAGTAGTAGTAGTAGTAGTAGTAGTAGTAGTAGTAGTAGTAGTAGTAGTAGTAGTAGTAGTAGTAGTTTATTCAGTCATCATCTCACACAATACAATATACACCATCATTTAACAATATTTGATTTTACAGTGACTGAGAAGGTACAGACTGAAGCAATGCTTATATAACCTATGCCTGTCCTATATTCTTAACAAAAATTAAAAAAATTAAGACTCCAAAACAGTATTCTAAAAGAAAATAGCAAAAAAAAAACAGTATTATTCACCCTTGTAGTTTTCAAAAATAGCTTTACAAAACATTTTCTTAAAAACCAAAAGCGAATTACTCATTCTTAACTGTATATCAGCATTGTGCCACAAAGCGCTTCACAGAAACCATCAAGCATTCACACTCACACAGTCATACGCTACTGGTGGTCGTGAGCAGCATCAGCAAACACAGCTTCCCTGTGGCAGACTGACGGAATCATGTCTGCTATTCAGCGCCAACCACCATCAACAACCTTCATAAATACATTCAACATTAATGGAATAGGCTAACTACCAACTTAGCTGTAGCAGTTAGCTGTTATATGCAATCACATTTGTTTAACTACGGGGTAGTAGTTGACCTAGTTGTTAGCTTAAGCTAGTTAGCTGTGGTTATCTACAAACATGTAGATGAGACTAATCGAGAACATGGCTAACTGTTGGGAATTCTAAGGTACATCTTATTTAAGCATGTAAAATGGCAACTAATCAATTCAATCAATTAGATTACCAATATTATATCAACATGAAAATTTGAAAGGGAACATAATAGTATTTTATTTTAGTATTTACTATTATAATATTAGTAGCCAATTAATTTGCAGCCCGTCCTAGGTTCTGATTGGCTCTCTAGGTTAGCACTTTAGCTTCTGATGCTGTGGTGGGCACTAGTCCTAACATTGCTAACTAAACTTTTAGTCAGAGAAAAAACGTCACGAGTCACGACTATTTACGTCCACGTGCTGTAAGGAATCAGGAATACGGAAAGCACATTGTCTTGTAATAGAATGACTGAAATCACTGCAAGAACTAGTATAGGCTAGCTAGCCCTCATGAACCGGCACACACCAACAGTAGAATATGCACTAGGCAACTGCACGCACCTGTCATGTTACTGTTGGTTCCTTCCACTTGAACTTCATCATCATTAGCAGCAGCAGCTACTCTAACGCCAGCCCTTCCTCTACTAAACATGTCTGTAATTTTAGAACATTGTTCTGCGTCTTTTACTAGCAATTCTAGCTTTTTCAGCTCCACCCTTTCTTTTTTTGCATTCTCCATTTCTGCGCTTCTAGGCCTACTCGCGGTTGGGAGGAAACGTGAATCTCATTCACTGATGTCTCATGTCTCATTCAAGACTGGCTAACAAAAGCATGTCTTTCACTTAACACCAAGAAAACAGTGTGTATGATGTTCACAAAGTCACCAGTAGAGGTCACTCACTCTAATGTGTTTCTGGGAGAGGCGGAGCTGGACATTGTACATTAATTCAAGTATCTTGGGGTCACATTGGACTCTACATTGACCTTCAAAAAGTAATGTGAAGAAAGTGACAAACACAGTCAAGTTTAACATCGAAAACTTCAGGCAGATCAGGCCCTGCCTGCCAGTTAATGCTGCAAGGATGTTTCTGCATTCAATGATTTTATCACACATCGAGTACTGTTTTATCAACTGGTCACTTTCATATGTCACTACTCTTACACCAATAGAATTACTCTACAAAAAAGCCATAAAAGTATTTGATAGGAAACCAATTTCATTTCATCACTGTAATGTTTTAGAAAAACATAACATGCTAAGTTTCGAGAATTTCCAAGTTTTCAAATATACTTGCTTCATGTACAAGGGTCTGCATGGACTTGCCCCTCCCCCATTGAATGAGTTCATCCAACAGAAAGCAGACACTGGCATTACCACCAGGGCCATCAGTAGAGGGGACTGTAAGGTGCCTTTTCGGTATACTACCATTGCAAAAACTGTGTTCTCTGTTAAAAGTGGTAACTACTGGAATAGCCTACCAGTTGTGATTAGAGAGTGCCCTACATACTCCATGTTCAAGACCCATCTTAAACTGCATCTTAAGGCAAACCAGAACTGTGATAATTTTTTATCTGATTTAGTTTATGCAACTTGTTTATTGTTTTATTGCCGGCCCACACACTGGCCCACACACCGGCCCACATAATGGCCCACACACCGGCCCACATACGGCCCACACACTGGCCCACACACTACACCGGCCCACACACTGGCCCACACACTGGCCCACACACCGGCCCACATACTGGCCCACACACTGGCCCACACACCGGCACACACACTGGCCCACATTAGTGGCCCACACACCGACTCACACACCGGCCCACACACCGGCACACACACCGGCCCACATACTGGCCCACACACTGGCCCACACACCGGCACACACACTGGCCCACATTAGTGGCCCACACACCGACTCACACACCGGCCCACACACCGGCACACACACTGGCCCACATTAGTGGCCCACACACCGACTCACACACTGGCCCACACACCGGCCCACAGACTGGCCCACACACCGGCCCACACACCGGCCCACATACTGTCCCACACACTGGCCCACACACCGGCACACACACTGGCCCACATTAGTGGCCCACACACCGACTCACACACCGGCCCACACACCGGCACACACACTGGCCCACATTAGTGGCCCACACACCGACTCACACACTGGCCCACACACCGGCCCACAGACTGGCCCACACACTGGCCCACACACCGGCCCACATACTGTCCCACACACTGGCCCACACACCGGCACACACACTGGCCCACATTAGTGGCCCACACACCGACTCACACACCGGCCCACACACCGGCACACACACTGGCCCACATTAGTGGCCCACACACCGACTCACACACTGGCCCACACACCGGCCCACACACTGGCCCACATTAGTGGCCCACACACCGACTCACACACTGGCCCACACACTGGCCCACACACTGGCCCACACACCGGCCCACATTAGTGGCCCACACACTGGCCCACACACTGGCCCAAAAAAAAAATTAATATTTTTTTTTTTTTTTTTAAGTAATTTTTTTTTTGGACCAGCCCACTTTGGTTCCGGCCCATCGGGATTCGTCCCGAACGTCCCGATGGCCAGTCCGCCAGACCACACAGGAGGTTTTCCACAGTGTCGGGACTCTCTGCAGCCTCAGGCTCATATTGAATATGAGCTGGAGCACATCACACAGCTGAGAGGCACATGTTTTGAGTACCTTTGGGCTCACCCCATCAGGAACCGCAGCCTTGCCTGTGTGTAACTTGCTCAGCTGTATACTCACCTGGTCTCATCAGATTGTTTTTAGTAATACTGTGCACGAGCATTACACTAGAGGTTCCAGTAGTGGGCAGCTTGAATTGCCAGGTCCTAGAACCAGCGCTCTGGGGAGATCTTTTATTTTTAGAGCATTAACTCTGTGGAATGGCCTGCCTCGGAACCTCTGCTGCATTTACAGTAGATTCACTTTTAAAAATAATCTTAAATTGTTTTTAAATTGTTTTTAACACTGTAAAGTGTTTTTTTGTTTTTGTTTTACACTAATGTAATTTTAGCTATATTAATTGTTACAGTAGGTTCATTATGCATTGTGTGTACTGACTTTTAATAATTTTGTTTTTTTGCAATGGTGATTGTTTTTGTGTTTTGTTGTGTGTGGACCCCAGGAAGACTAGCTGGTTGCTATCGCACCAGCTAATGGGGATCCCTAATAAAATCAAATCAAATCAAAGTCTGCAGAGAGCCACACTGCTCAAGTTGAAGGGCTGAGAGGTGTGGGGGTGGGCAGGGCAACTGGAGTAGTGTCGGGGGGGGGGGGGGGGGGTGGACATAGACTAGCCGGGGCCGCTGTATCAAACCTGTTGTAAAACAGGTTTAGCTAATTTGCGATACTGTACGCACGCAGTCACCTGCTGCATGTTAACCTCTTTAGCCAGAGTGGTCCGTCGGCGGACCGCAGATGACATCACGTCATAAATCCATGTCTACAGACTGTATGGATTAATGTTGCGTTTTTTTCCCAAATGTAGCCAAGAGTAGAGACCCTAATCCTGTCAAAACAGCAGTCATAGTGTATATTTTCAGCAATACATTTGTTTACCAATAGGTTAAAGTGTTATTAGTGAAATATTAGTTTTTCAAATGCATTCATTTACAAGCGATTATCATATATTATCATTAATATATATGTTAATAATATAGCATATATGTAGTTCATATTAAAATGTCAAATCCTCTCTACACCCATATCAATCATTTCACTAATGAAAGCCTCTAGCAAGCTTCGGCCCACCGTCTATATCCAATAATGAAAGGTAGAAGACATCTATCAATGGTTTATTCAAAAGTGAATCAAGCAATTAGTTACAGACAGGTATACAATACGTTGCAAGGACACATTTTTACATTGCCATGAGCAGACATTCTATATTATGCAAGGAGCAGAAAGACTGAGCTTCTTTTATGGCATCACTAGGCAAATGAACATGCTTCTTCAGAATAGAATACAAGCAGAATACAAGACACAAGACCAAATAAAGGAATAGGTATTGGTCAGTTAGTTAGGGTTGGAATACAGCTGAGCTCAACATTTTTAGAACACAGCCTCTCATCAGGAGCTGTTGTGAGGAATGCGAAGGCATTCCCTGTGTGCACACATAGTATCTGTCAGCTTTAACCCTCCGGGCACCTTTGTCGCAATTCTCGTCAAATAGCCTTTTTTCCACGTGTTTGTGGATAGGGTTGGCTATATTTTATGTAGATGCCAGGAAAGTAGCTCACTATCACATCTTTGAGTCACATTACAATAATCCATGTTTGTTTATTTTTCAAAAATCACTATTAAGTGCGTTTTATACACCTTCCACCCTAGTCACAGGAATGAATAGGTTGACTCCCATGTTAAAAATTGTTTTGAATACACAGCCTGTACAGTTTAAAATTAGAATGAATCATAAGTAACATGATAAAAGGATGGATGAGGCCTCCAATAGGTAGTTTGTGCATTTATTCAGGATTTTAACCATAATTTTCTTTAGGGTTAGGGTTAGGGGGTTAGGGTTAGGGTTATGGTAACCCTAACCCCCTAACCCTAATTTTAAAAATGGTTAAACTCCTGAAAATGAATAAATATTCGATATGTATGGTGAGGACTGAAGTTAATAATGATATTCATGAAAGGAAATTGGAACAATACATGAAAAATATATGTTTTACTGAGATCGCAGTTGCTGTCACTAGGGAGAAAGGTGGGAGTTTTTTTAAGGTTGACTGGAGCGTTAAAACAGTGAATAATAGTCACTGTTTAAAGGGGCTATGTACTGCTATTCCTAGCACTATTTGGGCAACTTTACACAATTCCTGTTAGTCTATTGAAGACATCTGTAAGGTTTTTTTCAAAAAAAATGCATTGTTTTATATTTCTAATCAAGTACTCAAAACCATCATTTTCCAGCTTCAAGATTTCAGGCTGTTATGGCCTGGCTCCGCCCATAAGCACTTTGAGTGACAGTCAGCCCACACAGTCTGCTACTGGTAGATCAGGGTCCCCCATTTTAAATTCATCATATGACACACACGACATACAGATAGACAGTACTGCTACATCTATACATTTATGACATACCAGATTTTCAAATACAGTACTGTTTGTGATACTAAAAAAATTTGCATTGGAGGAGGTTGGGTAGGTGGGGTGGGGCTGTACATTGGGGGGGGGGTTGGGTAGGGGGGGACACTGTACATTGGAATACTGACATACATTTGACATAGAAACTGTACATTGGAGGAGGTCGGGTATGTGGGGTGGGGTTGGGTGGGGCTGTACATTGGAGGTGGGGGGGGGGGGGGGGGTTGGGTACATTGGAATACTGACAAAGCCATGCTTGGACTGAGAGAGATAGAGAGAGAGAGAGAGAGAGAGAGAGAGAGAGAGAGAGAGAGAGAGAGAGAGAGAGAGAGAGAGAGAGAGAGAGAGAGAGAGAGAGAGAGCGAAACCCGACACCTCTGCAGTGCACACACTCGCGTGTGCCGCGCAGCAGGTGCTTGCCACTAACGCAGGATATGCTGGTATCGAGCCCAGCTCTCTGCGTTGCTACCGGCTTGGCCGGCCGTCATACTAACACAATTGGCAGTGTTATAGGGCGGGAAAGCCGGTGGGTGGGGATTGGACGTTGTGGACAGCGACTCCTACAGGTCGGTTGGGTGACGCCGGTGCGGCGGAAACAGGAAGTATCGGGGGCAGCGTGAGCCTCCCACGCGTTACTCCTCGCCACTGAGAGTTCGAGCTGCTGCGGTGAAAAGATGCTACAGGCTGCCTCCTCGTGTACCGGAGGGGACACGTGATGCAATAAGGCTTCTATCCTCACTACAGCCGACCAGTGGGAGGCATAGTCTAGCAACGTTCAAGACAGGGGAGGGAAGAATTGGAAATACGAAATTGGGATGGGATAAAAATAGAAAATGGGGAGAAAAAGTGGATAAAAAAAACAATAGATACAATTATAGACGTATAGATTATTTACATTAGATTAAAACCTGCCAATATCTGACACTACTAGTGTCAAGTTGTTTGTAGCGTGAAAGTGTGAATAAACCAAGACAGAAGTGGCTATGAAATTATGTAAATAAATAATAGGATAAACATAGATGAACTAATAGATGAACTAACTCACAAACAAAGCTTCTCGGAAGGCTAACACAGGCGGATGAAAAGAGAGGTCTTAAAC
Source organism: Notolepis coatsorum (assembly GCF_963971535.1). Classification (NCBI taxonomy): domain Eukaryota; kingdom Metazoa; phylum Chordata; class Actinopteri; order Aulopiformes; family Paralepididae; genus Notolepis; species Notolepis coatsorum. The sequence goes on from NC_140165.1 coordinate 45,522,554, forward strand.
CGTGCTCTTCTCTATCTCGCTCCTCTGGCCTGTTCCCGGAAGTGCCGCTCGCAGCGTTTCAAAATGTGGCTATCTGAAACACATGCCCATGTGTAACGTGTGCCTATTTAAAATGTCAATGCTGCTACAGCGCCACCTATTGGCCAAATGGTATCGTTGTGGTCACTCAGGTGTCATATCATGATCCACAAACTTGGTTGTGATAGCACTTTTATTTTTATTATTACATTTTGTATTAAGCTCTGCCCACAGCATTTGAGGGAGACATTGAGGGAGAGCTATAGTGAAACTGTATGGAATATATTTTGTCTCGGTCCAGACATGACCTGTACCAACCTGCATCATTTGGTGGCGATTAAGGAGTAGCGGAAAACTGATTTGGAGCACATTTTAAATGGTGGACAATAGGGGTGTAACAAGGCATCGATCCTAAGGTCGAATCGCATCGAATCGTGGTCAAATTAAGGTGAGACAGCACCCCCTAATAGGGAAAGAAAATACTTGAATATCACTATGAGATATCACTATGAAACTTTCCCAGTTTGATATGTACATATAAACTAAGCAAAAATATATTACAAGTTTTCAGAATGTTATGTTTATATATGCAAATGAGGCACTTCCTCCATTAAATATGCACATAAATTATTTGCATGTATCGCCAAGACTTGCATCACCAAAATGGATAATGCCAGATTCAAAAACTTGGTTTAATTTGGTTGATACATTCAAAACGAAACTTTGTATAGAAAGACTTTGTGGCCATGTCCTCTTATCAGCCCATACATCAGGAAATACTGTCTACTGTCATAAAAAAAACTATTTTTCGCCTAGTTTTGGTATAAAATGTACTATAAACCCGGCTATGAATGATATTGAAAGAAGCATAATATGGATGGGAAGAAATGTGGAAAGTTTGGTGTGTGTAGGTATACTAGGGAAATGGGGTTCCAACTCTTTATGTGTAAGTAAAATGCATACAAACGTAAGGTTATGTATATAACCAAGTTCTATGAGTTATGGTGCGCTCAGCACCAGTTGCATAATATCTCGCTTCAGTGGATATGCACTGAATACATTTCAAAATGTACCTTTACATACCAACATCCGTCTGACCACACCCCCATCTGCTGCCTACATAAGCAGGGTTGGGGCCACACACTCATCTCCTTCCCAACAAATTTCACCACAATGAAAGATCAAGGGCCGCAGCGGCGTCCTGGTGCTGAGCGCACCATAACTCATAGAACTTGGTTATATACATAACCTTACGTTCTATTTCGGGCTGTTGCCCCCCACAACCATCAGACCGGGGAGGACCGAGCCCCCCGACCCTCCCTAATGGAGGATACCCCCCCTATTGGAGGCTTACGGGAGGGAGACGGATCCGACCGTGCGAAGAGGAACTCAAGCAACTCAACGCACAGGGTGAGCAGACTGTGGCTTGACCCCACGACTACACACACGCACAACCCGCATGCCACCCGGGAACGAACGGAAGGAACAAACCTCGTTACTGCCCCCAAAATCACGGGGTCAAGAGCAACCCAACCCCGTGGCAAGGCTGTAGCAGCGGAGCGCGAAGGAAGACCCAGACCCACCGAAGGGACTGGATCCCCTGGAAAAAGGGGGCCCGGAGAGGTCAATGACGCCAGGCATCAAGACCCCACCAGGCGGTCACTTAGTGACACCGCCCCCCACATCGCCAGCGTATTCGGATAAGGCCCCTCCAGGAGCGGGCCCTTTCCCCCCAATAGCACACCGCCTGGCACTCTGAAACACAGGCAGTCAGCATGCCGTAAGCACTCAAAAAGGTTAACCAACGGAAGCAGGCAGCGCACCGGGGAAACCAGGCAGCAGGCTGTAACCTGAGCCTGGAGCACTGCGGACGAGACAGGCGCCAAAGGAGTAAGCTGAAAACAGCCCCCCCGGTGGAAGGGGCGTATGCTGGCGTTGTTGATCACCATGACAAAGCCTCCATTAAAAAAAACCCACCCAGAGGGGTCGAGGCAGAGAAGGTTGACATGATTGGCAGACGTCATGAACGTGCAGGGGCACACTCAACCGGGTAACCCGGGAGTTGACTCTGCTCCAACATACCAGGGAATCAACTACCCTCTCGGTACAGACGGTGGTTGTTCCTATAACCCCTCAAGAAAAAACTCCAAAACACACCTGCGGGTATACACTGGCTATACCGCAGTACAAATGTTTCAGTTTTCAAAAAAGGGTTATTCCAGGCCTACGGGTCGACGAAACATTACTTCGGACCGGGCCCGGCGGCTCGGGAAGCACAGGGTTAGCATAGGAGGTCCAAGACCACCCCAACAGCCCCCTCTTCGCCACACGTGAGAGAGGAGCGAAAAGAATGCAGAACCAGCCCTAAGCACACCGCACTTGGTATTCCCAGGCGGTCTCCCAACCAAGTACTAACCAGGACCGAACCTGCTTAGCTTCCGAGATCGGACGAGATCGGGCGTGTACAGGTTGGTATGGCCGTAAGCCATTACGATAGTGCAGAGTACAACATGTACCCAACAAAGGGTCTCCATAACGCCTAACCCTGTGACACCCGGGCCGACCCGGCATTTTTCCCCCCGAAAAAAGCACAAGTCCCTCAGGGTACCAGAACAGCAGATCTGCATCCCCGGCGGACAACGGGTTAACTGACCTGGACCAGCGCGACCAGACCAGTCCCGTGTCCTAACAGAAGAGGGGGTAGGTATGCGTATCGATCTAAAACATGAAAAGAGGGCGCCACCCAGACGGTCCCATTTGGACCGTGTTCAGTGGCCCACCCCAAGGGCGTGAGACCCCTCTACCTATGTTCTGATCTATTCCGTTAACATCCCCCAGATATGAACGAGAATTCATCGAGACAACCTAGTAAACTGGTGCTCGGAAGAGACAAAATTCCATCCCAGTTGCCCTATAAAAACGCTGTTTTAATAACAAGCAACCAAGGCGCACTTAGCCCCTGCGTGATTCTTTAACAGAAACACACCGAGCCAGTACTATGTATGCGTCGAGACCCAAACACATCAATGGATAGTCTAGCAAGACACCAAACATTGTTCCCCCAAGTCGCCTGGGAGAACGACACGGAGCCGTCGTGCTTCATGTTCCTTCCTCTTTTTATTTAAAAAAGAAAGAAACACAGACTGACATGAATCCCACGTGACGCAGCTGAGGGTAAAAATTGTTTAGATTTTTACATCCCACCACCCTCGCCATAGGGAGGAGACGGAACTCCCCAGAGAGACTTCCCACACGAGCCGTATAGATTGAAAAGAATATATTGCAACATTGAGCTACGTAATACTTGGGTTAGGGCTCTCCGAGGAAGAGGCACTGAACCAATACACACTCAATAATCGAATTGAATCGAATACACACACAATAGAGCAGAACTCCTTTTTGAAGTTCTACTCACCTTGACAATCTGAGGAGGAGGCTCTGAACTCTGAGGAGGCTCCCTCACAGGGAAGGAGAGTCCGAACTCACAGAAGGCCCGAGGAGGAGTTTCATGAGGAGGAGCTCTGACAACTCCCTGAAACGGATCCAACATGGACCTGGACAACCCACGGAAGTCTTACCAACAGAGACGTGCTCAGTGACGTACTCTATGGCGGGGGAATTTCTGCGGTGCACACGCCCAATCTTCCAGGGCGTGGGACCAGGAAACTCCCCCCCCCCCCCCCCCCCTCTTACCCTATAACATGCCGAGCAGCAATGTGACAGGAACCTTGAAGGACAGGAGGTTTTAACCCCTGACCAATCAGAAAAGGGGATGAAAGGATTACCAGTTCACCCCTTTACGACCCCACACCCATGATACGATGTAATGACAAATAGAGCATGACACAGTCATAGTCTGCTACATGAAGTATCTAACAGCTTCACATAGCTCATGTGCTAACCTGCTATCTGATTTTTACTAAGGAAAAAACACAGAATAGAGAGGGCCCCCTTTAAGAGCCCCGGTACCAGACTTACACATGTGCTTCTGTGGCCAAATCTAACCCAGTTGTAGATCACAAGACACACACAACCCTTCATCACAACAAAAAATGGCAAAAGTACACTCTTGCTACAGAGGAACGCCGTTTTTCATAACGAGAGAATACAGAATCCTCGATTATGTATTGGCCACAGGCATTGCTAAGCACACATGATAAGTGACCAAACAATCTTTTCTTTAGGAAAATATAGTTTCTCAAGCGGAAAGCACAACCCCAGCAATTAAGCTGAGGGTTACATTGTATCCCCACAAACACAGTGACACAATATATTGTAAACAACATGTCTGAGAGGAGGGTGGGGAAGCCCCAGGGAAACCGGGGGGATCACCCCTCCTTCCTTACCCTTGATACGACCAAGTTGAACAGGTAACCCTGTTAATATGTGAACACACTGTTCATTGTCATTACAGGCTGAGAAAAGAATTCACTCCTCAATCACATGTCACTAAGCATAGCTTTATAGGTTAATTAACCCCCTTAGTTGTGAGTTCACGTTACATGAACACACATGTTCTCATCACGACTAACCAGATCATTTTTACACATGTAAACAACAACCCGATTTCTATGGAGAGAGAAGCCATACCAGTGACAAGACAATTCACACACAACACGCGTCGTATCCTCAATGTATTGCAGCAACACACGTTTGGAAAACATCGTTATTACAAAACATTTAGGCTAACGGGACACCGAAGTTGAACATAGCATCTCCTGTGTCGGCGACGAGGGTAGCGTCGCTGCGCCACCCAGCCGCTACGTTTCTCCATGTTGACGCAGTCCTCGCTGGCAGGGCTCCCGGTGTAGGTTCGACTAACATCCTCTGTCAAAGATGACATCGTAGTCAGAGTGTTTAAGGCATGTTATAGTCATAGCAATGTTCAACAGTGTAGCAACAAGCTAACAGCCGCTCTCGACTGATAGCAACAAGCTAACGTTTCCTAGCCTAGTGACACAACGGGCTAGCGCCGCAGCTAACAGCTGACTGGCTAACAGGTAGGCCACAACTAGCATGCAAGCTAAGCAGCTATCACCTGAACTGTACACAACGACATAACAAGCCACACTTCAGACAGGCCGCCGTCTGAAACCCTCCTCATCCTTTAAGAGAGAAGAGAAAAAGAGATGTCAACACAGTTTACAATGGTGATTCTACCAGACATACGGCGGGGCCGGCACAAGTCCCATCTGGGCTGCAGCCGACTTGAACATGGATCTTCCGATAATGAACATCCATGCCCACATTTCCTCGTTAGGGTGTACTTTCACTTTTATGTGAAAGATGGGGCCTGCACGGGACAGAGAAGCATCCGCTTGTCCCGAGAATCCTGGGATCACCAGGTCCTGGTCGCGGCCCACTAGTTGACCATAATGGGCTTCAGACCAAGATCCTCCGCCGTCGCCTAAGAGGCCGAACAGAGGACCCTAATCTGGAGCCGGCTTTCGTAAAAATTGTCAGCTAGCCCCCATAGCACTAACAGACAACTGACGCTCGCAAGCAAACATTACTCACCCAGGCTTGAAAACCAACCAGTCCCTCACAACAGACTTCCACAGTCCAGCTGCATAGCCGGAGGGCCAACCCCATCCAGCCGCAGCAAAGGAGGACTGCAGATTGGGGAGTATATCAGCGACGCGAGCCCCTAATACGAAAAAAACTGTGGAGGTTTAGAATGATCATCATCTTCCAGACACTCCAGTGACGAAGACAATATCGCCGTATTTTCTCGAAAATAGTGAGAGAGAAAATAAAGATATAATGTCAACGTATCTCCTTGTTCTTCTGTTTTCCTTTCCTCAGACTAATATTTTCTCCACGTCAAGTGGTGTATACAGGCACTTCCTTGTGGATGAAATTTGAGAAGGAAATGAGTGTGTGGCCCCATCCCTGCTTATGTAGGCAGCAGATGGGGGTGTGGTCAGACGGATGTTGGTATGTAAAGGTGCATTTTGAAATGTATTCAGTGCATATCCACTGAAGCGAGATATTATGCAACTGGTGCTGAGCAAAGCCATAACGAAATAGAACTAGTTTTTCAGAAAACAACCTCAACGTTTTGTATTGTAAAATGCCATATTTTTTTTTTAAACAGCTATTTACAAACACAACACCCAATCAAACCATTCGTAATAGACAACCTAAACACATGCCTGATAACTGAATAATAATAATAATAATAATAATAATAATAATAATAATAATAATAATAATAATAATAATAATAATAATAATAATAATAATAATAATAATAATAATAATAATAATAATAATAATAATAATAATAATAATAATAATAATAATAATAATAATAATAATAATAATAATAATAATAATAATAATAATAATAATGTTATTAAACTGAACAGAACTACACACAGGCTACAAACAGTGTAAGTGTAGTACCCTCTAATAGGCAAAAACTAATTTGAACAGATATCACTATGATACTTTCCCAGTGTGTTATGTACATATAAACTAAGAAAAAAATATTGCAAGTTTTCTGAATTGTATGTTTATATATGCAAATGAGGCACTTCCCCATTAACACATTGATGGTCATGCGGCACGGTGGTGTAGTGGTTAACACTGTCGCCTCACAGCAAGAAGGTCCAGGGTTCGATTCCCGCTTGGGGACCAGGTTTCCATGATGCCAGTTACCCAGGTGGGGTATCTCCCAGGCCTTTCTGTGTGGAGTTTGCATGTTCTCCCCGTGCTCGCAAGGGTTTCCCCCCCGATAAGATAAACCCAATGGAAAAACTTGCACAACAACAAGATCGCTAACGCTGTGGCGTCCTTGACGAAGACGGACAGGAGCACTTGGATTGGTCCCCTGGCGCGGCTCACGTTGACGCCTGTCTGCTCCCGGCTGCCCTTGGGGGGAAGGACGACGGGATGGGTTAATCGCAGATACGAATTGCATGCATCGCATGTGTGCCAATTGATGACCTCGGAGCAGGTCCTAAATTATAAATTATTATATTATTATTGGGGCCCGTCTAATATAATCGTAGAGGGTCAGCAAATGTAAACAGACTTGGGGCTGTTTGTAGAGCTAAATCTATACTTTATAGCAGCGGTTCCCAAACTTTTTTGGCCGTGCACCCCCTGTCACCTCCCGACCTAGCTGACGCACCCCCCAATGGGTTTCTGTTAGAAAAAATTGTTGCTGGTCTCCGTGCACAGATTTTATTTTTTATTTTATCTCTTCCCACGGCGACTATGGATAGGGAATTTCATTATTTAATTAAAATGTGAGAGCAGGCAACTGCACCTCCTCATCCATCACCCTCAACATAGGGGCCCCCCCGTGCGAAGAGGAACTCAAGCAACTCAACGCACAGGGTGAGCAGACTGTGGCTTGACCCCACGACTACACACACGCACAACCCGCATGCCACCCGGGAACGAACGGAAGGAACAAACCTCGTTACTGCCCCCAAAATCACGGGGTCAAGAGCAACCCAACCCCGTGGCAAGGCTGTAGCAGCGGAGCGCGAAGGAAGACCCAGACCCACCGAAGGGACTGGATCCCCTGGAAAAAGGGGGCCCGGAGAGGTCAATGACGCCAGGCATCAAGACCCCACCAGGCGGTCACTTAGTGACACCGCCCCCCACATCGCCAGCGTATTCGGATAAGGCCCCTCCAGGAGCGGGCCCTTTCCCCCCAATAGCACACCGCCTGGCACTCTGAAACACAGGCAGTCAGCATGGCCGTAAGCACTCAAAAAGGTTAACCAACGGAAGCAGGCAGCGCACCGGGGAAACCAGGCAGCAGGCTGTAACCTGAGCCTGGAGCACTGCGGACGAGACAGGCGCCAAAGGAGTAAGCTGAAAACAGCCCCCCCGGTGGAAGGGGCGTATGCTGGCGTTGTTGATCACCATGACAAAGCCTCCATTAAAAAAAACCCACCCAGAGGGGTCGAGGCAGAGAAGGTTGACATGATTGGCAGACGTCATGAACGTGCAGGGGCACACTCAACCGGGTAACCCGGGAGTTGACTCTGCTCCAACATACCAGGGAATCAACTACCCTCTCGGTACAGACGGTGGTTGTTCCTATAACCCCTCAAGAAAAAACTCCAAAACACACCTGCGGGTATACACTGGCTATACCGCAGTACAAATGTTTCAGTTTTCAAAAAAGGGTTATTCCAGGCCTACGGGTCGACGAAACATTACTTCGGACCGGGCCCGGCGGCTCGGGAAGCACAGGGTTAGCATAGGAGGTCCAAGACCACCCCAACAGCCCCCTCTTCGCCACACGTGAGAGAGGAGCGAAAAGAATGCAGAACCAGCCCTAAGCACACCGCACTTGGTATTCCCAGGCGGTCTCCCAACCAAGTACTAACCAGGACCGAACCTGCTTAGCTTCCGAGATCGGACGAGATCGGGCGTGTACAGGTTGGTATGGCCGTAAGCCATTACGATAGTGCAGAGTACAACATGTACCCAACAAAGGGTCTCCATAACGCCTAACCCTGTGACACCCGGGCCGACCCGGCATTTTTCCCCCCGAAAAAAGCACAAGTCCCTCAGGGTACCAGAACAGCAGATCTGCATCCCCGGCGGACAACGGGTTAACTGACCTGGACCAGCGCGACCAGACCAGTCCCGTGTCCTAACAGAAGAGGGGGTAGGTATGCGTATCGATCTAAAACATGAAAAGAGGGCGCCACCCAGACGGTCCCATTTGGACCGTGCTCAGTGGCCCACCCCAAGGGCGTGAGACCCCTCTACCTATGTTCTGATCTATTCCGTTAACATCCCCCAGATATGAACGAGAATTCATCGAGACAACCTAGTAAACTGGTGCTCGGAAGAGACAAAATTCCATCCCAGTTGCCCTATAAAAACGCTGTTTTAATAACAAGCAACCAAGGCGCACTTAGCCCCTGCGTGATTCTTTAACAGAAACACACCGAGCCAGTACTATGTATGCGTCGAGACCCAAACACATCAATGGATAGTCTAGCAAGACACCAAACATTGTTCCCCCAAGTCGCCTGGGAGAACGACACGGAGCCGTCGTGCTTCATGTTCCTTCCTCTTTTTATTTAAAAAAGAAAGAAACACAGACTGACATGAATCCCACGTGACGCAGCTGAGGGTAAAAATTGTTTAGATTTTTACATCCCACCACCCTCGCCATAGGGAGGAGACGGAACTCCCCAGAGAGACTTCCCACACGAGCCGTATAGATTGAAAAGAATATATTGCAACATTGAGCTACGTAATACTTGGGTTAGGGCTCTCCGAGGAAGAGGCACTGAACCAATACACACTCAATAATCGAATTGAATCGAATACACACACAATAGAGCAGAACTCCTTTTTGAAGTTCTACTCACCTTGACAATCTGAGGAGGAGGCTCTGAACTCTGAGGAGGCTCCCTCACAGGGAAGGAGAGTCCGAACTCACAGAAGGCCCGAGGAGGAGTTTCATGAGGAGGAGCTCTGACAACTCCCTGAAACGGATCCAACATGGACCTGGACAACCCACGGAAGTCTTACCAACAGAGACGTGCTCAGTGACGTACTCTATGGCGGGGGAATTTCTGCGGTGCACACGCCCAATCTTCCAGGGCGTGGGACCAGGAAACTCCCCCCCCCCCCCCCCCCCTCTTACCCTATAACATGCCGAGCAGCAATGTGACAGGAACCTTGAAGGACAGGAGGTTTTAACCCCTGACCAATCAGAAAAGGGGATGAAAGGATTACCAGTTCACCCCTTTACGACCCCACACCCATGATACGATGTAATGACAAATAGAGCATGACACAGTCATAGTCTGCTACATGAAGTATCTAACAGCTTCACATAGCTCATGTGCTAACCTGCTATCTGATTTTTACTAAGGAAAAAACACAGAATAGAGAGGGCCCCCTTTAAGAGCCCCGGTACCAGACTTACACATGTGCTTCTGTGGCCAAATCTAACCCAGTTGTAGATCACAAGACACACACAACCCTTCATCACAACAAAAAATGGCAAAAGTACACTCTTGCTACAGAGGAACGCCGTTTTTCATAACGAGAGAATACAGAATCCTCGATTATGTATTGGCCACAGGCATTGCTAAGCACACATGATAAGTGACCAAACAATCTTTTCTTTAGGAAAATATAGTTTCTCAAGCGGAAAGCACAACCCCAGCAATTAAGCTGAGGGTTACATTGTATCCCCACAAACACAGTGACACAATATATTGTAAACAACATGTCTGAGAGGAGGGTGGGGAAGCCCCAGGGAAACCGGGGGGATCACCCCTCCTTCCTTACCCTTGATACGACCAAGTTGAACAGGTAACCCTGTTAATATGTGAACACACTGTTCATTGTCATTACAGGCTGAGAAAAGAATTAACTCCTCAATCACATGTCACTAAGCATAGCTTTATAGGTTAATTAACCCCCTTAGTTGTGAGTTCACGTTACATGAACACACATGTTCTCATCACAACTAACCAGATCATTTTTACACATGTAAACAACAACCCGATTTCTATGGAGAGAGAAGCCATACCAGTGACAAGACAATTCACACACAACACGCGTCGTATCCTCAATGTATTGCAGCAACACACGTTTGGAAAACATCGTTATTACAAAACATTTAGAAGGGAAGGAAAGAAGAAGTGTTTAAAGTCCGGTCGGGACCTTCCTACCCTGAGCGCAGGCCAAGAGAACTGCAATCTGGCTAACGGGACACCGAAGTTGAACATAGCATCTCCTGTGTCGGCGACGAGGGTAGCGTCGCTGCGCCACCCAGCCGCTACGTTTCTCCATGTTGACGCAGTCCTCGCTGGCAGGGCTCCCGGTGTAGGTTCGACTAACATCCTCTGTCAAAGATGACATCGTAGTCAGAGTGTTTAAGGCATGTTATAGTCATAGCAATGTTCAACAGTGTAGCAACAAGCTAACAGCCGCTCTCGACTGATAGCAACAAGCTAACGTTTCCTAGCCTAGTGACACAACGGGCTAGCGCCGCAGCTAACAGCTGACTGGCTAACAGGTAGGCCACAACTAGCATGCAAGCTAAGCAGCTATCACCTGAACTGTACACAACGACATAACAAGCCACACTTCAGACAGGCCGCCGTCTGAAACCCTCCTCATCCTTTAAGAGAGAAGAGAAAAAGAGATGTCAACACAGTTTACAATGGTGATTCTACCAGACATACGGCGGGGCCGGCACAAGTCCCATCTGGGCTGCAGCCGACTTGAACATGGATCTTCCGATAATGAACATCCATGCCCACATTTCCTCGTTAGGGTGTACTTTCACTTTTATGTGAAAGATGGGGCCTGCACGGGACAGAGAAGCATCCGCTTGTCCCGAGAATCCTGGGATCACCAGGTCCTGGTCGCGGCCCACTAGTTGACCATAATGGGCTTCAGACCAAGATCCTCCGCCGTCGCCTAAGAGGCCGAACAGAGGACCCTAATCTGGAGCCGGCTTTCGTAAAAATTGTCAGCTAGCCCCCATAGCACTAACAGACAACTGGCGCTCGCAAGCAAACATTACTCACCCAGGCTTGAAAACCAACCAGTCCCTCACAACAGACTTCCACAGTCCAGCTGCATAGCCGGAGGGCCAACCCCATCCAGCCGCAGCAAAGGAGGACTGCAGATTGGGGAGTATATCAGCGACGCGAGCCCCTAATACGAAAAAAACTGTGGAGGTTTAGAATGATCATCATCTTCCAGACACTCCAGTGACGAAGACAATATCGCCGTATTTTCTCGAAAATAGTGAGAGAGAAAATAAAGATATAATGTCAACGTATCTCCTTGTTCTTCTGTTTTCCTTTCCTCAGACTAATATTTTCTCCACGTCAAGTGGTGTATACAGGCACTTCCTTGTGGATGAAATTTGAGAAGGAAATGAGTGTGTGGCCCCATCCCTGCTTATGTAGGCAGCAGATGGGGGTGTGGTCAGACGGATGTTGGTATGTAAAGGTGCATTTTGAAATGTATTCAGTGCATATCCACTGAAGCGAGATATTATGCAACTGGTGCTGAGCAAAGCCATAACGAAATAGAACTAGTTTTTCAGAAAACAACCTCAACGTTTTGTATTGTAAAATGCCATATTTTTTTTTTAAACAGCTATTTACAAACACAACACCCAATCAAACCATTCGTAATAGACAACCTAAACACATGCCTGATAACTGAATAATAATAATAATAATAATAATAATAATAATAATAATAATAATAATAATAATAATAATAATAATAATAATAATAATAATAATAATAATAATAATAATAATAATAATAATAATAATAATAATAATAATAATAATAATAATAATAATAATAATAATAATAATAATAATAATAATAATAATAATAATAATAATGATGTTATTAAACTGAACAGAACTACACACAGGCTACAAACAGTGTAAGTGTAGTACCCTCTAATAGGCAAAAACTAATTTGAACAGATATCACTATGATACTTTCCCAGTGTGTTATGTACATATAAACTAAGAAAAAAATATTGCAAGTTTTCTGAATTGTATGTTTATATATGCAAATGAGGCACTTCCCCATTAACACATTGATGGTCATGCGGCACGGTGGTGTAGTGGTTAACACTGTCGCCTCACAGCAAGAAGGTCCAGGGTTCGATTCCCGCTTGGGGACCAGGTTTCCATGATGCCAGTTACCCAGGTGGGGTATCTCCCAGGCCTTTCTGTGTGGAGTTTGCATGTTCTCCCCGTGCTCGCAAGGGTTTCCCCCCCGATAAGATAAACCCAATGGAAAAACTTGCACAACAACAAGATCGCTAACGCTGTGGCGTCCTTGACGAAGACGGACAGGAGCACTTGGATTGGTCCCCTGGCGCGGCTCACGTTGACGCCTGTCTGCTCCCGGCTGCCCTTGGGGGGGAAGGACGACGGGATGGGTTAATCGCAGATACGAATTGCATGCATCGCATGTGTGCCAATTGATGACCTCGGAGCAGGTCCTAAATTATAAATTATTATATTATTATTGGGGCCCGTCTAATATAATCGTAGAGGGTCAGCAAATGTAAACAGACTTGGGGCTGTTTGTAGAGCTAAATCTATACTTTATAGCAGCGGTTCCCAAACTTTTTTGGCCGTGCACCCTGTGAAGGGTAATTTCACACCCTCCCTCCTCCTCCTCCTCCTCCTCCTCCTCCTCCTCCTCCTCCACCACCCCATCCTCCTCCTCCTCCTCCTCCTCCTTCCCTCCTCCTCTCCTTCCCTCCTCCTCCTCCTCCTCCCCCTCCTCTTTTGGTGAAGTCAGGATTTCTGTTTAAAACAGAGCACTATTCATCTGCCCTGATAAGTTTGTCAAGGTCAGCGCCAGCTAGAAGCCCTTTTTGGAGCCTCCCAAGAATGCATCGAAGGAGGCGTCTCTATTCCACTGTGTTAAAACACATGACACTTTGCTTTTTGTCACTTTCACTCTGACAGACCTGTGAATATACACTCTGACAGACTGAAAGTCCGTCCGTATGGGCGTACTGTATATATTTTCTTTTCCAATAAACCTGTATTGTATTCATTTAACGTGAGTCTCTTTCTGCTCCTGTTTTATTATTTCAGAATATCTAATTCGCAGTGTGACACTGTTTTAGGCTGCTGGATGTCCGTGGAGAACCTGGTGGTTTGCACTCTGATTTAAGGCCAATCTCTTGTCTCTGTATTTCATTTAACCATCCCTAGAGACGTCAAAAATCCACCACATTCTTGGTGTCTGAAGTGGTGATGCCAACCGATCCTGCCGGTGCAGACGGGCTCTTCATCGCTCTACAACACAGCCACGTCTGGGACAGTGAGGAATTGTCTGTCTGCATCGGCTGGTCGGGACGGCATTCCACGGGCATTACATGCAGCGTTGCGGCGAGTTAGGTAAGCAGGAGTGGGGGGGGGCCGTCTGAATGTAATACTATCTGTGTTTATCTCTATATGTATGTGACACTGTGAGAAGTCAACCCTGGTTACTTTGGTCACTATCTGTGTTTATCTCTATATGTATGTGACACTGCGAGAAGTCAACCCTGGTTACTTTGGTCACTATCTGTGTTTATCTCTATATGTATGTGACACTGCGAGAAGTCAACCCTGGTTAGGCTTTGGTCACTATCTGTGTTATTGATTATGTATGTGACACTGCGAGAAGTCAACCCTGGTTAGGCTTTGGTCACTATCTGTGTTATTGATTATGTATGTGACAATGCGAGAAGTCAACCCTGGTTAGGCTTTGGTCACTATCTGTGTTATTGATTATGTATGTGACAATGCGAGAAGTCAACCCTGGTTAGGCTTTGGTCACTATCTGTGTTATTGATTATGTATGTGACAATGCGAGAAGTCAACCCTGGTTAGGCTTTGGTCACTATCTGTGTTATTGATTACATACGTGACACTGCGAGAAGCTCAACTTTGATGTGGGCTTTGGTCACTATCTGTGCTACATACGTGACACTGCGAGAAGCTCAACTTTGATGTGGGCTTTGGTCACTATCTGTGTTAAGATAAGATAAGCTACATACGTGACACTGCGAGAAGCTCAACTTTGATGTGGGCTTTGGTCACTATCTGTGTTAAGATAAGATAAGTTAAGATAAGCTACATACGTGACACTGCGAGAAGCTCAACTTTGATGTGGGCTTTGGTCACTATTTGCTACATACGTGACACTGCGAGAAGCTCAACTTTGATGTGGGCTTTGGTCACTATCTGTGTTAAGATAAGATAAGCTACATACGTGACACTGCGAGAAGCTCAACTTTGATGTGGGCTTTGGTCACTATCTGTGTTAAGCTACATACGTGACACTGCGAGAAGCTCAACTTTGATGTGGGCTTTGGTCACTATCTGTGTTAAGCTACATACGTGACACTGCGAGAAGCTCAACTTTGATGTGGGCTTTGGTCACTATCTGTGTTAAGATAAGATAAGTTAAGATAAGCTACATACGTGACACTGCGAGAAGCTCAACTTTGATGTGGGCTTTGGTCACTATTTGCTACATACGTGACACTGCGAGAAGCTCAACTTTGATGTGGGCTTTGGTCACTATCTGTGTTAAGATAAGATAAGCTACATACGTGACACTGCGAGAAGCTCAACTTTGATGTGGGCTTTGGTCACTATCTGTGTTAAGCTACATACGTGACACTGCGAGAAGCTCAACTTTGATGTGGGCTTTGGTCACTATCTGTGTTAAGCTACATACGTGACACTGCGAGAAGCTCAACTTTGATGTGGGCTTTGGTCACTATCTGTGTTAAGCTACATACGTGACACTGCGAGAAGCTCAACTTTGATGTGGGCTTTGGTCACTATCTGTGTTAAGATAAGATAAGCTACATACGTGACACTGCGAGAAGCTCAACTTTGATGTGGGCTTTGGTCACTATCTGTGTTAAGATAAGATAAGCTACATACGTGACACTGCGAGAAGCTCAACTTTGATGTGGGCTTTGGTCACTATCTGTGTTAAGCTACATACGTGACACTGCGAGAAGCTCAACTTTGATGTGGGTTTTGGTCACTATCTGTGTTATTGATTATGTATGTGACAATGCGATAAGTTAGGCTTTGGTCACTATCTGTGTTTATCTCTATCATGCTTTTCCAATGTTATACCTGCTCTGCCACTGCACAGCAGTTAGGCATTTTTTTATTTATTTTCCTTTGGCCTCTATTCAAATGTTCTAAATTCCATAGACACTGTCTTATACAGCTTATTGAGGCACTTGTCTTTCCGCCATCACAGCGTTTGTAATACCAGCGTCCTAAAGTTGGATTTGTCATTCCTTTTGATATTTGATTGCATGTTACAACTTGTAACCCCTGGTGGTCACTATTTCCACATGTTTCAACTTGGGCGACAGCTAACTGTAAACAGTTTTTTTTCCCCTTTGTTTCCAGCCAGTACAACTATGTTGTATATCCAGACATGTAACACACTGACCATGTTTGAAATTGTTGTTGTTTTTTTTTGTTTTTTTATTTCTTTTCCTTTCACCGACGCAATCTCATTAACGCGACGCATGACATCCAAGATGCAGTACTAGTCAATGCTGTGGAACTCAGATCTATGGAATGTGAGGGGGAGGATGGTGCGTTTCTCTCAGCGCAGGAGAAAGAAGATAACGAATATGCACCAGGGCCGTACTTCCCACTGCAGGGCCACGCTGTCCCTGGGCAACCACACCACCTAGGGGCCCCATCTCCACCGGCACACCAGCCACCATACCCATATGAACCCGCGGAGGACGACGACAACCTAATCAGGTTCAGTCCCAAGTCCAACAGGAACCGCCTGCTCAACATCTCGCATGATATGGCAACACCACAGCAGGGCCGGTGCTATGGAAGCGGGGCCCGGGGATCAGTGGAGGCCCTGGGAGGGCAACTGGGACAGGAACTCCAGCTAAGCTCCCTGTGCGATAGCCCCGCCCTGCCACGAAGATAAGAACGCACCGCTGCTGGGATCCACAGGAACCCCTACCACGCACCCCAGTCGGCAATACAAGCCCTTTTGCATAAGTAGGACCTACCCCACCACGCCAACGACGGCCCCGGCCTGTACAAACAACGAATATCCTACCTCCCTACTCCCTGCACCTGGTGTGCTGCTGTATTCAACTATGGGGAGATGACTGCTACTGTACTCAACGGCATCCAGCCTCCTTACAACAGATATATCGTTCTGTGTGTGAAGGAGTGGGAAGACACCTGACTGCTACTGTACTCAACGGCATCCAGCCTCCTTGCAACAGATATATCGTTCTGTGTGTGAAGGAGTGGGAAGACACCTGACTGCTACTGTACTCAACGGCATCCAGCCTCCTTGCAACAGATATATCGTTCTGTGTGTGAAGGAGTGGGAAGACACCTGACTGCTACTGTACTCAACGGCATCCAGCCTCCTTGCAACAGATATATCGGTCTGTGTGTGAAGGAGTGGGAAGACACCTGACTGCTACTGTACTCAACGGCATCCAGCCTCCTTGCAACAGATATATCGTTCTGTGTGTGAAGGAGTGGGGAAGACACCTGACTGCTACTGTACTCAACGGCATCCAGCCTCCTTGCAACAGATATATCGTTCTGTGTGTGAAGGAGTGGGGAAGACACCTGACTGCTACTGTAGTCCACTGTGACTGCTACTGAGAATGACAACAAGGGAAGCCAGTGTGCATATTAAAAAGTCAAATTTCTGATTTAGATATGGGTACATATTCAGAGTTTGAAAATACTACTTATATTAAGACTGCCATTTTATTTTATTTGTTCTTTGTTTCCTATTAACTGCTGTCGGCGCTTCGGGTCACTGAGAAGCGCTTTATAAGGCGCCAGCGACCAATCTGTCCCCGGCCTGGGACTCCTCCCCTTTTCAATTTGCACCTGAACTTTTTCCCCCCTCTTCTTTCTTTCTCAATAGTTATTGTTCTACCTTATTATGTTTTTTTTATTTTAATTTTTTTTATTGTACCTAAGGATGCAACATTTTGCAATTACCTGCTTGGAATTATCGTCCTACTTAGCCAAGTATGACATTGTGATGTATTAATGTTGATTGATTTGATGTTCTGTATGGTGTCTTGTGACTGTGGTTTAGTGATATTGATGGTTGAAATTACCAGGATGTGCCAAAAATGGCACAAAGTGGGGAATGTGAAGGGTAATTTCACACCCTCCCTCCTCCTCCTCCTCCTCCTCCTCCTCCTCCTCCTCCTCCTCCTCCTCCACCACCCCATCCTCCTCCTCCTCCTCCTCCTTCCCTCCTCCTCTCCTTCCCTCCTCCTCCTCCTCCTCCCCCTCCTCTTTTGGTGAAGTCAGGATTTCTGTTTAAAACAGAGCACTATTCATCTGCCCTGATAAGTTTGTCAAGGTCAGCGCCAGCTAGAAGCCCTTTTTGGAGCCTCCCAAGAATGCATCGAAGGAGGCGTCTCTATTCCACTGTGTTAAAACACATGACACTTTGCTTTTTGTCACTTTCACTCTGACAGACCTGTGAATATACACTCTGACAGACTGAAAGTCCGTCCGTATGGGCGTACTGTATATATTTTCTTTTCCAATAAACCTGTATTGTATTCATTTAACGTGAGTCTCTTTCTGCTCCTGTTTTATTATTTCAGAATATCTAATTCGCAGTGTGACACTGTTTTAGGCTGCTGGATGTCCGTGGAGAACCTGGTGGTTTGCACTCTGATTTAAGGCCAATCTCTTGTCTCTGTATTTCATTTAACCATCCCTAGAGACGTCAAAAATCCACCACAACCCCCTGTCACCTCCCGACCTAGCTGACGCACCCCCCAATGGGTTTCTGTTAGAAAAAATTGTTGCTGGTCTCCGTGCACAGATTTTATTTTTTATTTTATCTCTTCCCACGGCGACTATGGATAGGGAATTTCATTATTTAATTAAAATGTGAGAGCAGGCAACTGCACCTCCTCATCCATCACCCTCAACATAGGGGCCCCCCAGGGCTGTGTTCTGAGTCCCCTCCTCTACTCCCTGTACACACACGACTGTGTGGCTCAGCGGAGTAGCAATACAATCATCAAATTTGCTGACGACACAGTGGTGGTGGGCCTGATCTCTGCCAACGACGAGAGGGCCTACCTGGAAGAGGTCAAGGTCCTGGCGGGATGGTGCCAGGAAAACAGCCTCTCCCTGAACGTCAGCAAAACAAAGGAGATGATTGTGGACTTCAGGAGGTCGGGGGTCAAGGACTACAGCCCCCTCAGCATCGACGGGGCACCGGTTGAGAGAGTCAACAGCTTTAAGTACCTCGGAGCCTACATATCCGAGGACTTGACATGGACCACACACATTGACAGTGTTGTGAAGAAGGCACGACAACGCCTCTACTTCCTCAGGCGCCTAAGGAAGTTCCAAGTCAGTCAGAAGATCCTTAAGAACTTCTACTCATGTACAATAGAGAGCATCTTGACCGGCAACATCACCTCCTGGTTTGGGAATAGCACTGCACAAGACCGAAGCAGACTACAAAGAGTGACACGTTCAGCCGAACGCACAATTGGAGGGGGGCTCCCCACCCTCCAGAACATTTACAACAAGCGTTGCAAGGGCAAGGCCAAGAGAATCATTAAAGACTCCAGTCACCCGAACAACTGCCTCTTTGAACTGCTGCGGTCAGGCAAGCGATACCGGAGTCTCAAGGCGAGCACAGAAAGACTCAGAAGAAGCTTCTATCCCCAGGCCATCAGGCTGCTAAACGAACAATGAATGAACACTACACAACAACAACCACCATAGATCCTCCCCTACACAACAACAACCACCAAACGCACATAGCACACACATCCACACGCACACACTCACTTTAAACAAACACACTGTAGCACCCACTCCACACACTTTATAGCAAACACCCACTTTAAACAAACACACTGTAGCACCCACTCCCCACACTTTATATTTATTGATGAAGGATTGCACTACAACTCGTACACCTTACTGTAAATTGTACCTCATCCCATTTCTGCTTTGCACTATATAGTACTGTACATTAGTACACTGCATAGTATTGTATATTATATGGTAACTCAGAACATTGTACATATGTCTATACCGAACACTGTGACCTCATTTTCTTCTTCTAAACTACATGCTATACTATGTTATTTGATACTATCTTGTCTAGCACAGTCTCTGGAGCGTAACAGTAAGAAGCATTTTGTATGAAAATATTCTGTACTTCTGTATGACAACTATTAAAGAAACTTGAAACTTGAAACTTGAAACTTGACAACATGGATGCATGTAGGCCTACTCTGCCAGCATGTTTAATATCCATAATACTAAAGGTTTGACTAAGATTTGTATGAAAATTACCACCATTAGCCTTGTCACGCACCACCTAGAGGGCGCTCGCGCACCACAAGGGGTGCGCGCACCACAGTTTGGGAACCACTGCTTTATAGTATTGCTATCTGTCCATTCTCATTGTCAATTGAGTCCATAAACCGTCCCTTCAAAATGGCTTAAAGAAAAATAAATGTCATCAATACGTTCTCATTTTATAGCGCCGTGAATATAAGCGTTATGCAGGATTTGGTCTATGTATATTTTCTGGAAGGCTAGATATAGGGCTAATAGCTGCTAACGTTATATCCAATGGCATTTCCGTTTTACAGATGCTACAGTTAAAACTCAAACTGCATATGATCGGCATGATCCTCAAGCATGTATGCATTAAAGGGGGGGGGGGGGGGCAAGGGACGTTGTTTCTTATTATTGATTACCAATAACCGTGTTCGTCTAACTAGCCACATAGGCCGATCGGGATGTACTTTACGTGAAAAAGATCTGTGAGATCGATATGTCCATTGGTAGATCGATATGTCCATTGGCTGATGATAAATCCCCTTATTGCATAGTGAAATCTGCGATGCAATACGTAATCCAAGCTACATGCTGCAGATCCAGAATCGACATATAACTCTATTGAAAGTAAAAAAAAAAATAGATCTCCGTTCAGCCACAGGGCACACTGCATTATCGCGATAGCGCCCCTAAGAAGATATGGCCGGTATTGCACCTTCTCGAATTCATAGAGTAGGGTAAATCTGCAGTGCCGCTCGGCGACCTTGAATAGGTTATTAAAATGGAATAAAAGCAATAACAACTTGCCACGGATATATCCGTGCTTCTGTCCACAACGGGTGGAATCGAAACACAGAGATATCCGTTGTTCGTCCCCATTGTGTTAAATATGTGCACATTTATGGATGCAATCAGGCAAAATGAAGTCAAATAAACAACTAAATGTGTATTATTTTTTTTTATTTATTATTATTTATTGGAATGATTGATTGATTGATTGATTGCAAATTGTATTAATGTCCGCCTTGTTTAGAACTGGTTATGCTTAGGCTCTCTTTCGAAGTCGGTTATGCTTAGAGTTTATCTTTAGAGCAGGGCGATAGACCACCAGCCCTGATTCCAAACTCTAAGCATAACCCACTTTGAAAGAGGGCGACTTTGAAAGAGGGCCTAAGCATAACCAGTTCGAAACAAGGCGGACATTAATAAAATGTTCAATCAATCAATCAATCAATCCAATAACACACGCTCACTTAAAACAGCGCACCTCCGAGCTGCTTCTATAGAAAGTAGGTTCATGGAGGCAAATTCTCTCTTTTCTTTTTTTTTTTAAACTTTTTCTGTGGATGGTTTTGTGAATAAATCTCCATTATGCTTCAATTAATGTGTATTTATTGTATTGTAATAAGGTTGGATGAATTTGGCAATTGTATAAAGATGTAAGCACTGTCTATCTGTAATAAAATGTTCAATCAATCATTCCAATAACACACGCTCACTTCATTCTTAGATGGCATGCCTTGAAACAGCGCACCTCCGAGCTGCTTCTACTCACAAAGGCAACTTCTCTTCTTTTTTTTTGGAACAACTTTTTCTGCGGATGGTTTTGTCAATAAATCTTCAATTAATGTGTGTTTATTGTATAGCAATAAGGTTGGATGAATGTGCCAATTGTATAAAAGCCATTACACCACGCATAGTTGTGCGTTATGAGAATTAGAGCATGCCTAGGGGGGTCTAACGACCACCCCTAGGCATGCTCTAATTCTTATAACGCACTCCTGCGCGTGATGTAATGCTTAATTGAATTGTTGCCTGAAGAATCGTAATCTATTTGAATCTTTGTGGGGTCAAATATTTACACCCCTATTATTGACCTATAGTCCATTCATGCTGAGTGAATCATTTCCCCCAGCCACATTTGTGTATTCAAAATGTTTTGGGGAATTAACTGATCGAAAATTAATCGAATCGAATCGTGGTCAAATGAAGAGATGTCATGATGCATTGAATCGTTGCCTGACGAATTGCAAATCTAATCTAATCGTTGTGGGGTCAAATATTTGCACCCCTAGTGGACAATCTATCTAGATGCAAATGGAGATGGCTTAAAGGAAAACGCCAACATTTTGGGAAATTACCTTATTTGCCATCTTCCCTGGAGTTAGACAAGAAGATACATACCCTTTTCTTCTCTGTGCGTGAAGTTCCCTACAGTCCCATACAGTCACAAAATACACTCCAAATACAACTCCAAAACGTTCCTGTAAACATGTTGTGACCTGTGTATTTACAACGTGATTTTTCTTTATTGTGAAAGAAACTTCAGAATGTTACCTTTCAAAAGAGACCAGACCCATGCATGTGCTATAAGTATAAAAGTACTTTGGGTATGCAATCGACAGGCGTTGTATGCTAAATGTGCCCGACTGTTGTTAAGTGTGTGCACACACACACACACACACACACACACACACACACACACACACACACACACACACACACACACACACACACACACACACACACACACACACACACACACACACACACCACACACGCACACACACACACACACATGTGTAATGTCTTTATATCTTTATTTTTCACATCAAACTTTGCAATAGGCTGCTGCCCTCAATGCAGCAGGTAAATTAGGCAAACTGAAAAATATCTTTTGACAGGGAGCTCCTGGATCACGTTTAATACCAAACACTTCTCCAGCTGAATTGGTAGGTTACCGAATTGCACACCGTGTATTACTGTAGTGTCAGCATTAGCCAAGCGGTGAGAGCCCATTATCTTATAGTAGGGGTGTAAAGGTACGCGTATCCGTACCGAACCGAACAAGTTTCAGTGTGTACCGTACCGTACCGAACGGCTGTGTAGTGTACCGAATGAATACAACGGTATGTCAACCACTAACGACCGCCCATCGGGGGCTGTTTTTTTCACAATCTAATATAATTATTATTATTTTTAAATTTTTGAGTCGATTATTAATTTCAATATAGAATATTCGTTGACAGCCCTGCAAGTACAATTAGTTACTGCACACTACATCACCCCTGAGTGGAACATGGAAAGCCAAACTTTCCCCCACTGTACCGAAAACCATACCTAACCTTGACTTCAAAACCGAGGTACGTACCGTACTGTGGTTTTTGTGTATCGTTACACCCCTATCTTATAGTATTGCCTGTTTAAGCCTTCATTGCCGATTCTGCACTGGCATGGGACTCAAGCTGAGGTATTTAAACCGAATTTGAATATGCACATAATCCCGGATTAAGCGCTGTGAACACCAAACACGAGAACACCAAACATCCAATTATGACCCATATTAACAGTTACTAGACAGCACACTGCATAATGACATATTAGCCTAATCGCCAGAGAGGAAATCTTGTGATCGTGGGGCTGCCACAGCCGGTTCAAGCCCCTCCATTAGTGGTTGTTCTGTACTGGTATGGCGTGCAAACTGCCCAGGTCTTGGGACCAGCGTGAGTCGAGCTAATCCTAGATTAGCTACCATGAACACCGAACATAATAACACTTCAACAAATAATATATTTTTGTATCGGGGACCCGGGGAGGACGTGTGTTGTGGTTAGAGAAACCTACCTGGAGGGCTGCCAAATCCAGGCCCTGGTGGTGATTTTGAGCTGGTTTACCGCCATGAAGATGAGCAACGTGATGAAGTCTGGGTACCAGTGGAAATTGGAGATACGGTAATCGGTTAGGTGCCGTGGGTGATGAACGTCAATCATCAGCATTCCCTTAACTAATAATGATGATGATAACAATAATAATAAGACGTGGTTGTGCAGAATACAAACTGACGTGAGGTGGCTGGTGTCAGGCCTGCAGCCGGTACTCTCTGTGACTCCGTCAGCCTCAATATTGTCTCCTGTCTCCTCTGTGTCAGAGGCCGCAGGTGGCCTCTCTCACTCATTCTTTGTCTGCTCTCTCTATCTCTCTCTCTCTCTCTCTCTCTCTCTCTCTCTCTCTCTCTCTCTCTCTCTCTCTCTCTCTCTCTCTCTCTCTCTCTCTCTCTCTATATATCTCTCTCTCTCTCTCTCTCTCTCTCTCCATCTATCTATCTGCCTCTCTTATCGTCTATCTTTCATTCATCTCCTCCTCACCTGTCTTGTCCTGCTCTCTAATTCTCTCTCCTCCTAGCTCCCTCTCTTTTTCTCTATGTATATAACTCTGTCCTTCACCGCTCCCTCTACCCCCTCCCTCGAAATACACACACACACACACACACACACACACACACACACACACACACACACACACACACACACACACACACACACACACACACACACACACACACACACACACACACACACACACACACACACACACACACACACACACACACACACACACACACAGATATACTTATGTCTCCCTCTGAAAGCATGGCTCAATCACCATCCTGACAAGTGCTGCCATCTCTCATTTGGACACCAGCGTTATCCCGTTGGCAGGGATCACATTACTGGCCGCCTCGTTGCCTGCCTGCCTGCCTGCTGGATGCAAAGCGCTGACGCCGCACAATAGCAACTTTCTGTGGGTTGCAGACTCTCTCCAAACGGGGGATTTCAGCCTCCCCCTCTAATCGGGCTAATTCTGAATGGACCAGGACCATTCCAAAGAGTGTGTTCATTACGCCGTATTAATCTTTCAGTGAACTGATGCTGAACCTGTTATCAGCAAGGGGGAGGAGGGGGGGTGTAATTGTAGGGGAGAGAGTCTAGGGAGGAGGCGGAGGCAAGGGGATCTCTCTCTCTCTCCCCCTCAATCTCTCTCTCTCTCCCCCTCAATCTCTCTCTCTCTCTCTCCCTCCCTCTCAATTTGTCTCTCTCTCTCCCTCCCTCTCTCAAGCTACACAAAGTACACTGCAGTTTGACAGCAGGGCAGCAGAAAGCAATTTTCAAACAGGATTGCTGAAAAAAAGACAAATCAGTTAACCTCACTGGCAGGCACATTTAGCATAAAACGCCTGTCGATTGCATACCCAAAGTCATTTGTGATGTATTATACTTTATACTTTTAGCACATGCATGAGCCTCATGGTCTCCTTTGAAAGGTAACATTCAAAAGTTTCTGAAAACGAAAATGTAATAGAGAAACAGAGGTTTGAACACTGAAATAAAATATTTGCTCCTTACTTTTGTGTTGACTTATTGCCAGATGCCTGTTTTTGGGTTACAGCTGAGAGGTAGGAGCTGGAAAACATAATGGTTCCATAGCGTGAAGTCGTATAGTCATACAGGTCCAAAGTTTATAAAGATCCCATGGAAAATTTGTGTTTTGCAAAGGTTTGTGTACCGCATAATTCAGCGTTATTATCCAAAATGGCCTACGCTGCCATTCAAAAAACGAAGTGCTCAAGTCAAAACAAAGAACTGGTTGGTCTTTTTCGTTAACATTTTTTTTTTTGTAAGTTTAGCAACTCTCTACCCCCCCCCCCCCTCCCCTTGCTAGAGCAAACACCAATAGGAGAGCAGATGTCCTGTCACATGTGCAGCATCTGCAATGATTTTTCTTACATTTCTTGTGACATTGGAACTGGCACACACACTGATTTAGTTAGTTATGATTGAAAGGAGAGAAGTGCAAGCATGTTTGTCATCCACAGAATTGGACCCCGTGTTTTGTTGTGGCCCAGAGTAGCCTTGCGCATGAGGTTTGTGATGATGAAAGATCACGGCTAGCTTCAAGCTTAGTGCAAATTAAAGGAAGCGGATACGGCCCACTAGCCTAGCTTAAAACTTTGGGAGAGGTGTTGTTGGCCAACAGCTAGGCTAGCTGATACGTATCCGCTTAATTATTAAGTTTTACTGATGTTGTTGTTGCCTGTCGCCCCGTCCCGGTGCATTAGATTGTTAACGAGAGGAGCGCACGTTCGTTCCAGACAGGAGCTGTGTGACATCATCAAATGAAAAGCAAAATGTGAGTTCTTGAGTCTGACTCGCTAATAGACGAGACACATTTACAAAAGTGTTCAAACCTATTTGAACACAAATCGTCAACATATTTTAGAAATCACACAATCAAACTGTAATATCAGACAAAATCTCTTCTGTCTTTTGTCTTGGATTTCCGTGAGGGCAGCTTCCTTTCTCCTTACCTCTGGAACACAGTTGGGACCTCTAGGTAAGGAATACTGCATCGCAAAAATGCCAGTATCGTTTAGTTGTCTTGTTTTGTTCGTCTACAACTCTCTCTCCCTAAAAGCCTTGCCTCTGTGCCGAGAGTGTAGTGGCCGTGTGTGTGTGGGGCGGGGGTTGGGTTCTGGGGGGTGCTCGAAGAGTTCTTTGGTAACCTAAATAATTACATGGCCTGTTCTCCCGGAGTGATTAATTACATCTGCGGAAAGGGATTTCTTATTTTAGAGCTCTCTCCGCAGACAAGAAGGGCTGGTGGGGGAGAAGAAGGAAGGAAAAAATAAGACAATACGAGGAGGAGGCCTTTATCAACCTGTCTTGACAGATTTGGGCTGGACTCGCAGACTTGCAGAGTAATATCTTTTTCTGCTTGCTGGTCAGCCTGCTGCGGTGCAGACATGGAGGATGTAAGCTGCATCGACAATGCACAGTGGGACGTAATCAACTGCATTTGATTATTCAGACAGCATATTCGGAGTGTTTACAACAAGTATTGCATTTGCCTTTTTTTTTGTGCTAAGGATTATCACTTTTTTATGTTTCGTTGTTGTTAGATAATATCTCTGTATCCTTATCTTTGTGTAACAGAGGAGCCATGACTGGAGGCTCGTAAACCCCTGCAAATGCCTACCTTGGCCAGGGGGAGATTCCCCTTTGGCTGACTGGTACCTTGGTTTGTCTACTCTCTTGTGGGTTCAAATTGTAGTCTGTTGTAGTGGTACTAGGGTGCTTTTTTCTCTCCACAGAATGAGGTGAAATAGGGCGACAGAGTACCCTACGCCTGACACCTAATAAGACTAAATGTCTCCCTTGGCCCTCACTCAACATCGGAGACATGGGTTCAAATTTGGTCCAATCTGCTTCCTCCACTGCTGGGGGAGGTCAAAGTGGAATGAGAAAGTAACCCTGCCTGCCTTGTAAGACAAATGGTCTCTGTGGGGCCAAGCAGTTATTTCTTCTTTTTTTTTAACGTGTCTCCCACGTGAGAGAATGCGCTTTACGCCGTCGAAAGGACCAAATTGGAAGAAGATGGAGATGGATCGGGGACACACGCTACGAAAACCAGTGTCGAGCACCACCAGACAAGCTTGGACTTGGATCCCTCAAGGGAAGAGGGAAAGAGGATGGCCTGCGTGACAGGGTCTCCAGGCGGACATCAAGAGACTGGGATACACATTTCTTAGAGAAGAAAGCTAATGGGTTCTGGTGGTCCCTTGTTGATGGCAGAGGTGTGACGTAAGTAAAGTACGCTGCTGCACAAATAATTGCAACTGTCTTGCTGGAGAGGTGCTCTCTCTCTCTTTATCTCTCTCTCCAGTCTTTCTCTCTCTCCAGCTGCCTACTGTAGTGGAGGGGAGTCACGTCTCTCCGAGCATCATTGTAGTTTGTAATCTGTAAGCGCTCACGGAAAACCCTTCTTTCCTATCTTGCGGCCATGCTGCACAGTTGTATCAAACACAGCACCATCAATTATGCATCGTTCTCCTTCTGGTCAGGGAGTTACGCTTCAATTCTCATTCATCAAGATGAAGTGAGGGGAGTTGAGGTCAGCGAAGCCATATCACAGCTCGCTTGCATCGTCAGAGATCCCCCTAAGGCCAGAGCCAGCCTCCTGCCAGCAGCTCCTAAACTCTACTGCATATGCGACTCCGACTCCGACATCACTTGATATTGTGAATCAAATCCCCTTCTCATTATGCTCATCTTACTGGTATGTTTTATGTGACAAATAAAACCTTGAACTTGCACGTGAATTTACATCAATCATCACAATGATCACAATCATTGTGATCAAAGGGCCAAGTCTGCACCCTAGGCCTACACACACAATATGGCATATCTACTGCTGCTGGAAGAGGGAGTGCCAGTACCGCGACCATGCGCAGGGTGCGATCCACGGGGTGAGCTCGGTCCGCTATAGCTCCCCTAGATCAGACATCAGCTCCCTTGGGGGTCTCTAAAGCTCCCCTGGAGGTCTCTAAATTACTGAAAATAAATGCTACTTTTGCCATGCATTTCTCATTTTTCTGTAATTTTCTGTATCATCATCGTGTATAATAATAAACGTATGCTATTTTGGATGTATGATTAATGATTTGCGCACTAATTCACACGTAATATGGCAACATGCATGCTATTCTTGCAATTACCATTCGGAGCGCGGCGGCGCTGCAGCCTACTGCGACTATTATTAGTATTACAACGCCCGGTGACCGTGCCGGCGCCTGCGGTCGGACTCGTATCAGAACACAGGATGGGATTAGATACGGACAGTGTTGGATGATGATCTATCATCTAATTAAATGGATACTTTTTTTTTTTATCATGGAATGTGCTGTGGAAGCCCAGACCGTCCAGACGGCCGGACCTCAACAAGTGAGTTGTCTAGTATTATGTGTTCTGTAGAACTGAAACTGATTGAATATGTGACAGGATTCAAGAGGTTTATTTGTCACATACATACATACACAAGGTCTACAGGCTACTGGCTACATTAACGTCTGCGATCACAGTATCCTCCAACAGTCTGACTCCTCCCTGAGAGGCGCGCCGTGCACCCCCCCCCCCCCCCCCCCCCCGCACACTGACCATGCGGACCTATTCGCAGAGAGTGATGAGTACTTAGTGAGACGCTTCAGGCTACCAAGACCTGTCCTAATGGAGCTGTGCAATACCGTGGAGCCAGCACTGAGGAGCCGAACCAGACGCTCAAACCCTGTGCCACCACATGTTTGGTAAGTATCTGTGCATAATTAATCGTTCCAGCAACAATAGGCTATTATTTTAATGACTGGAGGGATTCTACTCCACCACAGATTCCCGGTGCATGTGGCAAGGCCTGCAACACATCACAGACTACAAGCAGGGGCGCAAGGAGGTCAAAAACAGCCAACTCTCACTGCCAGATGAGCTGAATGAGTTCTACGCCCGCTTCGAGGTCCCCAACACCAACCAACACAGAGGGGTTTTGACCATGGAGTGCACGCAGGACTCACCACTCACTGTGACAACGGCAGAGGTACGTACGGTTCTGAGGAGAACAAATCCACAGAAGGCAGCCGGCCCAGACAACATCTATGGCCATGCCCTCAGGGTCTGTTGATCAGAGCTGGCTGACGTACTTGCTGACATTCACAACGTGCCTCTAGCACAAGCCGTTGTGCCCACCTGCTTCAAGACCACCATTGTGCCCCTGCCAAAGAAAAACAGTGACCTGTCTGAATGACTATACCTGTTTCACTTACCCCAATAGTGATAACGTTTTTTTCGAGAGGATAGTCATGACGCACATCAAGAACACCATCCCAGACACATTGGACCCTCTGCAGTTTGCATACTGTCATAACCGGTCCACTGAGGATGCAGTCAACATGCACGTCATCCACACCACCCTCACCCACTTAGAGGGCAAGGACACCTATGCCAGACTACTATTCATCGACTACAGCTCTGCATTTAACACAGCCCCACACAAACTCTGTTAACCCTTTCACTGCTGTGCTACTAAAACAGTTAACCCTTTCACTGTGACAATTCACAGAAGGTTAACCCTTTCACTGCCACATGACAGAAGGTTAACCCTTTCACAACCGACGGTCACCGTCGTTCTGTCGTGTGGCAGTGAAAGGGTTAAACTCCTCACTTTAGGTCTGACACCGGCTCTCTGTAACTGGGTGCTGAACTTTCTTACAGACAGGCCCCAGTCAGTCAGAGTTGGGACCCCCCAGGGCTGCGTGCCGAGCCCCCTACTGTAGATCTTCTTCACACATGACTGTGTGGCCTCCCAGACCAACACCAGTATCATCAAGTTTGCGGATGATACTACGGTCGTCGGACTGATCACTGGGGGAGCTGAGGCGGCATACAGAAGGGAGGTGGTGGAACTTGTGGCCTGGTGTCAGGACAATAATCTCTCCTTGAATGCAGACACGGAGGTGGAGTGTACAGTACACACCGCTGTACATAGGTGAGACAGGGGTGGACAGGGTGGAAACCAGTGTTAATTTTGTCAACAAAAATTATGACTAATATGGTTGTCAACAAAGCTTTTTCCCCTGACGACAATGAGACATGACATCACGTTAATGTTGATCATGTGACACTGTTGTGACAGTAACGTGACTAAATAATTAATGCAATACCGTTGACTACAAATGATGACACAAAATGTAGTATACAAAATAAAATCTAGCCAAAATCTTGCTTAATCTTAAATCGAGACAAAATAATTATAACTTTTAGAATAATTCATGTTATTTTTAGTGAAGCATTTCCGTTTCCTGTGTGTAGCGAGAGCACGCCATTTTGATAAATTTCCCCAGTCACTCGCATTATGTATAGTACTTGCGACCACTATAAGTAGAGTTTTTACAGTTTTACTATTTCTCTTGTTGAGCACAAAGAAAAGAACGTTTTAATTAAATGTAAATTGTGTCTTGGCTCAAAGATCCTATCTACTGCCCAAAACAGCAACCGGACTCATCCGAAGCCAGTCGCCACCCGTTTTCAGGCATCTAGCATGATACCATGTCCAGGCGACACACGGCAAATGGGACAGGTAAACTTTTCCAAACTACTTGGACAGAGAATATATAAGATACCACAGCATACATTTGGTGAGTTCAGTGATGTGAATGCAAATTAATGGAAACTGTCAAGTTGATCAACATATTTTGACTTAGAATCTGTAATCGCATCTCATCAATACTAATTTAAAAGCATGACTTGGCTCCCAGTTGCAAAACCAGTTGCTGTTAACTTTGCTTTATTCCTAAATCAAACAGTCCTTTCATGCACAATTGATATCCTAACTAACGTTGCAATGCACAATTGATATCTTAACCAACGTTGCAAGACACTTATAATGAAACTCTCCGACATCAAGGCCGTTCCTTCAACCTAAGCTTGCACTTTTTTCTTCAACCTAGAACCTAAACGTACACGCACGTTGAACCCGAGCTACACGCGCGGGCACGCAGTGATACACACGGTCTGATTCGGCACGGCGCATTTCTTATTACGTCGGGACAACATATCTTTGTGTTTGTGTCAGGTTTGTGTTAGTATAGACCACATTGCTTAGCAGAGTTCAGTCATGTGAATGCAAATTAATGGAAACTGTCAAGTTGATCAACAGATTTTGACTGTAAGAATATGTAAGGGCATTAATGGGAGCACATTTTTTCTTTTTTACTAAAAAGTTACTTTTCACAGTAACGCATTACTACAAAAAGGCTAAATCCAGACTAAAATGCTCAGACCTTTAGTTGACTAAAACTGACTAAATGAAAAATAAATGAAGGTGACTAAATATGATGAAAACAAAAAGCACATTCACAACCTGTTGCAGGACATTTCGGCGTTCAGCTTCACCACCGATATTTGGAGTGGCGGTGTCAGCCCAATGTCGCTGATTAGTTTAACTGCGCAGTGGATTGAAGAGGATTTAACCCCCAATGTCATACATGCAAAACAGTTTTGGGGTTCACATAGTGGCCAATCTATCGCAGGTGTGTTTGAGGATATGCTTCAGACGTGGGGGATACCGAAAAGTTCTGTTCACGTTGTTGTCCGGGTCAGTGCAAAAAATATGATCAAAGCCATGAATGATGCTGAACTGCCTAGCCTGCCGTGTGTCGCCCACACCCTACAGCTGGCTGTTAACGAGGGGCTCTTTTTTTTTTTTTTTATTTCTCTTTCTCCGATTTTCTGTTTTTCTCCCCGTCCAATTTAGTCGCTGTGCCAATTCCCCCCCTCCCCTACCTGGCTGCTGTATGCATGTTCTCCTACGAGTCGCTACAAGGGCGTCCCGAAGCCGACCGCACGCTTCCTCCGATGTGTGTGGCGACTGCCAGTGACGTCTTTTCACTTGGCAGCGAGGACTCTCATTGGTGAAGTGTAACGCGTGGGAGGGCACGCTATCTCCACCAAGTCCTGCCCCTGTTGAGCGAGACCTGACCTGTAGGCGTCGCTGTCCACAACGCCAGATTCCCACCCACCAGCTTCCCACCCCCTAATACTGCCAATTGTATTAGTATGAATGACCAGCCAAGCTGGTAGCAACGGCGAGAGCTGGGCTCGAACCCAGCATCTCCTGCGTTGGTGACGAGCGCAATCTCCGCTACACCACTTGACGAGGGGCTCTTGGCTCAGAGGAGTGTAGCAGATGTGATGGCAGTCGGACGCAGAATAATGGGGGTAAACATTCTCCATTAGCGTACTCCCGCCTAGAAGACGTTCAGATCCAGCTCCTTCAGTCGCAGACAGCACTAATAGTATTTCAGTTGTTCTGCTACAGTTCTGTTGTGTGCTACTGAAATGCACTGAAAGTGTTAAAGTTTAAATGTGTGGCAGTGGTGCCATGTTTGTTCAGGGAAATTAATGTCAGCAATTTCATAACTTCTGTCTTGCGTTGCTGGTAGGGTTAGCTCACCTAGTGCAGCTTTCAATACACAGTAGCAGGAGTTGGTTAGGCTTGACGTGCCGAGACAGCTTGTACACAACCCTCAGCCTGTCTGGCCTCACGTGGTATGAGGCTGCAAGCCATCACCTAACGAGCCAACTCCAAAACCAGAGATGGGGGTTGGGCTTGGGGCCAGCGACCCCATTGCGTAAAAAAAAACCTATAGCTACAGAAACGTTGACGAAACTTAAAAAATCCTTACGTCTTGTGAAGGAAGCCTCTTCAGCGCCCCAAGCTAAAGAGACTATGATGGCGTGCATGGAAAACCGCAAGGATACTGTACGCTTGAAGCTTCTGACCTCAAGGCGTCCCACCACCTTAGCGACATGGAACGTGAGGACCATGTATGCTGGAGGAAAGGCGGTGGCTCCAGTCAGGGCAGGTCAAGCTGGTGAGTGGAGAGACCATACTCTACTCAGGACATCCAGATGACTCTGCACCACACACAGAGGGAGTAGCATTCATGCTGTCCAAAGAAGCACAGAGGGCCCTTATCAGCAGGGAACCCATCAACTCACGGATCATCATAGCCAAATTCCAAACCACACACAAGAAAATAAACCTCCAAGTGGTACAATGCTACGCCCCCACCAATGACACTGATGATGAAACCAAGGATCAATTCTACAACCAACTATACACCATTCTCCAGGCCAGGAAAGGACATCATGATCTTGATGGGAGACATGAACGCTAAGATAGGGGGAAATAACAACGGCTTTGAACCAGTAATGGGTAGAGAAGGACTAGGCACCATGAATGCAAATGGAGAGAGGTTCGCAGCAGCCTGTGCAGACAACAACTTGGTCATCGGTGGGTCAGTATTCCAACACAGGAACATCCATAAAGCCACCTGGGTGTCTCATGACCACACCACAGAAAACCAGATTGACCACATCTGCATAAGCCAAAAGTTTAGGCACTCTTTGCTGGATGTCAGAGTCAGAAGAGGAGCAGACGCAGAATCTGACCACCACCTCCTTACAGCAAAGATCCAGCTGAAGTTAAAATGCATGAAGCACAGGGAAGGAAGGTTCAAATTCAACATACAGCTTTTTCAAGATATAGGTACATCAGAACTCTACAAAGTGGCACTACACAACCGGTATCAAGCGTTAGAAATAGAAACTTTAAATGAAGTGTAGGAGATATGGAAGGGTCTGAAAACCATGTGGAAAGACACATGTGAGAAAGTGGTAGGGAGAAGGAAGACAGCCAACAAACCCTGGCTATCCGGGGATTCAGACAGAAAAGTGACCGAGAGGAGGAAGAAGAAAGAGGCAGTAAATAGAAGTAAAACCAGAGCCACCAAGGCGGTAGCACAGAAATAATATGCAGCAGCAAACAAGGAAGTGAAAAGAAGTGTAAGGAGAGACAAGAAGAAATACATTGAAGATTTAGCACAACAGGCAGAGGAAGCAGCGGGAAAGAACAACCTGAAGGACCTATACCTAACTACCAAAAAGCTCACAGGCAAATTCAGACACACACAGGCACACATCAAAAACCCACAGGGCGTACTACTCACAACCAAGGAAGAACAGTTGAACAGATGGACTGAACACTTCAGAGATCTGCTCAACAGGCAGCCTCAACTGGAAGCAGATATCCGACCAGCCCAAAATCTGTTGGAGATAAACTGCAACCCCCCCACCAAGACAAAAATCAGAAAAGCCATTAAGGCCTTAAGGAGGGAAAGCAGAGGGACCAGACGGGATCCCAGCAGAAGCTCTTATGGCTGACATTGAAACCTCCACCAACATGCTCCACCCCCTCATGCAAACCATCTGGGAGAAAGAAAATGTCCCATCTGACTGGAAAGATGGCTACATCGTGAAAATCCCCAAGAAAGGAGACATCAGGGAATGTAGAAATGACAGAGGAATAATGCTCCTTTCAACACCGGGGAAGGTGCTCAACACGTCCTGCTGGAAAGGGTCCAGAAGTGGGTCGATGAGAAACTGAGGGAAAACCAGACTGGCTTCAGGAACAACCGATCCTGTGGAGACCTAATCGCCACCCTTAGGATTGTCATTGAACAGTCTATTGAATGGAACTCTTCTGTCTATGTGAATTTCATAGATTTTGAGAAAGCCTTTGACAGTGTGGATAGGGAAATGCTGTGGAAACTGATGGCCCACTATGGGATCCCAGCAAAGATCATCAACATCGTAAGGAACACCTACCAAGGGATGAGATGTCAAGTCATCCATGAAGGATGTATATCAGAAGCTTTCGAGGTCCTGACTGGTGTGCGGCAGTGGTGCCTGCTCTCACCCTTTCTTTTCCTCCTGTGCATAGACTGGATGATGAAAGAAACAACCAGCAACAGAAAAACCGGCATACAATGGAGCTTGACAGAGCAGCTGGAAGATCTGGATTTCGCTGATGACCTGCCACTACTGGCTCACACACATCAACAGATGCAGGAAAAATCGGGAAAACTGGAAGAAACTGCAGCTCTGCTCAGGCTCAAAATAAACTCATCCAAAACCAAAGTAATGCGTATCAACAGCAAGAACAACACACCCATAACCATGGAACGAAACCCATTAGAGGATGTAAACAGCTTCACTTACCTTGGAACCATCATTTCTGTGGAAGGGGATACGGAAGACGATGTCCAAGCCAGGATTGGAAAGGCAAGGACATCCGAAACAGGCTGAGATCCAGACGACACCGCACACCACTGCCCAGTATATTGCTAGCCAATGTACAATCAATAGACAATAAACTGGATGACATCCGAGCAAGGATTCAATATCAAAGAGACGTTAGGGACTGCAATGTCCTTTGCTTCACCGAAACATGGCTCACACCGGAGGTTCCAGATCACGCAATTCAACCAGCGGATCACTTCTTTATCCATCGCAAGGACAGATCAGCAGAGTCCGGTAAACAACGTGGAGGAGGTATTGCCTTCATGTTTAACAAAAATTGGAGTGATCCAACGAACGTGAAGGAATTATCCAACCACTGCTCCCCAGAACTGGAATATATAACCATCAAGTGTCGTCCTTTCTTCCTCCCGAGGGAGTTAACGGCGATCGTCCTGATCGGAGTGTATATTCCACCGCAAGCCAGCAACAAGGTTGCGCTCTCCAGACTACACGACGAGGTAAATAGAATACAAGTGGCTAACGTTAACGCCGCCATTTTAGTACTGGGAGATTTCAATAGCGCCAATCTGAGAAAGGTATTGCCTGACTTCTATCAGCATGTGACTTGCAACACCAGAGGCGGTAACATCCTAGATCACTGTTACACGCAATTTAAAGGTGGCTACAAGGCTCATTCTGATAGTGGCTTTGGTAAATCAGATCACGCGTCAATTTTTCTTTCACCAAAGTACAAACAGAGAATTAAAAGTACTCCCGTAGTCTCGCGAGAGGTGCAGAAATGGGATCTGACGTCAGAAGAGACGATCCGGTCAGTGTTTCACCACACAGACTGGATTGTGTTCCGCGACACAGATAACATTAATGCCTACACGGAGACAGTGCTGGACTATGTTTGTACTAGGGTGAAAGAAACAATCCCCACTACCAAAATGAAAGTTTACCCAAATCAAAAACCCTGGGTAGACAAATCCGTCCGTGAAGCTCTGAGAGAGCGCACCAAAGCATACAATGACGGCCTAGTGGCAGGCAACATGAATGACCACAAGGTGGCGCGACACAACGTAAGGAGGACAGTGTCAGAGGCCAAACGGCGCTACAGGGATAAAATTGAACTCCAGTTTGAACAAGCTGACTCTAGAGCTATGTGGCAGGGGCTCAAAACGATGACAGACTACAAAGGCGCCTCCCTCAAACTGAACAGTGACATCTCCTTAGCAAACGACCTCAATACCTTCTATGCGAGGTTTGATGCTGGTAATAACAACACCAGCTCACAAGCCTCGGCAATGGGGGGGGGGGGTCGGCTGCTGATGGAGGCGCAGTGTTCAGGGTAACAGAGCATGAGGTGAGGCGGACCTTTAAAAAAGTGAATATCAGGAAGGCAGCAGGTCCGGACGGCATCCCCGGCCGCGTCCTAAAAGTCTGTGCCGACCAACTGGCCCCAGTATTCACTGACATATTTAACCTGTCCTTAGAACAGGCTGTCATCCCCACCTGCCTGAAGAAGTCCACTATTATCCCTGTACCCAAAAAATCCAAGCCTGCTTGCCTCAACGACTACCGCCCTGTAGCTCTCACCTCCATAGCCATGAAGTGCTTTGAGAAGCTAGTAAAGGGCTACATCTGCTCCTCCCTCCCCATCAACATGGACCCCCTGCAATTTGCATACCGCCCCAACAGGTCCACGGAGGACGCCATATCCCATGTGCTGCACACAGCAGCATCACACCTGGACAAGAGGCAGGGGAACTATGTGAGAATGCTATTCATCGACTACAACTCGGCATTCAATACCATAGTCCCCTCCATACTCATAGCCAAGCTCAGGGACCTGGGCTTGGGCTATGACCTCTGCCAGTGGGTCTTGGACTTCCTGACTGGCAGACCCCAGGTGGTGAGAGCAGGCAACTGCACCTCCTCATCCATCACCCTCAACATAGGGGCCCCCCAGGGCTGTGTTCTGAGTCCCCTCCTCTACTCCCTGTACACACACGACTGTGTGGCTCAGCGGAGTAGCAATACAATCGTCAAATTTGCTGACGACA
This sequence comes from Notolepis coatsorum, assembly GCF_963971535.1. Lineage (NCBI taxonomy): Eukaryota > Metazoa > Chordata > Actinopteri > Aulopiformes > Paralepididae > Notolepis > Notolepis coatsorum. The sequence goes on from NC_140165.1 coordinate 45,559,745, forward strand.
CAGTGGTGGTGGGCCTGATCTCTGCCAACGACGAGAGGGCCTACCTGGAAGAGGTCAAGGTCCTGGCGGGATGGTGCCAGGAAAACAGCCTCTCCCTGAACGTCAGCAAAACAAAGGAGATGATTGTGGACTTCAGGAGGTCGGGGGTCAAGGACTACAGCCCCCTCAGCATCGACGGGGCACCGGTTGAGAGAGTCAACAGCTTCAAGTACCTCGGAGCCTACATATCCGAGGACTTGACATGGACCACACACATTAACAGTGTGGTGAAGAAGGCACGACAACGCCTCTACTTCCTCAGGCGCCTAAGGAAGTTCCAAGTCAGCCAGAAGATCCTTAAGAACTTCTACTCATGTACAATAGAGAGCATCTTGACCGGCAACATCACCTCCTGGTTTGGGAATAGCACTGCAAAAGACCGAAGCAGACTACAAAGAGTGACACGTGCAGCCGAACGCACAATTGGAGGGGGGCTCCCCACCCTCCAGAACATTTACTACAAGCGTTGCAAGGGCAAGGCTAAGAGAATCATTAAAGACTCCAGTCACCCGAACAACTGCCTCTTTGAACTGCTGCGGTCAGGCAAGCGATACCGGAGTCTCAAGGCGAGCACAGAAAGACTCAGAAGTAGCTTCTATCCCCAGGCCATCAGGCTGCTAAACGAACAATGAATGAACACTACACAACAACAACCACCAAACGCACATAGCACACACATCCACACGCACACACTCACTTTAAACAAACACACTGTAGCACCCACTCCACACACTTTATAGCACACACCCACTTTAAACAAACACACTGTAGCACCCACTCCCCACACTTTATATTTATGGATGAAGGATTGCACTACAACTCGTACACCTTACTGTAAATTGTACCTAAAATTGTACCTCATCCCATTTCTGCTTTGCACTAGATACAGTAGTACTGTACATTAGTACACTGCATAGTATTGTGTATTGTATATTATATGGTAACTCAGAACATTGTACATATGTCTATACCGAACACTGTGACCTCATTTTCTTCTTCTAAATTCATGCTATATTATGTTATTATGTTATTTGATACTATCTTGTCTAGCACAGTCTCTGGAGCGTAACAGTAAGAAGCATTTTGTATGAAAGTATTCTGTACTTCTGTATGACAACTATTAAAGAACTTGAACTTGAACTTGAACATCATTCAACATGCTAAACATTATCTGGAAGGCAAAAAACCTGTCACTCAAGACCAAGCTACAGATCTTCAACTCAAACGTAAAGACCACTCTACTATATGGCTCAGAATCCTGGAAAACCACCCCACTATACTCAATAAGCTGCAGACCTTCACCAACCGGTGCCTCAGACGCCTCCTGGGAATATACTGGCCCAACGCCAACCTGTGGGAACTCACCGAATAGGACACAATAGAAATTCTAAACCGGATGAGGAAGTGGAAGTGGATAGGTCACACACTCAGAAGAAAGAAATCAATCACAAAGCGGGCGCTGACATGGAACCCACAGGGCAGGAGGAAGAGAGGCAGACCAAAAACCACCTGGAGAAGAACCACAGAACAGGAGATGAAGAAAGAAGGGCTGTCCTAGCAAGATCTGGAGCGGAGGGCACAAGACCGAAGAGGATAGAGGAGCTTCGTCAATGGCTTATGTTCCTTAGGGAATTGAAAGGCCTAAGTAAGTAAGTAAGTAAGTAATGGCATAACTTGCACATTTAATTTGTTATAGCCAGAAAGTGAGGAACATCTGATGAAAAAAATTTTTTTTTTTTAAGTATTTGTTATGGTATTGTTAATTACTCTGTATCGGTATTGGCAAGTACCCACATGTCAGTACTCATACTCGGTCAGCAAAAAAGTGGTATCGGGACATCCCTAGAAACTGCACTGCCAAGGATAGCAAGGCACTCCAGCAAGTGATAATAACTGATCAGTACATCTCAGGAGCAGCCTTCCCCTCACTACAGGACATTTACTCTACCAGGGTCACCAGTAGAGCACACAACATCATTAAGGACAGAACACACCCAACTTCACTCTCCTGCCATCAGGCAGGCACGACAGGAGTCTGAAACCCAGGACTACGAGACTGACAGACAGTTTCTACCCACAGGCCATCAGGCTTGTGAACAGCTCCCCTCAGCAATCCCCCACATCACAGATTCTGAAACTGTGACACCCCCCTTTTTTCTGTGAAGGCAGACACTCTGACTGCTGCTGTGACCTCACTGTCACCCTTCCCCCAAACTGTGAACGCTAAAGACACTTTAACTGCTGCTGTGACCCACTGTCACCTCCATATATTTATATTTGTAAACACTACCTGATCCTACACTGTGAAAGGAACGTGCAAAAATTGTAATGTTACTCACTCGTGTCTTGTATATCTTCTATACCATTGTTTTTAAGATTATTTTTAGCAATCACTTGTATTATACAATATGATTATACAAAATAATGAACATCTTATATACAAGTTGTATATAAGATGTTCTTTCTAGTTAAGTATTGTGTGATCTGTGTGAAGGGTGGACTAGCAAAGTATGTTTTTCATTGAACAGCAAACTGTTTGTTTAACTGTGCACATGACAATACAGTAAATCATCTTGAATCTGGAATGATGGCCTCAATGCACTTTCTCCTGTGTTTTGCTATTCTTTTTTTGGACTCACATGAGCCAATTCCTTTTTCACTTCAGCCACTGTGCGCTCCTCTCCTGATACCACGTTAACCTCACCTGTTATCTCGTCCCATGCCTTTTTTTGGGTGGCCTTGTACCCCGTATTGATATTGACACTAACGCCATGACACGAAATAAGATGTCAGGCTTATGTTATACTCCTTATCTTACTCTATATCCACATGTGTCCGTGCATAACTGCATAGTAATTTTTACATATCTGTATACTACAGTATATCTATCCAGAGGTCCATTGCACATGGCGATTGTTGTTGTTGAGATGTCAATTATAGATCTAACTGGTCTAACACAAATTGCCATGCCATTGAGCTGCCACTGCTAGGAGCAGAGTGGGTGAGTAAGTGACATCGCTGGTCATAATATCTCAAAAACAAAACAAAAAAAATACATCTTCAGCCCCTTCTTCCATTTGCACCAGTTGGTCTTATCTCCCCTCCACATTTATTTCTTCAGGCTAGCTCACTCTCTACAGACTCCTGCCCCTATGAGCTGTACTGGCTCTTAAGAAGTCGTATTTCCTTAGACTCTCTTAACCCCTAACCCTTTCAATCATTCAGCCATTAGATAGTATCACCGGTGATGGTTATGGTGCTCACCATTGTGTCCTGTAAAATAGTGTCTCTGCTAGGGAGGTGAGAGCCGCATTGACATCTGTTTCTATATGAAGCCATAATTGGAGATTGCCCAATTTATCTCACTTCTCTGTTGGAGTGGACATCTGGATCCTATAGTACATGTTCCAATGATTGGCTCTCATAAAGCACCTAGAGTTTGTACTGAGCTTGGGACATCTGCTTTCAGCCTCTGTGCTCGACACGTGGAACATCATACAACAAAATCTTAAATCCTTAATCACTAGCCATCCAGATTAATCTAATCTAAATGCCACCACACTCTGCAGTTGTTTTAATTGATTGTACAAACTCTATTATGATTGAACGTATAGTATATTGTACTGTTTATTGTATATTTATTATGTTTGTATGCTCAACATCATTGAAAAAGAGGGCTGTCCTCAATGCATTTTCGAGTTGAAATAAAGATAGAATGAATTTGAAAAAAGAAATTACAACACAGTTATCAGTGTTGTTGAGGCGTAATCGCTGTCATCTCTTCCTTTGTTGAAATTAATACCTTGGTTGGCATATTATCTCATTATTGAATTATTTGTGATTCTGTAAATCCCACTGGAGGCTCATGAACCAGCAAACAGCTCCCTTGGCCAGGGGGAGATTCCCCTTTGGCTGACTGGTACCTTGGTTTGTCAGGGGACCTGGGGTCAAATTGTGCTGCTTTCTCCACAGAAGGAGGTCAGATAGGGTGACAGAGTACCCCACACCTGACACCTAATAAGTCTAAATGTCTCCCTTGGCCCTCACTCGACGTCCAAGACATGGGTTCAGATTTGGTCCATTGTACAGGTCGTAGCAACCTGCTGTCAAAGTGGGATGATAAAGTAACCTTGCCTGCCTTGTAACACAAACTACATGGAGCCAATGATGTTTATTTTCTTTGTTTCTATATGTCTCCCATGTGTCCCAAATCCGCCATATTTGATGTAGATGTCATGCTGACCTCCAAAGGGATCCCAATAACAAATGTGTCATTGGTTTCCAGAGTGCCAGAACATATATATTAGCTTGTCACTTGTCGCTATTGCGCGATAGTTCCCTTTCAAGAGGAACAGCTTCCTGGGGTGCTTTCGCCCTGTCAGGTGTACACACTCAGGCGTTCCATTAGTGTTTTGAGAACCAAACATTCTGAAGATGATGATGCTAAAATGCCTACTGGACATTGAAATAATTCTAAAAGTTTTAGGATTCTATTATAGCATTACGATAAAACGTTAAACAGAAAACATGAAGCTGCTCATGAGCTTTAAAGCAAAGTGGAGGAAATAGGGATCCCTTTGAAGGTCGGCACGACATCGACATCAAATGTGGTGGTTTTGGGTTTTGGGTTATGTTTGCAGATATACAGTAGGACTACACTCCAACCATATACACTGTGGTTACCAACATGGGGCATTTAGTCTCTTCTAAGAAATCTGTAGGGCAGATGCTAGATCTCACGGCCTGGCAATACGTTTTATTTTTCTTATGTCCTTTTTTATGAATGTAGTGGTTGGAGAGTTTTCGAAAAGGGATGGGTTTATACACAACGTTTAAGGTAAAAATGATGTCAAAGAATGACGGCAAAAAGTGCCAACCCCCAATTAAACGCAGATGACCCTGTGTGATCTAGAATCTACCATTGAGAACGTGACCCTACTTGGTTTGACCACTGACTATGAGAGACTGTTCACTTGACTATTAAAGAGGCACTTTGCTCTTACTATAATAACAATAAAAACAAAAACAAATTAATTACAATTATTTCACTGATTTTGTGGAAGACATTTTTTATCAGCATCCATTTTGCCAAAGACTTTTTATCGCAATTATAATTTGTTTAATTGTAATTGAGGAATAGGGACTGTAACTGAGGGGTACAATTCCCTGACTGTATTACTAGATATGATACTTACTACCACTACCTTTGTACTTAATATTCGGCCACCCAGTACACGGCATAAATATATTATGATGAACACTGTCACGTAGATGAAACGGATCCAACACAAATGTACGAATTAGAAATAGGTCTTTATTTCTACACAGCGATGGTGTGTAGAGCAAGCACTTAATCAAATCAATCACATTTATGAATGGGAATTAGTATGCACTTTTATGGCAAGAGTATTCGTCGGTATATCAATAGAGAATGTCCAATCCCTGAAGGCGCAGGTGGTACATATACGACCTGGAATAGTTTAAGGAATAACAGCAATGATACTTTAATGATTATATACTGGACACACTAGGGGGGGTTAATCCGGTCGCTTGTAAGCCGACAGGAGTAGGAAGGGGGGGGGGGGGGGGGGTAGAACCCGGCTGCCTCATCCGGCCAAGGGTATCCCAGGTGAACCCACTGTAGTGCCGTTCAATGCGCCGGCGATCCTTGGACCACAGATGAAAGCAGATGGACTCTTTGTGGGCCGGCTCTCTCCGGTCCACGGGGGAGAGACGTGAAGCGACCTCGTCTTGCAGAGCGTCTCCTCACCTTGCGTCCTCTCCAGGGGGGGGGGTTCCAACACACGGCAGTGTCGGGGGTCTTTATCCATGGAATAATCAACGTACACAAAGCATAATCCGTGCCTGGGAAGGCGGGCTGTCGTCGGTAGAATAATCCGGTATACAGGTCCACTCGCTCGTCGGCTCTGGGGCTCCTCGGGTGCAGCTTCACGTGGGGTCAACCACCCTGGATAAGCAGCCAGTTCTCTGCCCGAAACGATGGGGTACTGACTACGGTAGTATTCTCACCGCACGAAGCACTATATATTAACAGACTAGTATTAGCTTAATAGACTACGTCCAACTCGACGATATAGTGCCAAATATGACTATTCAAATATTAATATACACGATGTCTCAATACCGATGGTAGGCGAACTTGGCCTTACTCCCACACGTGGCGTCGCGGGGAGGCTTTACGTCTGTGACTCTATTGGAGGGTAAGAAACTGGACTGAAAAGGAAGTCCTACTTTAGTAGCGCAGTATATATACGCACTATGAACAAATAGTCCCATTAGTGGTGCGGTAGTCAGATTCCTACGCGGAACTAGGACTTGTTCGTACATGTGGAGCGGTACGTTTGAACTGGGTCTGAGGGGTATGGCAGCCTGGCACCAAGGTCTCGACCAATAGTAGAATGGAGACTATTATGGGATGTTCAGTAGGCTAGAATGGATATTCAATGCATATTGTACAAGGAATATACAAGGGATATCAGGGAATATTAGAGAATATACAAATACAATTAAATATATATATATAAATAAATATATATATTCGGTTTAATCTGGCCCTTCACAACAGCCACCCCCTGATTGGTCCCAGACCTAATCAGTTAAACAGAGACAGATTAATCGCGTTGTCTATTTACACATAAGGGTTTGCTGTAGGGGTCAGTCAACTTCACAAAGTCATAGGGTTATAGGGTCATGGTCATCATCGATTGTGTCTGGGAGTCGAGGCAGTTCTATGAGCCTCGCCACGGGACGGGTGTAAGTGCGACCCTGGACGAGCACTTCAGCTGCTCGGACCTTGCCGTCGGCACCGGTGATCACTTTGCTTACGCGGCCGGCCGGCCACATAGCTCTGGGCAGTGATTGATCAATATCATGACGACTGTTCCTTCTGTCAAATTGTCTCTCTCCTTTACCCACTTCTGGCGGGTCTGTAGAGACGGTAGGTAGTGCAGTAGGAAACTGCTCCAAAACTTGTCGGCTAATACTTGGCTGTACCTCCACATTCGTCGGCCGTTCGCTTCTTCAGGCCGGTACATTGTCTGGGGTAATGCAGGATCTAGCCGCCCCATCAGGAGTGTGTTGGGGGTAACTGGGTCGATATCCGCCACATCACTGGAGACATATCCGAGGGGCTTCGAGTTAAGTACTCCCTCAATCTCCGTGAGGACTGTCATTAGGACTTCTTCCGCCACAGTCTGGGCCCCAAGTACTGCGTACAGGGCTGTCTTTATGGAGCGCACTTCTCGTTCCCAAGTGCCACCGAAGTGGGGTGCGTTTGGGGGGTTGAATTGGAAATCAACCTGTGCTGGAGCGAGGTGGGTCTTAAGTTCTGGGCCCATAGCTTGGAAGCTCTCTCTCAGCTCTCTTTCGCCGCCTTTGAAGTTTGTCCCATGATCGGACAATAGGGTAGACGGTCTTCCTTTCCGTGATGTGAATCTACGGAAGGCCATAAGGAATGAGTCTGTGCTCATGGTCGGGAGAAGCTCGATGTGTATCGCTCTGGTGGTCATGCATTTGAATACAATACCCCACCGCTTCTCGGTTCCTCTTCCTTTCTTTATGTGCAGCGGGCCAAAGCAGTCCATACCCGTTGAGTGGAATGGCTTGTCACCGATTCGGAGGCGACATGGAGGAAGGTCAGCCATCCTTGGTATGCTGGGCTGCGCGCGCCACTTGCGGCAGTCTAGACATGTTCGCTGGAAGCGTCGTACCGCCTCTCTTCCTTGTAGGATCCAGTAACGACGTCTGATTTCCGCGAAGACTCTTTCTGCTCCTGCGTGATGTACATCCTCATCGTATTTCTTTATAATCAGCTCTGTGACCTTGTGTCGGCTGTTCAATACGATCGGGTATTTAATGTCATCCGGTAGATTGGGGGCTCTGCGTAGGCGACCACCCACTCTGATGAGGGTATGAGCGTCGCTCTCGGGGGCCAGATGAATTAATCTGCTGTCGGATGGGACGGGCTTTCCTCCCTGTAGACAGGCCAATTCATCGGGGAACGAGTCTCTCTGGGCTCGCTGCAGTAGAAGCAATTCTGCTTCCTCGTAGTTAGCTGCTGACATATCAGCGGGGGACTTGCACTCCGGGTGGTACCGCAGGAATGTTCTTTGTTGTGCACTCTCTATGGACGTGCAATCGTCTATGTTAGGGTCGGTGGAGGCTACGGTGCTCAATCCACAGAACACAGACTTCTTATTTTCCACCTCCTCTGGACTTGCTTCCCTCGGGATAGGCATGGGCCACTGTCCTTCCGGGAGTCTTAGGAATGCGGGGCCGTCACTGTAGAGATTGCGACGGGTGAGGTCATCCAGGGGCATCCCCCGGGTGATGACGTCAGCTGGCTTCTGTTTTGTATCAACGTAGCGCCACTCTGTTTCTCCGGTTAACTCTTCGGTTAAGTCTTGAATCTCGGTGACTCTGACTCCCACGAAGACTTTGTACTTGCATGAGTCCGATTTGATCCAGGCGAGTACCGTCGTGGAATCTGACCACAGGATTGTTCTAGACACCGGTATGGTGAGCTCACGTTGGATGAGCGTGGCTAGGTGCGCTCCGGCTAGGGCTGCGCAGAGCTCTAGACGTGGGATAGATTGTTGCTTGCGTGGGGCTATTCTCGAGCAGGCGAGGACAAATGCTGTGTAGATCTCTCCCCCCTTCTCTTGGGCCCGCAAGTAGGCTACTGATCCGTATGCGACCTCTGAGGCGTCACTGAAGACGTGTAAGTCCATTTTACATGTCTCTGGCCTCACCGTGGGTGGGAAGTAGCTTCGGCGCATATTAACGCCTGGGAGTGAGTGGAGCTCCATCTCCCACTCTCTCCAGGTGGATGCAAGGTGTGCGGGAATGGGGTCGTCCCAGCCCTGGTCCTTGTCCCACAATGCTCGTACAATCATTTTTGCCCTGGTGGTGTACGGTAGAATACATCCTAGCGGGTCATATTGTCGGGCGAGTGTTGTGTACACACTCCGTCTGGTGGTCGGCGCCGCCGCCGGCCTTCCCTGCTCCGTAGTCAGGGGCTTGTGTCTGTAGTGAAGCGAATCTGTGTTGAATCGCCACACCAATCCCAGGGTCATCTCCTGGGCTTCTCCCGGGATTGTAGCCATCCAGGTCTCGCTGCTGGCTGCCTTGTCCTCGGAGGAGAGGCTGCGCAGTACTTGCGGATCGCTGCTGGCCCATTGCCTGAGATCAAAGCCGCCTTTGATCAATGAGGCGCGGAGTTTAATCAGGAGAGCCTCGGCTTCTTCTTGGGTTGAAAGGCTTTGTAGACAGTTGTCTACGTAGAAGCTGTTCTTTACGCTGTGTCGGACCTCTTCGTCCGCTGCTGGGTCCTCTGCTACATGTTTCTGTAGTGCAAATGTAGCACAGCAGGGGCTGCACGTCGTTCCGAAGGGGAGGACTTCCCATTGGTAGATGGCTGGGTGCTCATCTCCTGGCTTCTCTCTCCATAGGAACCGTAACAGGGGCTTGTCCGCCTCTACTAATCTCACCTGCAGGAACATTCCTTTAATGTCCCCGCTGATGGCCACCTTTTCCTGGCGGAAGCGGAGTAGAACACCGAGTAGGGAGGGGCCGAGTGTGGGACCGGGCAGTAACTCTTTATTCAGATTTTGGGATCCGATCTGGTAGCTGCAGTTAAATACTATGCGGTCTTTACCGTTGTGATGGACCTTGTGGTGAGGCACGTACCACGATTCAGTGGTCTGGTCAGCCTCTTTAATGTCCATCTTTGTGACGTGTCCCGCTGTGATGAGCTTCTCAATCTCAGCGCGGTATACACTCTCTTGGGCGGGGTTCTTGGCTAAGCGCCGCTCCGTGTTCAGCAGGTACCGTTCTGTGGCGTCTGTCTTGGCGTGGAAAGTAGGCATTCCTTCTCGCCGCAGGAGTGGCGTGGCGTATCTCAACACGCCGTTGACCGGGACTCTCTTGGTCCCTGTCTCGAGGAGGTGAATGGCGTAAATGTCATCTTTAGAGCGAATGTCTTTCTTTCCGTTCTTAAAGGGCATTTGTTCCAAGGTCCATAGCCGCTCTACGTGTTGCAGGAGTGCGGTTTCTCCCTCCGTGACTCGGGAGTGGAGACATCTAGTGGCTGTACTTCGGTTGAGAGATTTGGCGAGCGGGCCTTGGAGAGTCCATCCCAAACGGGTCGCGACTGCTGCAGGACAGCCTCGGGGTCCGGTATGAACCCGGTCTATCGGGACAATGAGGTCTGCATGGTCGGAGCCTATCAACAGGGTCGGCATAGCATTGTCTATGAGCGGGATCGGTAACTTGCGCAGATGTGCATATTTCTCCATCAGCTTGGCGACGGGGTATGTGTACCGCGACAGTCCTATTTCTTGGCTGGTGAAAGCGTCTGTAATCTGGTACCGTCGCTCAGGCTGACCGCTTGCTGCGATAGAGAATGAGACATTCTCGCCCTTTATCGTCTTCAAATCTCGTCTTATTGTCCGAATTGTCATTTGGGTTTCGCTTCCCCGCAGCCCTAGCTGGGCCGCAGCGGAGGCGAGCAGCAGGGTCTTCTCTGACCCGTCATCGAGGACGGCGTAAGTGTCCAGGACTTTATTCTGGTAGCTTAGTGTCACGCTCACTACTTTTAGGAGTACTCGGGCTCTACTGCTGCTGGCGGGATCGATGTACATGACACTCGCTTTGCTGCTGGATGGTGCGGGTGAAGGGCGCCGTCTGTTACTGTCGTGAAGTATGTCCAGATGGGCTCCATCGCACTTGGTGCACCTTTTCTTTAAGCGGCATTCGGCTGCCATGTGTGAGCGCGCACAGCGAAAACAGCGCTTGTTGGACTTTATCCATTGACTTGCTTCCTCCGCGTTCAGCTTGGGGAAGGAGTCACATTGCGCTAGCCAGTGTTCTTTCTCACAGTAGGGGCACACTATCTTCCACTTCTCCGTTCTGGAGGGGGTACTGTGGCTCCTGCTGCTCGGTACTGACTCCGATTGGTGCATCACAGTCACCGATCTTCTTCCATCATTTAGTCGTCTGGTTCCTTCTCTGGAGCCAGGGGTGCTCCGTCCGAATGTATCTAGCCGTAGGCTGCTGACTTCTCTCGCCAGGAAGTCTGCTAGATCGAGGAGGTTCGGTTCGGGGCCATTCGGGTCTCGGTGGTCCCTCTGTCGCCTAAAACGCTCCTGTCGAGCGGGCGGCAGCTTCTCCAAGATCCTTTCCACATTTGAGTTGGCGTAAAGTTCATGCCTCCCCTTCTCTCTCTGCGCTCCCAACATCCCTACCAGGGACTGCACTCTGATGGACAGGTCGTCCAGTGCTCGATTGTCTATTGCTGGGGGTAAGCGGTCGATGTGTCGGATCTCCTGGATCACGTAATCCCATATGCGCCCATACCTCTGGTCCAATGCTACCAGCGCTGCTGTGTATGGGGTGGTGGAAGTCGCGTAGGCGAGCGCTATATTATGTGCGCGGGGTACCTTTAAGTGCTTCAGTAGGATGGCGTATTTATGGTGTTCATCCAATACATCCACCAACATGGTCTCCAGACACATGCGGAGTTCTGTATACTGGGCCCGGTTCTCTTGGGTGAAGTCGGGTACCATAGGCGTGCCAATGTATGACGCTGACTGTGGATACATCGGCGAGCGTTGGGGGAGAGGCCTCCTAGGCGAGTCTCCTCCCGCTCCTTGGTATGGGCTGGTACCGGCAGTGTACCATGGCCCGCTTGTCCAGGTGCTGTTCCTCGGTGCGGGTCGTGCGTCGTGCTCACCCGTGTATAGAGTCGGGGGTCTGTAGCGCAGCTCCGCGGGAGTATAGCCTGGGCTGTACCGGACCTCCTGGTCCGGTAGAGTACTGTGCTGTCGTCGGGCGTGGTTCTCCTCCTCTTCCTCTTCGTCTTCAGTTAGGTCATCCAGTGCTTGTAGTCTCTGGTTTAGCCTCTCCACAGGATATGCTGCTCCTTCCCGGTTGCTAGGTCTCGCTTGGACCGGTGGGGGGAGGTGGTCTGTGGGGGGTATAGACCTCGTCTGTTGGTCAAGTTCAGGGTTGTTTACTCGGCTAGGGGATGCCGCCCTGGAGGTGTGTCTAGACGAGTTCCTGGAGCCTCTGGCGGAGGGAGAGGGTGTTGTCCGTCTGATCAGCTGTTCTATTAGTTGCGCTTGCTGTCTGTCGCGCTCTGCGTCCCGTAGAGCACCAGCAGCTGCTCGCTGGCTGTCTGCTAGGTCTCGGGCCACATTCTCTTCTCTCTGAATGCGTCTTAGTTCTAGACGTATATGCTCTTCTTCGCTCCGCTGCTGGATCTGCAGTCGGTCGCGTTCAGCAGCGGCGTTCAGGCTGATGAGGAAGGCCTGCTGTAGGGTCCTCTCTGCCTCGCTGGGAGAAGGTGGTTGTATAGGGGAGCCTTCCCTCGGGGTACTCTTTGCGGAGCCTTGGAGCTCTATCTCCACGGTGCTCTCCCCGTCTTCTTCCGTGCCGAGTTCTCTCTCGGTAGCGTTGTATTCCTCCCGGGACTCATCGGGGACTACTTCTTCAGTACTGGCGGGGTGTGAAGTCATGTCTGGTTCCCACTGGTCCCCACCGTGAACTTGGTCAGTTACATTAGAGCCCGTAGGGGCCTCTATGGTCGGGGTAGTCTGGGCGTTGGGGTTAGACATACTTTTACTTTCTAGTTTTACCGCATTTACTGTTAGTAGAAGACTAGGTTGTTGACTGACAGCGTAGGCCTCTAAGTACTGAGGGAGCCGTCGTTCGCGCTGCGGGCGTTGGTTAGGAGGATCGTTTCGTGGAGTGTTCATCATAGGCCATTTCAATATTAATAACACTATATTAATATTACACTAATTACCATCCGGCTCGAAGGACCAATTGTAACTGAGGGGTACAATTCCCTGACTGTATTACTAGATATGATACTTACTACCACTACCTTTGTACTTAATATTCGGCCACCCAGTACACGGCATAAATATATTATGATGAACACTGTCACGTAGATGAAACGGATCCAACACAAATGTACAAATTAGAAATAGGTCTTTATTTCTACACAGCGATGGTGTGTAGAGCAAGCACTTAATCAAATCAATCACATTTATGAATGGGAATTAGTATGCACTTTTATGGCAAGAGTATTCGTCGGTATATCAATAGAGAATGTCCAATCTCTGAAGGCGCAGGTGGTACATATACGACCTGGAATAGTTTAAGGAATAACAGCAATGATACTTTAATGATTATATACTGGACACACTAGGGGGGGTTAATCCGGTCGCTTGTAAGCCGACAGGAGTAGGAAGGGGGGGGGGGGGGGGTAGAACCCGGCTGCCTCATCCGGCCAAGGGTATCCCAGGTGAACCCACTGTAGTGCCGTTCAATGCGCCGGCGATCCTTGGACCACAGATGAAAGCAGATGGACTCTTTGTGGGCCGGCTCTCTCCGGTCCACGGGGGAGAGACGTGAAGCGACCTCGTCTTGCAGAGCGTCTCCTCACCTTGCGTCCTCTCCAGGGGGGGGGGTTCCAACACACGGCAGTGTCGGGGGTCTTTATCCATGGAATAATCAACGTACACAAAGCATAATCCGTGCCTGGGAAGGCGGGCTGTCGTCGGTAGAATAATCCGGTATACAGGTCCACTCGCTCGTCGGCTCTGGGGCTCCTCGGGTGCAGCTTCACGTGGGGTCAACCACCCTGGATAAGCAGCCAGTTCTCTGCCCGAAACGATGGGGTACTGACTACGGTAGTATTCTCACCGCACGAAGCACTATATATTAACAGACTATTATTAGCTTAATAGACTACGTCCAACTCGACGATATAGTGCCAAATATGACTATTCAAATATTAATATACACGATGTCTCAATACCGATGGTAGGCGAACTTGGCCTTACTCCCACACGTGGCGTCGCGGGGAGGCTTTACGTCTGTGACTCTATTGGAGGGTAAGAAACTGGACTGAAAAGGAAGTCCTACTTTAGTAGCGCAGTATATATACGCACTATGAACAAATAGTCCCATTAGTGGTGCGGTAGTCAGATTCCTACGCGGAACTAGGACTTGTTCGTACATGTGGAGCGGTACGTTTGAACTGGGTCTGAGGGGTATGGCAGCCTGGCACCAAGGTCTCGACCAATAGTAGAATGGAGACTATTATGGGATGTTCAGTAGGCTAGAATGGATATTCAATGCATATTGTACAAGGAATATACAAGGGATATCAGGGAATATTAGAGAATATACAAATACAATTAAATATATATATATAAATAAATATATATATTCGGTTTAATCTGGCCCTTCACAACAGGGACACTATTCGTTTTATAAATGCATGCACATGCCAACTTGTAAACAAGACTGAAGGACACTTACATATCATAGGGTTGGTAACCAGGGCGTTTTTTGGGAATATTAAAGAATGTGTAGGTGGCACAGTAGGAGGGGTACAGCATTACGCCCACAAGAGGTGGGGTGCAGAAAATGTATGAATATTAAGTGTTAATTAATATGAATGCTCTTGTGTTACGTGATGCCCCATGGACCAGCTTGAATCAATCTGTACTGACTCATTCTCAGTAAACTATAATACATACTGAACTCACTGAGTTATTTCTTATTTTGGTATTTTTAATATTTTTGGTATATTCGGTATAAGATCAAACAGGGTATGCGAAGGACCCTGGGGCACCTGGCCCTGACAATTTTAGATTAAGAATAGGGGGGGGGGGGGGTGGATGGATGGATGGATGGATGGATGGATGGATGGATGGTTGGATGGATGGATGGATGGATGGATGGATGGATGGATGGATGGATGGATGGATGGATGGATGGATGGATGGATGGATGGATGGATGGATGGATGGATGGATGGATGGATGGATGGATGGATGGATGGATGGATGGATGGATGGAAGGAAGAAAGGGGAACATATCAGCCTTATGGCGCAAACATTCAACGTAGTTCAATTGCATCTGGGCATGAATTCCCTTCGCCTCTTTCCCCATCACAGCTAATAGACTATATGATGTGACCAATTATCCTCATAGATGATGGCCATCAGTTTGGATACAGAGAGCTGGACTTTGCACAATATTGGAAAACTTTTTTCCCATCCTTGGCTTCTATCGATATGTGAATACCCCATTCTGCCCATTTCAGCTTCAGCAAATAGCATGTTCTATCTACTTCAGTCAATTAAGACCTCTGTGATAAAGAACATGTCCAATTTCTGGACATTATGGCCCATTTAATTTACCTGGATCCAACTGGAATGCTGAATATAACCCATTTGGACATTTTGGTCCTGAATATGATCAATTCTATAGGAAAGGCTAAGTGAGTTATGAGAATATTTGACAACGATATCCAATCCTTTCCTGAAGAAAGAGAGAGAGAGAGGGCTTATGATTTGGCCAAGGCATGTGAAATGATAAGGAAATATGATATACATTTCATTGAAATGGCACAAAGCCAGGAGAGAATTTGGAGAGTCCACGGACTCTAAGGATTTCCAGATGTGTGTCTAGAATAGCTGATTTTCTCAGTGGTTCATCAGGTGACACTTTGTGATCCACAACCAAAAGTACAGTCATTGGCCCAGCTTTTTTAAATATACACTATCAAACAAATGTCCACTTACCGTTTGATTATGAGGAGTCCTTGGAACCAATTGGCATACATAATTTGTTTTGGAAGTCAATTGTGGCACAGTATTTCATCAACATACATAAATGTTGAAGGTAGAGGCTCTGTGTAGGATTGTTAGTATCTGCCTAACTGCATATCGTTAGCCTCATAGCATAATTGCCTAAGTAATTTTTCAAGACTTTTGGAAAAGAAGAAAAAAATAATTTTGGCACAAGTCACACGAGTGAGTTAGGCAGAAAGGGATTCTTAAAATAACAAGGTTCTGATTGGCTGAGGACACAGCCACTAAGCCAGGGTGGTGCAGCAGTGTGAGGAGAGTAGAGTTAGGCAGACATATCAATTTGGCCAAAAAATGACTTAGGCAATTATGCTATGAGGCTAACGATATGTAACTGTTCACACTAGTGTCTGTCTACCTGCATATATATCTATGTCCACTGGAGGGTGTTCTAGGCGGAGACACTCTGGAGTACTACCAGGTAGCATAAGTATCTGTGTCTCCTCCCCCTTCTCTCTCTCTCTCCCCCAGTCTCTCAGTAAGAGAGGACTCATGTGTTAATGCTCCCACCATGTGAATAAAAGAAGCCACGCCAGTTCAGGCACAAGATAGAAACCATGCCTCTTGACCACATTATTGACGCCCTAAGTTGAGTTCTGTTAACAATAAATATAGTTAAAAAGGTCCAGTATCTCAATAAAGAAAACTCAAATAAATAAATGTATGAATTCATTAAGTAAATATTAAGGCTCTCAATCAAATAAAATATTTTATATGATTAATCGCATGATTGTCCATAGTTAACTCGCGATTAATCGCAAATTAATCGCATATTTTGTATCTGTTCTAAATCTACCTTAAACAGATATTTTTCAAGTTTTAATACTCTTATCAACATGAGAGTCAACAAATGCTTGCTTTATGCAGCCATTTAACACAAAAGGATGACCCTCATGCATTGCAAATTTGCATCAAATTCAAAACAGAGTGATGCACAAAATAACTTAAAGGAAAATAATAATTTTTATCAATGAATAAAGTGTGCGTGAAATAACATGGGAAAGAAAACGTTAGGAACTTGTTACATTCACCCACACAAGGGCTGGGGACCCCTGCACCCCCTCTCTCTCACACACACACTCTCCCAGCTCTCTTCTCTCTTGCCCCTTCCTCATCTCTCACACCCCCCCTCTCTCTCTCTATCTCTCTCTCACACACACACACACACACACACACACACACACACACACACACACACACACACACACACACACACACACACACACACACACACAAGCACACACACACACACACACACACACACACACACACACACACACACACACACACACACACACACACACACACACACACACACACACACACACACACACACACACACACACACACACACACTTTGAGTCAGAAACAAACACAGTATCAATGAGAGTATCAATAATACACCTGAGTGAAGTCTATTAAAAAAAAAAAAAAATATATATATATATATATATATATATATATATATATATATATATATATATATATATATATATATATATATATATATATATATATATATATAAAAAAAGAATAATAATTATAATTAAACGTTAATCGTATGTTAAAAAAAATAGTGGCGTATACTCTCCTAAAAAAATAAAACATGAATTGTTTAATGTAATTGAAGAGTGTAATAGAAGATCGTTTTCTTTCTCTGGGAGGATTTTAACCAGAACAATTACTTAACATTGTAGAATGTTAATATGACAGTGTCAAGTGTAATTTATTCCATCTTCAGATGTATCATTTGATTTGTTATAACTGTGTTATAATGTTTTCAGGGAAGGAGACTAGATATCTGCAATGATTTGATTATGTTGATATCCAGGGGGATGATGGTCAAAGGGCTCATCATTTTCACAACATCAGTTCTAATATTTTGGGTAATATACTCACTGACTCTCTAAAGGATGATAGTTTTAAATGTTACTTGTCCTGTTCGGACAAGTTATGTTTTTTTGTAGGTTTTTATTGATGTTTGCTACCGGGCAGTCCGGTAAAGAGAGAGATAGAGAGAGAGAGAGAGAGAGAGAGAGAGAGAGAGAGAGAGAGAGAGAGAGAGAGAGAGAGAGAGAGAGAGAGAGAGAGAGAGAGAGAGAGAGGAGGAATGGGAGATAGACGGGGGGAAGACATTCGGCAACGGTCGCCTGGTCCGGGAGTCGAACCCGAGACGGCCGTATTGCACCATAGTGCTGTAATGCTGGATTTTTTTTTAAAGTGGCTGGATGTTGAGAATGATCTCGACTTCACCAGATGCACAACCTGAAGACGTGGAGGTTGAGAGACAGATGGCGGAGACTGTGGCTGTAATGCTGAGTCACCGGTGTCGATCCGAGTGCAGATAAGTAAAGACTAGTAACGATCAGAACACGTTAGAACAGATGGACGAACAAACACAGACTCACATACACACACAGTGCATTCTCATCATCTTTACGTGACATTGTCACGCCGGTGCCACAACCTCTGCGTGTGTGCCCTCTGCGCTATCTGTAGTCTCCGTTGTTAGCTGTATACGTTTGCTTGCTGGGAATTGAACCAGAGGCGCTATGTTGGTAGGCAAGTGCTTTTTAGCTCAATGCTAACGAGACACGCTTTTCAGAGAGCCTCACCCAAACCATGACCCCAACCTTTACCACAACATTACCTTAAACTACCCATAATAACCATTAAGTGAACCTTAAAACTAACTTTGACCCTAACCATAACTGAGGCATGTTGCCCTCGTCTGTCGGCCTAGTGCTGCATTTTTGCCCATCAACCAATACATTGTTGGAAAGTTGAATTTGCCGACTTTCGATGGTCACCCTACTCAACCTCGTGCTTCCAGTCTTGAGTTACAAGACGAAACATCCGACAAGCGTCATTTAACAAGCCATTTGGACAAGTGACCACATCCGGTTTGGCCGGATCCTGAACGGACCAGTCACCTCGAACACTTTGATGAACATTGTTACTCAGCTGATAGAGTTGTACCCTTCCTGCTGACTTGTAAGTCGCTTTGGATAAAAACGTCAGCTAAATGACTAAATGTAAATGAAAATTATTGACCGTTTTTGTAGCCAATGAAATTCTGGAGCTAAGGGTATCTTACATGAGGGCTGATTCCTATGGTAAAGGGTGATAAGAAGACGAAGATGTTTTTTTTTTTATAATTTCTCGCACGCCATACAAATTAATGAGCGCTCGGCCATTTTGGACGAATTATTACAGATACAAGGATTACAAACACATCTGTAAAATATGAATTATCCATGGGATTGTTATAAACTTGGGATCTTTACTGTAGATAAGGCTTCATGCTATGGAACCGTTATGTTTTCCAGCTCCTACCTCTCAGCTGGAACTCAGAAACAAGCATCTGGCAACAAGTAAACTAAACGTGAGTAACCAAAACTTGTATTTCAGTGTGTTCAAACCTCTAACTATACATTAGCACTCAGAGTGATTTGTATCAGAAAGTTCAGAATGTTTCCTTTCAAAAGAGATCAGACTCATGCATGTACTGTAAGTGGTTCAAGTAATGAATCGCAAATTACTTTGGTTATGCAATCGTCAGGTGTTTTAGGCGAAATGTGCCCTCAGCATAAGGGGTTACAACCCAACGTTATACCCTAACCATAACTTGTGTGCGTGGGTAGTGTAGAGGTGAAACCACTCGCCTACTACCGTAGTGACTGCTAGTTTGAGCCCTGGTCGCAGTGTAATTTTTTCTTGGTTTTGGGGTTAACGCTCGCTGCTGGTATTGTTTTATTGTGGATCCCCATTAGTCTACCCAAAGTGAGACTACTCTTCCCTGGGGGGTCCTACTAATCACCACAAAGTACCAGAAAATACCCCAAAGTACCCCAAAATACCCCAAAGTACCACGAAATACCCCAAAGTATACCCCAATATACCCCAAAATACACCAAAGTACCCCAAAGTATACCCCAAAATACCCCAATGTACCCCAAAATACCCCAGAATACCACAAAGTACCCCAAAATACCCCAAAATACCCCAAAGTATACCCCAAAAATACCCCAAAGTACCCCAAATAACCTCAAAGTTCCCCAAGTACTCACAAGAAAACATCACAACAAACAAAACAAGTGAATCAAAGCTCACTCAATATTCATAAGTCAGATATCGCAATTCTCATCAACCAGTCCATAAGAACAAAACAGATACAAATCATTTATATGATTATAACTCATAACTGCACCTTCACACCTGCGTGTCCTTGTCACGCAGCCTAACTGTTTCTCGTGACACGTACACGCTGTCCTCCTGACATGTAAACTCTGTCCTGTAGTGGAACCGGCGTGCCGTACTCCACACACAGGCATGATATCGGGTTGTAAATACGAAAGGGGGTGTGGAATAATGATCCACTCCCCCCTCAAACAATCTAATCAGTCTATATTTGACTTGAGTACATCCTTACTCATGATAAATTCCTCAACAATATTGATGACAGATTGACGGCCGTTGATACACCCGGTGCATGAGGGAGAAACTAGAGGACATCTGCAGGCTCTGGGTGGTGTCAGAATATTGCAGGTGTTTGCTAATATAAGACCATAAAAGTATGTACATTATCTATAATGTACCATATCTATCTATCTCTATAATTCCTTGTTGTAAATGACTTAAACAAGTGTGTACAATCAACTGTTATTTACTGATTTCTGATATGTGCACACAGGGAATCCATACATTCTTGTTAGGAGACGAGAGTCTGTGTTCTAATCCAATCATACCTGATATAAGTCAGTTGTTACTTCCTGCTCTTGGCAGAATGTAGAATGTCTGCCCGTTGCAATGATAAATTCCTCAATTCCCTTGCAATGTCTCCTGTCTGTAAATTGCTGATTCATATTTGCATATTTGAATACACCTTCTGAAAGATGTTCTACCTTTAATTATTGGACATTATTGATAACCGTGACAATTTGGATATTGAATATAGTAGAGACTATTTAGAGAGACTAGGAGGGAGTGGGGCAGAGTTAGCACTGGACCGGACCATGGCAAAAGGAAGTGTGTGAGAAAACGGAACAGTGATTTTTACAGTAATGGACAGGCGGCCGGGGACACACTGTTGGCAGCGCTGGAAACGAATATCGGGATTCAAAATAAGTTTGGCATCAATGGGGGGAATAAAAACTGTCCGGAGGTTCTAGGGACAAAAGAAACTCTGAAAACTCCATTCACCGGTCGACGTTGTCTCACGGCCTTAATGTAATTATTTTCCGTACCTTCGTTTTTCGGATGTTCTGACGTTCTCCCCCTACGTCCCCTCGTTAAGCTCCAAGGCCTCGAGATGCCGCGCCGTGAAGAATCCCAGGGGTGTCTGATGATGGCAACGTGTGCGCTAATTTTCTCTCTTTCCTCAGTCTCTTTTCTGTCTGTTTGTCTCTCCATCTCTCTCTCTCTCTCTCTCTCTCTCTCTCTCTCTCTCTCTCTCTCTCTCTCTCTCTCTCTCTCTCTCTCTCTCTCTCTCTCTATCTCTCTCTTTACATATTTGAATGGGTTGAGGATTTTTCTTTACCCCCCCTCTCTCTGCCTTTGAATCCTTCGCCAAGGCCTCTCGAATGCCAAAGGAACACTTTTAATTCATCAGCAAGGGGGACATTGAAGGCTGTTCTGGATCACTGGACAGGCGTCATCTGAAGACTGAAAGAGATGGAGAGAGAGAGAGAGGGAGAGAGAGAGAGAGAGAGAGAGAGAGAGAGAGAGAGAGAGAGAGAGAGAGAGAGAGAGAGAGAGAGAGAGAGAGAGAGAGAGAGAGAGAGAGGGGGACAGAGAGAGGTGGAGAAAGAAAGAGGGAGATAAGGAAAGAGAGGGAGGGACAGAACGAGAGGGATGGACAGAGAGATGGAGAGGGAGAAAGAGAGAAGGAGGGACAGAAAGAGAGACGGATGGACAGAGAGAGGGAGAAGGAGAGATGGAGAGGGAGGGAGAGGGAGAAAGAGATGGAGAGGGAGGGACAGAGAGAGAGATGGAGAGGGGGAAAGAAATGGAGGGAGAGACAGAGAGATGGAGAGAGAGAAAGGGAGGGACAGGGAGAGATAGGGAGGGGGTTGACTAGGTCATTTAAAAAGTCGTCCTCATAGAGAGAATAAAAAGTTATGTAGACAGTGCAGCACAAAGGGCCGGCATTTAATTATCAAGTAATTGTAAAGTCCATAACAACAAAGACACTTCAGAAGAAGAGAGACCGGGAGGGGGAGGGAGGGACTGTTCCATGAAAATGTAATTATTGAAAGAGTGTCCCTTTCTTCTCAAAGCCACTGTACTGGTTAAGGGGGTGAAGAAAAGACCAGGTAAAAGAAAGGGGGGAAGCGACGGGAGAGTTGTCATAAAAGACACAGTCGGCGATCCGAACGCAAACAACGCCGTCGAAAACACAAAGTGGGAACGGAGACGCGTTCCCATTCTCTCGGCGGTCGACTGAGTTATTGATACAAGGGCTGACATTAGACAACAGGTAAATATGAATATGTCATTGTATTTGCTGTATTTGTGTGGCTGTAAAGCGGTGGTACATTGATCCATTCTTTTATTTTTTACTATATCAATCTGAGGTATATGCGCATACACTGTATACATACATATCATTGTATGTGAATATACCCCACATTGATCTAGATTTAAAAAAATATATAAGAAAATCATGGATTGTGCCTTTAAGATGAAACTGAGCACAGTGTCACAGTTTAGATCTTCGGTGACTCTGGGATCAATATGTAATTACCTCCGGGAGGAAGAAACATGCTTTTTCTTTCTGTCACTCTAACTCTTCTCTTTAACCCCCCTCTTTATTTCCACGGAGACTCTCGGCGGAGAGACAATGCGACAACTGTGATCCAGTCTGTCTGAAAGTCTGCCGATCATTGTCGGTGTGTTTCAATTAAGCGGATGCACCGCCGGCACTGTACCGACTCCCCCGGGTTGAGTCCGCTTTGTAGTTTTTCCCGACAAGAGACGCTTTTGTTTGTGATGAAAATTGTCTCCTCCTTATACCCAGCCCGATCTTGTTTAAAATATGTAATTAACCTCTTAGGCATCACTCCCAAAACGGGGTCATTTTTGTTTTTGTTTTTGAGGACTGCATACTTTTTTTTGGCAAAGCTTAGCTTTATACTTTATACTTATAGCACATGCATGAGCCTGGTCTCTTTTGAAAGGTAACATTCTGAAGTTACTAAAGCAAAAAAGGATAATGAAATAGAGTAACAGAGGTTTGAACTTGAGTTGAACTTGTGTACTCCCATTTCTCTTTAGTGGTTGCCAGATTCCTGTTTTTAAGTTCCAGCATAGAGGTATGAGCTGGAAAACACTGAGGTTCCCTAGCCTACTTATAGATAGCCATTAGGGGTGTAACGGTACACAAAAAACACGGTTCGGTACGTACCTCGGTTTTGAAGTCACGGTTTGGTACGGGTTTTCGGTACAGTGGGGGAAAGTTTGGCTTGATGTAGTGTGC
Source organism: Notolepis coatsorum (assembly GCF_963971535.1). Taxonomy (NCBI): domain Eukaryota; kingdom Metazoa; phylum Chordata; class Actinopteri; order Aulopiformes; family Paralepididae; genus Notolepis; species Notolepis coatsorum. Next base: position 45,582,950 of record NC_140165.1, read on the forward strand.
AGTAACTAATTGTACTTGTAGGGCTGTCAACGAATATTATTTTTTTGTATTTTATTTTTTTTATTATTTTTTAAACAAACATATAAACAAACATGACAACACACGATAAGATATACAGGCATTAATTAACCGTGCACATCCAATGAAATCACCAATTAGTTAAATGTCTTATACAGGATATACCCCTAATACCTGCTATCTAATACCCTACACACATATGCTCTAGCTCGTACCCCCCCCCTCCCGGACCCCCCATTGGATAATCCATACATTATCCCTCGCTCCTAACCAGACACTACCATTATATGCTAGCTTTTATTCTCTCCACCACTTCTAACCACATTGTCATTTTGGATTCATTGAGACCCAAAATTCTTGCTGTAGATATTTCTTGATAAATCACATCGAGATATGTAATAATCCAGACCTTCCGGCACATTTTTTCCGGTTGAAACCATCGTGATGCTATCAGCTTTTTAGCCACTGTGATACCCGATAAAACCAATCTCTTTAGCTGTGGGTGTACTGCACACTCAAAAACATCATTCAGCAGTAATACAGAGGGGTGTACAGGTATATTTTTTATTTTTGATAATTGCTGGGTCACTTCTTTCCAGAATATCTTAACTGGTGGGCAGTCCCAGTACATGTGCATAAATGTCCCCTCGTCCCCATTTGTACATAAGGAGCATTTGGACTTTGGAGTCTTGTTTAAGACCCATTCTGTTCAGTCTTATAGGAGTCAAGTATGTCCTGTGAATATAGTTAAGATTGATTTGTTGATGGTCCGGGTTCCTTGATGTAAATCGAACATTTGCCCAGGCTTCTTGCCAATCAAAATCTTTTTCCAGGTCTGGTATATCCCTCCTCCAGACTGAGTCTAGGTGGAGGGTTTCATACGAGGACGTTAGTAATTGATGATACAAATCTGAAACAAAACCTCTCAATGTCTCTCTTTCATAGAAGAATTTGTCGTATCTGTGGTGTACAATTGGTATCTTTAATGGAACACCGTGAGCCTTCAAACATAACAATAACTGCGTAAAAATAGTATGTGGAATCGGTGAGATAAAATGTTTTGCGTATTTCTTCATAGCTACAAAAACCCTGTTTGTTGAAAACATCTCCTAATGAGTGTATGCCTTGCTTTTCCCATATAGGGAATCTTATAGGTCATTTTCCAATCAAGAGTGCATTGTTATTGAATAAGGGAGTATGATTATGCCATTTATGTGGGGTCAACGAATATTCTATATTGAAATTAATAATCGACTTGTAATTTTAAAAATAATTATTATATTTGATTGTGAAAAAACAGCCCCCGGTGGGCGGTCGTTAGTGGTTAACATACCGTTGTATTCGTTCGGTACACAGCCGTTCGGTACGGTACGGTACACATTGAAACGGTTCGGTATAGATATGTGTACCTTTACACCCCTAATAGCCATAGATAGTACTTATCAACCACAGGAAAAAGGTACATAATGTATATTATGTTAAAGCCATACGTAATATATTTACGTATTGTACATATATATTTACATTTTGTATTGGCGAAAGTACCAAAATAATAACTGTAGTCAGGAGTCGAACTAACGATGGTTGTGGTGGGGGGTGAGAGCGCTCAACACTGGACCAAGCCACCCACCTTGATACAAACACAGCAATAATATGATGATGTTTTCTGATGAGACATGCATACAGTTGCGCGCTACACGGAGCAAATGTATTCAGTTTTTAACCCTTTACACAGAAAACCCCCCACTCCGGAACCCTGAGTCTTAAAGAAACATGCCGATATTATGGGAAAGAGAAGATACCAATTTCCTCTCTGTGCGTTCAGTAGAAAGCTACCCAGCTGCAAGCTAGCCTAGCTTAGCATAAATGAATGGAAGTGGATACAGACCAGCTGTTGGCCAAACACACATCTCCCAGAGTTTTAAGCTAGGGTAGTGGTCCGCATCTGCTTTCATTAATTTGTGTTAAGTTAGGCTAGCTTGCAGCCGGATAGCTTTCAACTTAACGGAAATGAGTATCTTTGGAGAAGAGGATAAGTGCATTTCCCATAATGTTGGCATGTTCCTTTAAAAATCTTGAATTTCAGTTGTTGTTCCCTATTGTAGTTTTTTTTCTGTTTGGTTAAATCGTTTGATAATTTAAAACAGAAGATTGCACATAAAATATTATGCACTTAAAATAACTGAGAATAAAACACATTTTATTTCCCTTGTGGTTCTCTGTCCCAGCTGGATACAGTTCTCACTTCCTTCTCAAAGTCTGTTTTTACAGTTTCCTTTGCTCTTTCGGGTCGATGACGTTTTGGCAAAGATGTTATTGACCTCCTCCTTTGATTGACAGGAATGGCTTGTTAGATTTCAAAGGATAAATATACATTTGAAGCACACTCTGCACTGGCACAAGTAATGTTCTCCATCACTTCTGGCCATGTGCACACGTACAAAATATTAAACAATTTCCCTCACTACTGAGCTCACTAGCGCCACATTTTAAAACAATGGTCACAATTTGGATAGACACAAGTGTCTTGCAAGGTCATGATGGCACCAGGTTGGCCTACAAATAAAGAGGGTGGACGATAACTGAACAGATGCGGATTATGTTTGTGCTTAAGTGCTATAGATAACCTTTTTACCTAGAGTAATCTTTAAAAAATAAATTTGTATAATACATCTACATAAAGGTGTGGAATAAAATAAGGCTATTGCCTTACAACGTGTCCCTGAGAATTAAAGGTTGAATGAATGTCTCTGGAACAAAATCCCCCCAAATGTCCCAGGCTTGGGGCATCTGGGGGGGAGAGCTAATACTGTACATAATAATACTGTACATATATTAAATTAGCATGTTTATTTAGTAGCTCCATTATATATATTCCAATTAATAATTTGTGTCTCTTTAGGGGGGGGGGGGGGGGGGGGGTCAGAGACGAAAAGAGAGATGAAGAAAGAGAGGGGAGGAGGAGAGAGGAGAGGAAGATATGAGATGAAAGGAATGGAGAGGTTACCACAATGGTTAGATGCAAACTTCTTTTCATTGTACTGTACTTGTGCCGTACAATGACAATACTAATTAATCGAATCAAGAAGTGCATTTCTCACCACCAAAATATGTTGAGCAAAGCACCACTTAGCAATGGGTGACAGCATGAGGCAACGGGGCTACAAGCTCATCCGACCACGACTCCATTATCCTCTATCCCGCATACAAACAAAGATCACGTGACGCCGTCGTGTCACGTGAGACAACAAAATGGACCGACCAATCAGAGGCCACGCTTCAGGACACGCTCGAGGATGTGGACTGGAATATGTTTCAAGGAAGCGCCAGTGACGTCAGCGAGTTCGCGGATAGCGTTGTGTGCTTCATAACAACACTTGCAGTGTCTGAGCTCCGCTCTGAGCGCCTGGATACTGGACTTTCTGAGCGAGAGGCCCCAGGCGGTCAGGGTGGGGGGTCAGACCTCCAACACCATCACCCTGAGCATCGGGTCCCCCCAGGGCTGTGTTCTGAGCCCCCTGCTGTACTCACTATACACACACGACTGTGTGGCCAAGTTCAGCTCCAACTCCATAGTGAAGTTTGCGGACGACACAGTGGTGGTGGGGCTGATCTCGGACAACGACGAGAAGGCCTACCGGGAGGAGGTTGAGGTACTGGAACGCTGGTGCCAGGACAACAGCCTGCTCCTGAACATTGGTAAAACCAAGGAGCTGATCGTGGATTATAGGAGAGGACAGCAGGAGACACACACACCACTGAGGATAAACGGGGCTACCGTGGACAGGGTGAGCAGCTTTAAGTACCTGGGGGTCCACATCGCAGAGGATCTGACATGGACAACACACATACTCAGTCGTAAAAAAGGCGAAGCAGCGCCTCTACCACCTGAGACAGTTAAGGAAGATACCCCAGTCCTTCTACTCCGGAGCTGTAGAGAGCATCTTGACTGGAAACATCACTGCCTGGTATGGCAACAGCACGGCACAGGACAAGAAGGCCCTACAGAGAGTGGTGCGCTCAGCCGAGCGTACCACGGGTATTGCACTACCACCCCTGCAGGTTCTATACAACAAGAGGTGCAAATCCAGAGCCTGCAGAATAATGAAAGACCCACACCACCCCAACAACAGCCTGTTTATGCTGCTGAGGTCAGGCAGACGCCTGCAAACCCCAGCTACTAGGACAGAGAGGCTTCGGCTCAGCTTCTTCCCCCAGGCCATCAGAGCCTTGAACACTGAACTCTCCACACACAAGCACACATGAGCACACACACTGTACACGCTCACACACTAGCAGCCACTTTAACATGAGCAAGCACACACTCATGCTGCACACGCCCACACTTATGGCCACTAAGGAAAGGTCACTTTAAAAATAGTATAGTATAACCTGAGATTGTATAAAATAGCAATGTACAGAAAGACCCAGTGCCTCATCCGTAGCTAACAGTGTATGCACTACCACAGGACCTAGCATGTCCTCCATGCTCTGTAAATAACTTATGTACAAATACCGATATGCCCTACTATGTTACTGTTTATTGCACAATGTTGTTTTATTGGATTCTATTATATGTTGTTACTACTGTATTGCACATTGTTGCGGGCAAGACCACCCGCATTTCATTGTATACTTGTATGCCGTGACAAATAAAACTCTTGACTTGACTATATAGGCAATAGAATTTGATCTGAATATAGAAATATGAGAAAAATAAACATTGTAATCAAAGGTGCAGATGAGGGTCTGTATGCCCTATCAGTTATACACACTTGTAAAGCACTTGTAAACACCACATGGTTTTGGTTAGTGCTGTAGTTACAAACGACTTAGAATGTCTTTAACCCCTTAAGCCCTAGCCGTATTTTCTGAATATTTGCCTAAAAGTACATACCCAAGTAAATGGAAGATTGCTCCACTTCTACAAGGTCCATTTGCATGTTATTTTTTCCCATTTGCAGGTATCTAGACCTTAGGGATTGTATTCCCAGTGTCAGAAATATAGTGTCTGTTACTATGCTTGAGTAATTTGTAATGAACCAAAGGAGAATATAAATTATGATTATAATTTGTTTCCATATTTGACAGTGAATAACACCATGCTAACATTGACCAGATGTGGGAAATGTCTTATTGAGATCAAGTGTACTAAAAATCTAAGCAAATTAATAAAGGGCAGATGATTTACAGGGTTTTTTGTAGATACAGTACTGCATTTTGCCATCCGGACACATGCAATTTGAAATATGAATATAGAATATAGAATATCAGGCCTATATGAAATACTTTATTATGGCCAAGTCATACATCTATGGATCGGGCCAAATCTCCTCTCTCCAATGGCAGAGTTAAATCTGTATTTAGTACCACCAGGCACCCGTTACAGGGCAGCAAATACCTTGAATGAAATCTACTGTAAGTACAGTTACTTTTTTATAATGTATAGCTCTGCCATTTTTCATCAGATTGAGACACGTTTCTTTTCTAGACGTTCACAGAAAGGTAAAGAAACAAACTGCGTTCTATTTTATGGCAATAACGGTCAGGTTTGTTAGACCCGTGAGATATAATCACGAAAATAGCGATTTCATCACCTCAAAAGCCCTGTTGTTTTTTGAAAAACAGGGCTTTTGAGGTGATGAAATCACTGCATCCTAGGCAGCAGTGGTTTGGCAAAAAAAAATCACAGTAGGCCTATATCTGATTAGAAAACGAAAATGTCAAATTTTTTATTTTTATTTCTCCACATACACAGGTCACAACATATTTACAGGAACGTTTTGGAGTTGTATTTGGAGTGTATTTCGTGACTGTTGGGAACTAGGCTACACTGGCACACCTTCTTCCAGTAAATGATGCTAAGCTAGGCTAACGGTGTGGCTGTTCCCTAAGCCTAATGCAAGCACAGAGAAGAAAATTAAAGGGTATGTATCTGCTTGTCTAACTCCAGGGTAGATGGCAAATAAGCTAATTTTCCAAAAAGTTGGCATGTTCCTTTAAGTGATTTCCTTATGGTTGACTATAACGTTTACCTGAGTCACTTTCATGTAAGATATCTTTACTTTTACTCAAGTACAGTTTGGCGTTCAAGTACTTTACACACTTTTGCCTATTTCCTAACATAAATAGCTATGCTGTAAGCCTTCAAAGATTACCAGCATTGAGGCGAAATAGCAGCATGGGGGTAAAGCTGAGTAGGTACTGACATGTATTGAAAGAATAATAAGCTGCCGACTTGGAATTCCTGGAAGATATGCATATTCATCAGATCCTCACATTCTCAATGAGGGTAAAGGTGTAGAGATGCTGCTAAGCCATTTTCAGTCGTTTATTTGATATTCAACAATTTGGTGGAAAACCCATAGTTGTTATACAATACAGAAATGGGTTTAAAATACAACTGGTGGAGGGGATCTTTAAAGAGTGCCCTTTAACCACTTAAGCATGGGTGAAAAAATGGGGCTAGTTTTTTTGGATAAAAAAAATTGACGATTGCATACCCATACCATATAAAGTCATTTGCAATTTATTATACGTTATACTTATAGCACATGCATGAATCTGGTCTCTTTTGAAAGGTAACATTCTGAAGTGTCTTGACAATAAAGAAAGAGTGCTAATGAAATAGATAGAGTAACAGAGGTTTGAACACGCCTGTTTTTAAGTTCAAGCTGAGAGGTAGGAGCTGGAAAACACAATGGTTTCATAGCCTGACCTCTTATGTTTATGTTTATTAAAGGATCCCCATTAGAGACACATGAAAGAGCCTCTAGTCTTCCTGGGGTCCTGGACAAAACAAATACAATACAAATGTACCACTAAAAATACGAATAAAATAAAAACAAAACACATAAATAAAAAAGGAATACAAATATATAAATTCACATTATAAAATCTAACATTCCAGTCAAATAATTTTTTTTTATTAGTACAGGTCCAACGTTGATCAAAGTCCCACGGAAAATGTATGTTTTACAAATGTTTTTGCGATTTATTTCCAGGCTCTAGTCAAAACAAAGGACTTCTTTGTCTTCTTGTGTCACCTTGTGTCGGGCCGTCCGATGCTTAACACATTAAGGACCAGCCACGAGTTTATACGGGTTTCGGTGCCATGCGTTGTGGACCAGAGGCACGTATATAGCCGTGGCAAGTTGTTATTGTTTTATTCCATATTAATAACCGGGTCGAGATCCCCGACCGGCTCTGCAGATCTACCTTCGTCTGTGGAATCGCGAACATGCAATACCGGCCAGATCCTCTTAGGGGCGCCATCGCTCCACTGCAAATGGAAAACTTTTTTTTTTTTTCATTCAGTTTCAGTTTCCTAGTACCCGGATCCTGAACAAACACAATGTACTGTGGATTACGTTTCGAATCGCAGATTTCACCATGGAATAATGGGATTTATCATCAGCCAATGGACATATGGATCTACCAGATGCCGATCGATAACGGGGAAATGCCCGGGGGTATCCCACAGGCTCACGGTAAGACCTTAGTCACCTAAATTACAGCCGGATCAGACCTTGTTGTGAGACGCAAGCATTCGATCAGTGAATGTGGCTAGTTACACGGACACTGTATTGGTAATCAACTATACTAAACGACGTCTCCTGCCCCCCCCCCCCCCCTTTCATCCATACATTCTCTGGGACAGCCCGGATCATATGCAGTTTGAGTTATTTCATTAGCATATATAAAAAACGGAAATGCCATTGAATATAACGTTAGTAGCCATTAGCTCCATAACTAGCTTTCCAGAAAATATATGAGACAAAATCTGCGATAAAGCTTATATTCACGCCGCTATAAAATGATAACCTACCGATGCATTTTTTTTTCTTTAAGCCATTTTGAAGGGACGGTTTATGAACTCAATTGACAATGAGAATGGACAGATAGCAATACTATAAAGTATAGATATAGCTCAACAAACAGGTTTCACGTCTGTTCAGGCCTGGACTGGCCATCGGGAGCACCGGGAGTTTTCCCGGTGGCCTGGCCTGCACAGATTAAAAAAAAATTATATATAAAAAAAATAAAAAAATCCTTTTTTTATTATTATTATTATTTATTTATTTTTTGCCAGGCGATTGTTTCTAGTTGTGGCGGCGGCGCGATAGTTAGATAACCTAGATGGGTGGGGAACAACCAGGATTTCACTGTCTGCCACAGAGTTGGAGAACTATCTGACTCTCTCTCTCACGCGCCGGCGGATCACACACACACAATGGAGCCGTGCTGCCGCTTGTGATTGGTGGAGGCGGGACCAGGCGATACAACTGATTGACAGCGGAGGCGGCGAATGGAATGGCAGACGGCACTCAGATGCAGAATAACAGCCAGGCAATGAGCCAGGTAGTGAGGGACTCGGGAGAGATACAGTAGAGCGAAAGTCAATTAACGTTGATGTCAAGATGGACAGTGGAAGAAAGAGAAAGGGTGGAGGAGAGAGGGATAAAACAAAGAAAAAGAAAGGCCCTTACAGGAGAGAGTGGTTAACTGTATTATAATAGTAAATAGAAAAATATGTTGTGCTCTTGCTTTTTTCTTTTTGAAGGTGGAGAGAGTAGCATTGCTAGTGCCACAACAGTTTTATTTGAGGTCCATAACAGTACATTGTACTAAGCAATTGTTGGCTCATTAGTTTGTGATTCACATGCACTAAAATTCACCAGAATGCAGGAAATTAAGTCTTTGTAAAAAAAAAAATCCTGGTGGGGCACCCCCAGACCCCCCGCTTAAAAAGTGGCCTGACTGGGGCTATATTTCGCGCTATATCTCCCGGTATGAATTATTTCCCCAGTCCGGCCCTGCGTCTGTTTACATTCCCCGGTCCTCTAGCCACTAATTGGACTAAGCCCAGTGGTCGCCAAAGTGGGTAACATTTATTTTTAAAGATACCCACTTACAACATAACTGTTACCCGCACTATGGAACATTCTGTTGCCGTCTCTCAAGTTGTGTTCTCGCAAAACTGGGAGCACTATTGATCACTGGGCATTAGGTAATAACTCCCCCCCCCCCCCCCCCTAAATAACATCCAAATATCCTTTTTGGAAATATTTAGGAAAGAAAGCTTTCATTGTTCCCCTTCACTGAGGGGCCTAGCCTGGACTTTACACTTCAGCTGGAGGACTCTCTCTCTTCCATAACATGCCACCCATCGCCTCCTACTCCGAACTGAAATACAAGCTCCTCTGCTTTAGAAGTGGAATTTGCGTGATCCATTTTCCTGCAGTCCAGGGGTAATTTTGTCCTATTTTTTTTATTGGTGTGTGTGTGTGTGTGTGTGTGTGTGTGTGTGTGTGTGTGTGTGTGTGTGTGTGTGTGTGTGTGTGTGTGTGTGTGTGTGTGTGTGTGTGTGTGTGTGTGTGTGTGTGTGTGTGTGTGTGAGTGAGACAGTGAATAATCAAAGCAGCTATACTGGACTTGGCACACCATGACAGGCCACCGGTCCTGCCGCCTCACGTCCAGAACAAACAGCTGCTCCGGCCTGATTGTGTCCCGTCAACCGGGACTCAGCGGCTCTACTTTGTCTATAGTCCGTCCAAGATGACACTCTCCCCAGTGCATTCATTCATTCATTCATTCATTCATTAATCCATTCATTACATTGTTGAGAGAAAGACAGAGACAATCCGGAATAGAGAGAGAGAGAGAGAGAGAGAGAGAGAGAGAGAGAGAGAGAGAGAGAGAGAGAGAGAGAGAGAGAGAGAGAGAGAGAGAGAGAGAGAGAGAGAGAGAGAGAGAGAGAGAGAGAGGAGAGAGAGAGAGAGAGAGAGAGAGAGAGAGAGAGAGAGAGAGAGAGAGAGAGAATGCATACAGATGTAGCCCTTAAGACGGTCTGCTGCCGGGTGTTTGCCGTATTAACGGTATCAACCAGTAGGGGCGCTCGGGTTGCACCAGGTAACTGGTTTCTAGGTAAAGGGGGGGGGGGGGGGGGGGGTGAGAACAGTGTTCTCAGCTTGAATACACAGCACAGATGCGCTGGCAAATCGAGACGTTTTCAAATGTCCAATCTAATGAATTTCGTTTGCTCATAAAATGCTTAAAATAATGTTGAATATATTATTGTCACTATTGTTGTCGAGAGGTGGGACCAAGTCATTGTGTTGCAAGTCTCAAGTCAGTCTCAAGTCTTGGTACTCAAGTCCAGAGTCAAGTCCCAAGTCAAGACAGGCAAGTCCCGAATCAAGTCCCAAGTCAAGACTGACAAGTCCCAAGTCGAGTCCCAAGTCCTAACCTTTGAGTTTTGAGTCCTAAACAAGTCATAATACGCGCTTCACCAAAAAATGTCATTATCAACTTGTTGGCAAAACATAATCTAATTTCTTTTTTTTATCCACTTTTACTCCTTATCCTTATTTTCTCCCATCCCAATTTCGTATTTCCTCCCCTGTACACTGGTCGGTTGTAGGGAGGATAGAAGCCTTGCATCATGTGTCCCCTCCGGTACACGAGGAGGCAGCCTGTCACATCTTTTCACCTGCCAGCGCCGACTCTCAGTGGCGAGGTCAGTGTAACGTGTGGGAGGCTCACACTACCCCCGCTACTTCCTGTCTCTGATGTGCAGGCGTCCCCCAACCGACCTGTAAGAGTCGCTGTCCACAACGTCCAAATCCCCACCCATCGACTTCCACCCTCTAACTCTGCCAATTGAGTTAGTATGACGGTTGGCCCAAGCCGGAGGCAATGCTGACACCCGGATTTGAGACGGAGTCTCTTGCATTGGTGACGAACGCAATATCCGCTGCGCCACCCAGCCGCACATAATCTAATTTCTATAAATGTAATAATATTCAGAATCAGGGTTAGTCTTACAACTAGATACATTTGGGCAAGAGCTGCTTGAGAAAACCAGTTCAGGAGTATATTGAGAAAAAAAAGAATAAGGATCACCATATCCATTTTAAAGGTAGGATAACAATAACCAACATATTGTCTTCCCACTTGGACCAATCATTTATTTAACGTCTGCCTGCCCTGTATATATACTGTACAGTCTATGGCACATGATCAATAATAGCAGACTTCGGTTCAACTAACTAATCTACCATAACCCTTTATACATTTTGGGGTATAAAAAATCTGTACTGAAATGACAAGGTATCTCTGCATTTCATATATTAGCAGTGATGGGAATAACGGCACTATAAGTAACTTCGTTACTAACGTCGTTCGTTTTTTCAGTAACGAGTAATCTAACGGATTACTCTTCCAATCTTAATAACGTCGTTACCATTACTACAAAAAAATGCGGCGCGTTACTATGAATGAACCTGTTTCTTTCATCAGACATATCTCTGCGCCGAGAGGCAATAATAGGCTTGTTCAAGATGGATTTCGGTTTGCCTCGACTAGTAGACGAGAGTAGCCGAGTGAAGCCGGGGGAGGAGTTAAAAGGGCGGACACTGCCGATTTCACGAGAGCCTCTCGCCTAGTCTCGGCATGGCAGATACGCTTTCACGTCACCACACACACATTACACACCTGTCCAGCTCATTATAATGCGATGGCCGTTTGCAAAATTAGATCAGATTCAAATGTACAGCACACACCATATACTGCTATAGTGGAATATACTATTCATATACCATAATGTATACCATCTTGTTGCGCGCTCCTGGCCGCACGCACACACAACACACTGCTGAATAATTCTGTTCTGCATCAATATATATATATGTATACTGTGTATATTGAGGCAAAACAGAATTATATATACAGTATTGAGGCAAAACAGACGACGCATGTGTGTATGTGTGTGTGTGTGTGTGTGTCTGACAGCTTGAAGTTTATCATGATGATACGACGGCATAACATAATAAAGTTTTCAATCAATCAAACGTCTCATAACTCCCTGGCTGTCACATGGCTGGTGACTGACAACTTTTCTGAGCCAATAGGCGCTTTGCGCGACCGTAGCAAGTCGCTTCCCAGCCGAGAGCAGCCGGCTGAGAGGTACTGTGGAGCCTCGCTCTGAAGGCTGCGCGCGGCTCGCTCCCGCGGGAGTTCCGCGCCTCGCCTCGTCAGATTTTCAGAGCAAATCGGACAACATTCTAACCGTCATGCAACGCGCTTGGCGAGGCAGTAGTAAAACCTGCGCAGATCTGCGTCCGCCTATCCCATCTTGAACAAGCCTAATATGTTCTTCCTTGTTTAGTGGACAGTGCGCGAGCCCAGCATACATGCTGACGATTGGCTGAGGTTGAATACAATGTCATGGTAAGCCAATCAGAGGTGGAGGTGGGCGGGTGTCTAAAGCATCCAGAGTCTGACACACAGCGCGACAAGACAAGCGATCACTGATCAGTCAGCATGAGACCGCGGTCCGTGTAGTGTACGTTTTGAGCTCAAAACCAAATCTAACGAACAAGACAAGCTCTGTATGTCATGCATGTCTTAAATGTAATGATTAGATTAGTTTAGATGATTCGATTAGATTCTTATATCTGTATGTTGTGTACGTCATTGATTGATTGATTGATTGATTGATTGATTGATTGATTGATTGATTGATTGATTGATTGAAAAGTTTATTAACAGATTGCAGAATGGGTACAGTACAGTACAGCTCAATACATACAATTGTTAAGGGGATGCAGACCAGAGAAAGACTTTCGTCTTTCAGGGACCCTGATGTAAACAAGATGAAAGTCTTTCTCTGGTCTGCATCCCCTTAACACATTCTGTGCCATGCAGTTTGCCCATCTTATACCACTCTCTGCCAGTGCTGTAAGCCTATGGAGTCGCTCACCTTCTTTGCAGGGCTATAACTTTTTAAATATTATAGCTATATCGACATTACTATGGCCCATTCAACATCGGGTATCTATCGTTCCGGATGTGGGAACGTCATATTTTTCCATTCATACATTGTCGTGTTAGTACTGTCGTGAATATAAGTATGTTTTTGGAGTGTATAGCAGTAATTCCTAGAATGCGAGTTATAGGCCTGACGCATATTACACATAATCAATTGGCGTTTCGTTCCTATACACGCTATATTAAAAAATTCAAATGCATATGCTCGGTATACATTATGCTCCATCATGCGTGAAGGAAAGAAGGGGGGGGTCGTTTATGATTCCTTGATTGTCAGTAACGGCTTTCCTTAGTACAACATCATATGTTGAGCAGATGGATTGCAATGAAATAAATGGACAATCGAGCTGGAATTAACGTTAGAATCCTCTTACCTGTGGCTGATGTGTCTGGAGAAAAGAAAATTCCAATTATGTGATGTTGATCTGCTAGATCCATTTTCCGTTTGTATGACACAATAAACGCTGAACGCATATTGATTTTTGCGTCTCGAAAGCTATCAAATGCACTCAAGTGTTTGTCTTGATCAACATAACAAGATATCTCTGCCGGAGCATTTTCCCTGATGCACAGAGCGCCACATCCGGTTCGGGAGTGCAGGTCGCCCGAAATCCACCAGGCGGCGGTATTGAGGCGTTGAAATATCAGACAGGGTCCAGCTGGCTCCCGGAGCCTTCCTGGATGAATTATGAATGCCAATAGCGAATAAAGGAAATAACGATCATAAAAACGAGTAAACTCGTTGTTGGCGTTATTAGATTGGCGGGAAATAACGAGTAAACTTGTTTTTGGCGCAGGATGTGTTAACAATTGTGTGTATTGAGCCGTATTGTATTGAGCCGTATTGTACCCATTCTGCAATCTGTTAATACAAATTTCAATCAATAGATTTTTTTGAGGAGCAGCAGTACTGTTAGACTACTGCTGGCCATTCATCATGCAAGACATTGCTGATTGTTTATTTATTTTATAAGACAAGACTATGACTACCAACTGCCTAGCCAGCCGTGTATCAATCTTGGATGTAATAATAACGTTACCTACCACACTGACTGTGTCGATGGCTCATTGATTTAACTACTGTAGCTAGCAAGACAAGTTACTTACTGTTATTTGTGCAGCTTCAAATGTCGAACGAATTTGGAAGTTGTTGCGTCTCCATCTGTGATTTTCGACCCACACTTTTTGCATATTGCAATTCGTTTGTTGTTGACCACCACATCGTTTTTATAAGCAAACGAAGCAATCTTTGGTATCATTTTCCACTGGATCCGTTGTTCTGAATTATAACGTTACTTCTTCTCTCGCACAAAGTGATTGGATGCTGTCGGATTGTTTCAAACAAAGTGGGCAGTAGATAGGATCTTTGTGCTCAACAAAAGAGAAATAGTGAGAATATCCAATATCATGTGTAAAAACTCGACTACTGGGCGCCGCCATGACAGTCTAACAAGTAAACAAAACACGCCCACAATGTGTCTCCGTAGGTGACACAGGAGCCAGGACTGCGCGAATGAAGTGTCTATTCGCTGGAAATGAATGAATTCATGGCACATTTAATAACATAATTTTTTATTGTTGGGTATGGGGAAGGTATCAAGTCTTCTCAAGTCAAAAGGCTCAAGTGAAAGTGAAGTCACGAGTCATTGGTGTTAAAGTCAATGTCGAGTTGCAAGTCTTTTTTTATTTGGTCAAGTCAAGTCCAAAGTCATCAAATTCGTGAATTGAGTCTGACTCGAGTCCAAGTCATGTGACTCGAGGCCACACCTCTGGTTATTACTATTGCAGTAAGTACTGTTTATTGTTATAATTACTGTATTGTGTGTTGTCTTCTTTCATGTAAAAGAAAGACATATATATATATATATTTTTTTTTGGAATATATTCATTCTGATTCTGTTTTTGTCCTACCCACTATCCTGTGATTATAAAAGAGTGCAGCGTGAATGCACTAGCAGATCAAGATCTCAAGTTACATATTACAATAACTTTATGATATAATTTGGTTTTTAGTTTATTTTCTATATAATTAGAAAAACATCAATGAATTCAGTGAACCATATTTCCCCAAAAGACTGGTGCACGCCTGTGGACAGACTCGGAATTAAATAATTATAATTGTTCTATATTGTTCTAATATTTGAAGATTTTTTTAGTTCGGTAAATAACCTCTCATTGCTTTTTTCATGCACACTCATTTGTCTGTTACTCAATAGGCAGTGTTCTGAAATAACTTCATTCATCAGTAGTGCCAAAATAGCTCAGTTCTCCGCTTGATATAATCCATCAACATGTCCAATCTAACAAGTTTTGTTTGCTCATAATAGCCTACTGCTGAATAACAATACATGGACAAACAATTATGTTCCATGATTTTATTAAAACTCATAATAACACAAACAGCCTATACATGGAACGGCCTAGTATGCAGCGTGAAGCAGATCGAGTCAGTTTTCTCACCAGCCTATCAATTTATACAGTTCAGAATGGTGTAGTTCCCAAAAGGAACAGTTCCCAAAAGGTGTGCCAGTGGCAAACCAGATGACTGAGTGGTGGAGAACATCAAGCCTGTTAAACCTCTAAAGACGATCACAACACTCATGAGCTCTGATCAGTTTCAATGATCCTGCCTCTCAAAACCAGCATTCAGAAATCCATGGAACCAAATGAGGAAGACAGTCCAACTGTGAGAGAAGTCAAGGCTGCCATAATAGGGAGCCTGAAGGACAGATACTTTGACCCTGCTCTTCAGGACTTACTCCATAAGTGCACAGCACTAGATCCAAGGTTCAAGGCCCTTCCTCGTGTGGATTTTGTGTGGATAATGTTGTGAAAGGATCTACAACAGTCTCACAACATAATAATAATAATAATAATAATAATAATAATAATAATAATAATAATAATAATAATAATAATAATAATAATAATAATAATAATAATAATAATAATAATAATAATAATAATAATAATAATAATAATAATAATAATAATACATTATATTTGGTGGAGTTCCAGAGTCTGGGAGCCAAGCAGCTGAACGCTTGGGCACCCATGGTGCTGAGGCATGAGCTGGGGATGAAGAGGAGTCCAGTAGATGATGAGTGGAGGGTGTGGGAGGGGGTGTATTCCTGGAGGAGGTCAGTGATGTAGATGGGGGCTAGATTGTGGAGGGCTTTGAAGGTGAGTAGGAGGTTTATTCTGGCTACTGAAGAACAGGTATTGTATTTATTTTATTTTATTTACATTATGGTTATTTTCTTCTGCAAGAATGCCCTCATTGCTTAATTTGAAACATTGTATTGCTGCTACAATGTTAATACTTAGTACTCATTTAAAATATTATATTATTGTCATTTCACCCTGCAGGTTGAGGCCACAGAGACAGCAGGAGCCAGGTCATCCCCAGGGAGAGCAGACCCAGAGGAATCCGGAGCATCTCCTCCCATCAGGAAGTCACCACATGGCTTTTTTACATACAGTTACGGCTATGTTTGAAGTCTCACGGTGTTCCATTAGACATACCAATTGAACACCACAGATACCACAAATTCTTCTATGAAAGAGAGACATCGATAGGTTTTGTTTCAGGTTTTTATCATCAATTACTAACGTCCTCATATGAAACCCTCCAACTAGACTCTGTCTGGAGGAGGGATATACCAGACCTGGAAAGTGACTTTGATTGGCAAGGAGCATGGGCAAATGTCCGACTTACATCAAGGAACCCGGACCATCAACAAATCAATCTTAACTATATTCACAGGACATACTTGACTCCTATAAGACTGAACAGAATGGGTCTTAAACAAGACTCCAAATGCTCCCAATGTACAAATGGAGACGAAGGGACATTTATGCACATGTATTGGGACTGCCCACCAGTTAAGGCATTCTGGAAAGATGTGACCCAACAATTATCAAAACTCGTATCTTGGAATATACCTGTACACCCCTCTGTATTACTATTGAATGATGTTTTTGAGTTTGCAGTAAATCCACAGCTAAAGAGATTGGTTTTATCGGGTATCACAGTAGCTAAAAAGCTGATCGCATCACGCTGGTTTCAACCGGAAAAAATGTGCCGGAAAGTTTGGTTTCTTACATATCTCGATGTGATTTATCAAGAAATATCTACAGCAAGAATTCTGGGTCTCAATGAATCCAAAATGTCAATGTGGTTAGAAGTGGTGGAGAGAATAAAAGCTAGCTTATAATGGTAGTGTCTGGTTAGAAGCGAGGGATAATGGAGGTACTATCCAAAGAGGGGTCCGGGAGGGGGGGGTTCGAGCTGGAGCATATGTGTGTAGGGTTTTAGATAACAGGTATTAGGGGTATATCCTGTATAAGACATTGGTATAATTGGTAATTTCGTTGGATATACACTGTATACTGTAAAGTATTATTATATACTTTTTTTGCTTTCTGTTTCTGTGCTTGCATGTCATTTTAGCCATCTTAATTGTTAGTTTCATTATGCATTGTGTGTTGAGTACTGACTTTTAATAATTTTGTTTTGCAATAAAAAAAAAAAAAAAAGTCACCCATGGCTTAAAGGGGAGATGAAGCAGTGAACAATGTGATCCTAGTTTGTTTGTTGTGTACCTTGTGTAAGACAGGGTTCTATAATCAAATGTGAAATCTATCTTATTTGTCTGAAAAATCAAATATAATATCCCTGTTTTCAACATGGGCGCCGCCATTTTGTTGCTGACGTCATGGCTGACGTCATGGGGCTGGTTTGGTGTATACACTGCTGGTTAGCTGCCTATAGTGAATGGGTCAGTCAGTAAATAAAATGTTGCCTACAAAACAACGGGACCGCGGTGGTTCTGTTTGTATTGCTCTTGGCTGTTCAAACTAATTTTACCATGTGAAAGAGAGGAAAGTTGGTTAATTTCCACAAACTACCAGTGAAAAAAACAGTGTTGTTGGCACGTTTGCTCAGGCTGGCTGCACTCAGGCGGCGCGACCAGCCTGTTGGACAGGGAAGGAGGATCTGCAGCGAACACTTCATTGCCTCGGATTATGTTGTTGGGGTGGGATGTTTGTCCAGAAGACCACTAATCAGCTGAAGCCGGACGCGGTTCCCTCAGTCTTCGACAGACAGACCGGCCCAGGCAGTTCAGCGTCGCGGAGCATTCAGCCTGCTGGCTACCTAGATCCACTTCAACCAGCGTCGAGGAGCATTCAGCCTGCTGGCTACCTAGATCCACTTCAACCAGCGTCGCGGAGCATTCAGCCTGCTGGCTACCTAGCTCCACTTCAACCAGCCGAGCGTCGGGAGCTCCAGCAGCTTGTCGATGTGCTAATAGCCTGGAGCCAGCTACCGTTAGCTTGCCGAGGCTATTAGCACACCGACAAGCTGCTGGAGCTAGCTACCGTTAGCTTGCCGAGGCTATTAGCACACCGACAAGCTGTGTAGCCAGCTACCGTTAGCTTGCCGAGGCTATTAGCACACCGACAAGCTGTGTAGCCAGCTACCGTTAGCTTGCCGAGGCTATTAGCACACCGACAAGCTGTGTAGCCAGCTACCGTTAGCTTGCCGAGGCTATTAGCACACCGACAAGCTGTGTAGCCAGCTACCGTTAGCTTGCCGAGGCTATTAGCACACCGACAAGCTGTGTAGCCAGCTACCGTTAGCTTGCCGAGGCTATTAGCACACCGACAAGCTGTGTAGCCAGCAGGCTGTATGCTCCGCGACGCTGGTTGAAGTGGATCTAGGTAGCCAGCAGGCTGAATGCTCCGCGACGCTGGTTGAAGTGGATCTAGGTAGCCAGCAGGCTGAATGCTCCGCGACGCTGAACTGCCTGGGCCGGTCTGTCTGTCGAAGACCGAGGGAACCGCGTCCGGCTTCAGCTGATTAGTGGTCTTCTGGACAAACATCCCAACCCAACAACATAATCCGAGGCAATGAAGTGTTCGCTGCAGATCCTCCTTCCCTGCCCAACAGGCTGGTCGCGCCGCCTGAGTGCAGCCAGCCTGAGCCAACGTGCCAACAACACTGTTTTTTTCACTGGTAGTTTGTGGAAATTAACCAACTTTCCTCTCTCTCACATGGTAAAATTAGTTTGAACAGCCAGGAGCAATACAAACAGAACCACCGCGGTCCCGTTGTTTTGTAGGCAACATTTTATTTACTGACTGACCCATTCACTATAGGCAGCTAACCAGCAGTGTATACACCAAACCAGCCCCATGACGTCAGCAACAAAATGGCCGCGCCCATAATGATAAATGCTTCAAAAATGCACATAACAAATCGTTTTTTCTTAGAAACTGCTTATTTTTATAACGTGATTTTTTCTGTGGCTTATCTAAATACTAATGTGATGCTATGAATATGTATTTATCGCTATGCTTCATCTCCACTTTAACTGTTGAAGCGGACATGGCCAGTTAGCCTTCGGGAGAGGTGTTAGTTGGACAATGCCTAGGCTAACCGGCCATGTCTGCTTCCATTCATTCAATTTCCCAAAATGTTGGCGTGTTCTTTTAAGCATCTCCTGTTTGGTCTGCAATATATAGCTGTTGTGCTACAGTGGAAGAAAGACACCACCGTCTGACTCTGCCTAGCAATCTAGACACCTGGTTGATTCCGGTTGCTTTTTGTGATGCTAAATGAAGTGTATGTGCAAAGCATCCAATCTGGGGCCCCAGTCCAGCTTCACTGATTGCATTGACAATATTTCTAGCATTGTGCCTCCTGGCCTCTCCAACTTCCACTCTGACACTGCCTCCTTCAGTTTCTCTGCCAGCTGTGTGCTTGTGTGCTCCTCATAAATAGGGCGATTTTGCAGAACGTGGCCTTGCATGTTCCACACGGGTGATGTATTGTGCAGTTACTGTTAAGTCGCTATCGGTAGCCCCAGA
This sequence comes from Notolepis coatsorum, assembly GCF_963971535.1. Taxonomy (NCBI): domain Eukaryota; kingdom Metazoa; phylum Chordata; class Actinopteri; order Aulopiformes; family Paralepididae; genus Notolepis; species Notolepis coatsorum. Next base: position 45,602,672 of record NC_140165.1, read on the forward strand.
TGGCCACCCATCGGTAGTGAGGGTGATAGCAGATGCCTGGGATAAGTCGTGGACAACTGTAGCGTGTGCTTGTTTATAAAGGGCTGGTAGGACTTGCTGGCTGAAATGCGGACGAGAGGGAACTACGTAGCAGGGCTCTATTACTTTTAACATGTGCTTAAACCCTGTGTTCTCTACATCGTATGGTCATAGATCTGCTGCTATAAAAACGGGCCGGTCTGAATTATTAGAGAGATGCTGCTTGAATGCCATGGGGAGCTGGGTTTGCACTAGACTTTCTTCCATACCAGTGATATTCACATTTGGGTGATGCCGTCTCAAATGTGTGATCAAATTCGAGGTACTGCCAGCGACATACTGACATACTCACTCAACAATGCCGGCGTGTAGCTTTCGTCCGATCCACCTGTCTTTGTCCATTGCTACTGTAGTTCACTGGGAATCCGAAATGATCCCAAACGGGATACTTTAATGTTGTGGGAGGATCTTCTAGCTATGGCCTGTCGTTTGCGTCTACCATACTAAGAGGCTAATAGGCTATGCTAAATTACAGCTAATCGCTCAATGGTGTGTGTGGGCTGAACAACCAACATCCGGGTCTTTGTGCACGTTATATTTTGGGACGGTGGGCAACATGGAGTTTGAAATTAAGTTCTGCAAAAAAAAAGGTTCCGCATATGCGTAACGTTCAGTAAGGGGTTAACATACCGTTGCATTCGTTCGGTACACAGCGCGTACTGAACCAAAGGTCCTGCATTGAAGCGGTTCGGTACGGATACGTGTACCGTTACACTCCTACTGAGATTGGTGATGTGTTCCGTTCCTGAGGTGTGTGAATATAGCAGGTTTGTGGACTCAGCCTCAGGACTAGCTGGGTAAGGGGGTTCATAATTCTCCTCAGCACTTGGCACTGCAGGGCTTGGTAATGATACGAGAGGGGCTCACTTTGTTTTAGGTGTGGCCAAAAGTTAATTGCTCTTTTTTTGTATTAGTGGGTATCAGCCTAATTGTGCCCTGCATGCATTGTTTGTGGTTTTCCTCTTGGCATGTGGAGGAATCTTACAGAATGCATGCAGGGTCTCAATGTTCTTAATGATTACAATGTTGTTTTGTAAGTGGACCCCACACCTCACTGCAAGAGGTTAAATTAATTTTAACCAAATTTGAATAGGTATTTCTGTTTGTATATTTGTTATGGCACAGAAAGCCCTGTGTGCTTTCCCTCTCAGCTCATTGACTGCTTCATTAAAATGTACAGTTGAACTTAGCTATAATCCTAAATAGGTGTAGTGTGTGCAGTACTCTACATGTTTTCTATCAATTGAGAACTTTGGTAGAACGTCCTGAGATCTGGATATTTTTTGGTATATAATTATTTTTGTATTTGTGGGATTTACTGTCTTGACAGTAATTGCTCTAGCAAATCCAGGCTCTGCTGTAGGCCATCTCTCTTTCTCTCCCTTGCTCTCTCTCTCTCTCTCTCTCTCTTGTTCTCACTTTCTTGCTTCCTCTCTCTCACTCTCGCTCTCTCTCTCTTGATCTCTCTCACTCTCTCTCTTTGTCATTGTATTCTATTGTATATTGTATGTTACTGTCTTGTCCTCTTCATTCTCGCTTGAAGGCTCTCGCATGTCAAGCCACATGTCTCTCAACATGAACCTCAATCACTCGTTGAGACCTCATCCAGAGCGAGTGAACTCCATGCTGACTCATAAGGAGTGCGTTACGCCTTCTGTCTCGGAGAGTCGGTCTTGAGAAGAGAGCCGAGGGAAGGGGGGGGGGGGGGGGGGGGGGGGCGGGGGGGGGGGGGATGTGGACGCATGACAGGGAGGGAGAAAGGAGTAATTCTATGATAATAGACTCTCCTGGGAGACAGGTTCTCGGTGACCTCAGAAGCACTTTGGAAGGGAACAATGCAAGCGTGACAACCCCAAAAAACAATGGGGGGGGGTTTGAAGAAAAATAAAAAGCACCCACCCTGCTCTCCAGTGCCTCGACAAAAAACACATGTAAATTGAATTGTATTGTAATGTCTATTGAAATGTATCAGAGTGATGCAGCGTGATACGTTTTGACAAAACTGTATTTATTATTCATCGCATCCGTCAAGTTAATGTGTCGGTAACTCCAGAACCGAAGAATGCTCATATATTTATATACACAAGGTATATATACACAAGGAGCCATAGCACAGCAGAGGATCTTCTAAAGAAAAAAAATTCACGTTGTTGTGTACAAACAATAGAAACATTTCCATAATTTCCATTTTTCTGAAGAGCTGCTTGTCTCGCTGTATTACATGAATGACACTTTTCCATTACAATGTCGGATACGACCTCACAAGGTCACACAATTGTTGGGAGAGGGTTTATATTTCCATTTTCAAGAACATTCTGTTGAGATAAGAGACTCTGTATGGGGCTGTTAGTGACTGTCCAACTGTACATATGACTGTTTACACTTGTAGCTGTTTACCTGTGTAGATCATTGTCTCCACCAGAGATTGCCATTGGTGCATATATATCTGTCTCCACTGGAGGGCGCTCTGGGCGTAGCTACCCAGGTATTCTACCTTAGGGGCGACTATAAAAGGGAAGGTCCCCACCCCTTTCTTTCTCTCCTCCAACGGCTCTCAAAGAGAGTAGAGTGTTGTATAACTATTGCTCATGTGTGAATAAAAGAAGCCAAGCCAGTTCAGGCACAAGATAGAATCCATGTCTCTTGACCACATTATTGACGCCCTAAAGCGAGTTCTGTTAACACATTCAATAAAGTTACAGTACATAATCAATGTTCATAATACTCTACGTACGTATCAAATACAAGCACACCTCACACATTCAAAAGGTAGAGCATGATACAATCACAGGTATACATGAAATGATACATAATGATGCTTTAAAAACACCATGCGATTAAGATAACACAAGATAAGACAAGATATTCCTTTATTGATCCCATTGTGGAAATGCGGGCGTCATAGCAGCCTGGGGGAGGGGGAGGGGTACAGGTATGGGCAGGGTAATAGTAGAAAGACATGAATATAGGCAATAACATTAGATCTGAATATAAAACATTTGAAAATTAAATAGTGTAAACAAGGTGCAGACGAGGGTTATAATATCTATAAATAATATATATTATATCGGTTATAATATACGTTACATATACAATGCAATAAGAAAAATGTGAATATGTGACCACGTCCAGCGGTTGTGTCTGCAAGTCGGCCGCAGTCAAATTGTGCAAAAGAACTGACGTTGGTTGTTTGGTTCAAGATTGGAAGCAAGTAATAGGTCGAGGAGGGTGTCAATCAAATGTCTGCAATTTTAGCTCTCCAACAATGTGTTGGTAGATCGGCTTTAACACAGCCTGAAGCCGGCAGAGGAGGGCAAATGTGACTGCGGCGACATGGGGGGAGGTACATTTTTACAAAGTAGCTGTCATTTCTGCACGTCTCCGACACTTGACTGATTGATTGATTGAAAAGTTTATTAACAGATTGCAGAATGGGTACAGTACAGTACAGCTCAATTATACATACAATTGTTAAGGGGATGCAGACCAGAGAAATACTTTCGTCTTGTTTACATCAGGGTCCCCCATTTTCAATTCATCATAACATATATGACATACATGACATACAGATAGACAGTACTGCTACATCTATACATTTATGACATATCAGATTTGCAAATACAGTACTGTTTGTGATACAAAAAGTGTCCAGAAAAAGAGTGTATATACATTTGACGTAGAAACTGTACATTGGAGGAGGTTGGGTGGGTGGGGTGGGGTTGGTGGGTGGGGGCTGTACATTGGAGGGGGGGGGGGTTGGAGTGGGGGGGGGGACACTGTACACTGTACATTGGAATACTGACAAAGCCATACTTGGTAATTTACTGTACAACTGGGTTAAGACATTTGTAGGGGCCCGTTTCGAATTGCAGTCTCCCGTAGGTGTTCTTTGAGAGTGTTTTTGAAAGTGGGTAGTGATTCACATTCCTTTACAGCTTTGGGTAGGGCGTTCCACATTGATGTGGCATAATTGCGAAACGTGTTTAGTCCCTTGTTTGAGCCGAATCTGGGTTTAACATGATTTGTGGAGCTCCCTCTGGTGTTGTGATCGTAGTATTCACTGACCTTTGGGAAGTATTTTGACATGTACATGGGTACCTTGGTCGCGTAGTGTATCTTGTAGACCAGGCCCATTGCAAGTTGCTGTACTCTGTCGTCTACTCTAAGCCATCCTAGGTTGTAAAAGTGGGCCGGGGTGAGGTGGGTTCTAGGAGTCAGGTCAAGCAGTAGTCTGACTAGCTTGTTTTGAGATGTTTGTAATTTGTTTTTTAGTGCCTTTGAGGTGCTTTGGTACCATGAGGTGCAAGCATAGTCTTCAGGGTATTCTTGTTTACCAGAGAGGAGATCCGGTACAAGAATCGAGTTCGTTGGTTGACTTTTTTTATTACATTGTATGCCATTTTGTCACAGGAAAGATTAGCCTCTAGGATGGAACCTAGGTAGGTAATTTCATCTTTCCTTGTGACAATATTGTCACCCACTGTAACCGAGAAGCCGTCGGTCTTGCTGAGTTTGTTATTTGAACCGAAGACACCGAAAGTACTTAGCCACTCCCCTCCGACAGAACTGTAGTTCTTTACACAGATTTGGAAATAATACAGCCGCACTATCTAACAATAATTAACATATTTACAAGTCGTATTCAGTTTTGCAAATAAGGAGACAGATCATATTGGATACGTATGATCTAAACAGGGGGAGCAGTGTCATTGAGACCAACACAACTTCCGAGGCGATCTACTAGAATGTGGTGATCCATCGTGTCTTGATGCTGCAGGTCCAGCAGCGCCGGCATTGAAACTGAGCCAGAGTCTGAAGCAAGTAGTAAGTCACCACTTTTCTCAGAGCGGTTTCTGTGCTGGGGATTTTTCTGAAGCCGGATGGATGAGGTTCACACAGATTATTGGATGAGAGGTGATCTACGAGTTGCTGAGCCATCGCTTTTTCAAGGAGTTTTGAGAAGAACGACAGATTTGTGATCGGCCTGTTAGTTGCTGATCAAACCGGGGTAAAGTTTATGCCTCTGGACTGGTGACCCTGGTTTTAAAAGACACCGGCACAATTCCACTGATTAGAGAGCTGTTTATTATTTGTATAGTGGGCTGGAATTGGGGGCGAAAAAGGGTCCTTAATACACTTAGACGGAATAGGATGGGAGTTAACAAGTCGTAGTGGGGCTTGGAGGGAAATATCAGTCTAGAGAGTGTTTCAAGAGAGATTATCTCCAAGTGGGTGAGTGGCTCCAAGTGGCTGTTTGCAGTTAAAACAGTGTTTGTTATTTATCTTCAAGGCTCCTCAAGTACCAGAGGCATGAATCAAGCGCACAAGCGTCAAACTTTTAAAATGACAGCCATACGTTTCAAATGGCAGAGGCTCATGCGGGGGGGGGGGGGGGGGTACTCTCACGGCTACAAATAATACATTTGTGGATGAGACAGGGTAGCCTGTTTTCAGGGACACCCTACCTAAAATAAGGATTTTGGTAAAGCAGCAAATACAGCAAAAGTAAAACACATTACGGGAGGCCACTTTGTGAGTACCGGGACAAAGCCTTTAGACAGGCGGGGCGTGTCGCAGCCAATCAGGGAAAACGCGGAAGCAACGGCAGCACTGCTCCGCTGTTAATAAGCAATAGGCTACCGGGACAAAGCCCTTAGAGAACAGTATTATGGTGAGTACCGGGACAAAGTCCTTAGAGAACAGTATTATGGTGAGTACCGGGACAAAGCCTTTAGAGAACAGTATCATGGTGAGTACTGGGACAAAGCCCTTAGAGAACAGTATCATGGTGAGTACCGGGACAAAGCCCTTAGAGAACAGTATTATGGTGAGTACCGGGACAAAGCCTTTAGAGAACAGTATTATGGTGAGTACCGGGACAAAGCCTTTAGAGAACAGTATCATGGTGAGTACCGGGACAAAGCCCTTAGAGAACAGTATCATGGTGAGTACCGGGACAAAGCCTTTAGAGAACAGTATCATGGTGAGTACCGGGACAAAGCCCTTAGAGAACAGTATTATGGTGAGTACCGGGACAAAGCCCTTAGAGAACAGTATCATGGTGAGTACCGGGACAAAGCCTTTAGAGAACAGTATTATGGTGAGTACCGGGACAAAGCCTTTAGAGAACAGTATCATGGTGAGTACCGGGACAAAGCCCTTAGAGAACAGTATCATGGTGAGTACCGGGACAAAGCCTTTAGAGAACAGTATTATGGTGAGTACCGAGACAAAGCCTTTAGAGAACAGTATCATGGTGAGTACCGAGACAAAGCCTTTAGAGAACAGTATCATGGTGAGTAACGGGACAAAGCCCTTAGAGAACAGTATCATGGTGAGTACCGAGACAAAGCCTTTAGAGAACAGTATTATGGTGAGTACCGAGACAAAGCCTTTAGAGAAGATAAGTATGGTGAGTACCGGGACACAGCCTTTAGAGAACAGTATTATGGTGAGTACCGGGACAAAGCCTTTAGAGAACAGTATTATGGTGAGTACCGGGACAAAGCCCTTAGAGAACAGTATCATGGTGAGTACCGAGACAAAGCCTTTAGAGAACAGTATTATGGTGAGTACCGGGACACAGCCTTTAGAGAAGAGTATTATGGTGAGTACCGGGACATAGCCTTTAGAGAACAGTATTATGGTGAGTACCGGGACAAAGCCCTTAGAGAACAGTATTATGGTGAGTACCGGGACAAAGCCCTTAGAGAACAGTATCATGGTGAGTACCGGGACACAGCCTTTAGAGAACAGTATTATGGTGAGTACCGGGACAAAGCCTTTAGAGAACAGTATCATGGTGAGTACCGGGACAAAGCCTTTAGAGAACAGTACTATGGTGAGTACCGGGACAAAGCCTTTAGAGAACAGTATCATGGTGAGTACCGGGACAAAGCCTTTAGAGAACAGTATCATGGTGAGTACCAGGACAAAGCCCTTAGAGAACAGTATTATGGTGAGTACCGGGACAAAGCCCTTAGAGAACAGTATCATGGTGAGTACCGGGACACAGCCTTTAGAGAACAGTATTATGGTGAGTACCGGGACAAAGCCTTTAGAGAACAGTACTATGGTGAGTACCGGGACAAAGCCTTTAGAGAACAGTATTATGGTGAGTACCGGGACAAAGCCCTTAGAGAACAGTATCATGGTGAGTACCGGGACAAAGCCTTTAGAGAACAGTATTATGGTGAGTACCGGGACAAAGCCCTTAGAGAACAGTATCATGGTGAGTACCGGGACAAAGCCCTTAGAGAACAGTATTATGGTGAGTACCGGGACAAAGCCTTTAGAGAACAGTATTATGGTGAGTACCGGGACAAAGCCTTTAGAGAACAGTATTATGGTGAGTACCGGGACAAAGCCTTTAGAGAACAGTATTATGGTGAGTAGCGGGACAAAGCCTTTAGAGAACAGTATTATGGTGAGTACCGGGACAAAGCCCTTAGAGAAGAGTATTATGGTGAGTACCGAGACAAAGCCCTTAGAGAACAGTATCATGGTGAGTACCGGGACAAAGCCTTTAGAGAACAGTATCATGGTGAGTACCGGGACAAAGCCCTTAGAGAACAGTATCATGGTGAGTACCGGGACAAAGCCCTTAGAGAACAGTATTATGGTGAGTACCGAGACAAAGCCTGTAGAGAACAGTATCATGGTGAGTACCGGGACAAAGCCCTTAGAGAACAGTATCATGGTGAGTACCGGGACAAAGCCCTTAGAGAACAGTATCATGGTGAGTACCGGGACAAAGCCCTTAGAGAACAGTATTATGGTGAGTACCGGGACAAAGCCCTTAGAGAACAGTATCATGGTGAGTACCGGGACAAAGCCCTTAGAGAACAGTATTATGGTGAGTACCGGGACAAAGCCCTTATAGAACAGTATTATGGTGAGTACCGGGACAAAGCCCTTAGATAACAGTATCATGGTGAGTACCGGGACACAGCCTTTAGAGAACAGTATTATGGTGAGTACCGGGACAAAGCCTTTAGAGAACAGTACTATGGTGAGTACCGGGACAAAGCCTTTAGAGAACAGTATTATGGTGAGTACCGGGACAAAGCCCTTAGAGAACAGTATCATGGTGAGTACCGGGACAAAGCCTTTAGAGAACAGTATTATGGTGAGTACCGGGACAAAGCCCTTAGAGAACAGTATCATGGTGAGTACCGGGACAAAGCCCTTAGAGAACAGTATTATGGTGAGTACCGGGACAAAGCCTTTAGAGAACAGTATTATGGTGAGTACCGGGACAAAGCCTTTAGAGAACAGTATTATGGTGAGTACCGGGACAAAGCCTTTAGAGAACAGTATTATGGTGAGTACCGGGACAAAGCCTTTAGAGAACAGTATTATGGTGAGTAGCGGGACAAAGCCTTTAGAGAACAGTATTATGGTGAGTACCGGGACAAAGCCCTTAGAGAAGAGTATTATGGTGAGTACCGAGACAAAGCCCTTAGAGAACAGTATCATGGTGAGTACCGGGACAAAGCCTTTAGAGAACAGTATCATGGTGAGTACCGGGACAAAGCCCTTAGAGAACAGTATCATGGTGAGTACCGGGACAAAGCCCTTAGAGAACAGTATTATGGTGAGTACCGAGACAAAGCCTGTAGAGAACAGTATCATGGTGAGTACCGGGACAAAGCCCTTAGAGAACAGTATCATGGTGAGTACCGGGACAAAGCCCTTAGAGAACAGTATCATGGTGAGTACCGGGACAAAGCCCTTAGAGAACAGTATTATGGTGAGTACCGGGACAAAGCCCTTAGAGAACAGTATCATGGTGAGTACCGGGACAAAGCCCTTAGAGAACAGTATTATGGTGAGTACCGGGACAAAGCCCTTATAGAACAGTATTATGGTGAGTACCGGGACAAAGCCCTTAGATAACAGTATCATGGTGAGTACCGGGACAAAGCCTTTAGAGAACAGTATTATGGTGAGTACCGGGACAAAGCCTTTAGAGAACAGTATTATGGTGAGTACTGGGACAAAGCCCTTAGAGAACAGTATTATGGTGAGTACCGGGACAAAGCCTTTAGAGAACAGTATTATGGTGAGTACCGGGACAAAGCCCTTAGAGAACAGTATTATGGTGAGTACCGGGACAAAGCCTTTAGGGAACAGTATTATGGTGAGTACCGGGACAAAGCCTTTAGAGAACAGTATTATGGTGAGTACCGGGACAAAGCCTTTAGAGAACAGTATTATGGTGAGTACCGGGACAAAGCCCTTAGAGAACAGTATTATGGTGAGTACCGGGACAAAGCCTTTAGAGAACAGTATCATGGTGAGTACCGGGACAAAGCCCTTAGAGAACAGTATTATGGTGAGTACCGGGACAAAGCCCTTAGAGAACAGTATTATGGTGAGTACCGGGACAAAGCCCTTAGAGAACAGTATCATGGTGAGTACCGGGACAAAGCCTTTAGAGAACAGTATTATGGTGAGTACCGGGACAAAGCCCTTAGAGAACAGTATCATGGTGAGTACCGGGACAAAGCCTTTAGAGAACAGTATTATGGTGAGTACCGGGACAAAGCCTTTAGAGAACAGTATTATGGTGAGTACCGGGACAAAGCCCTTAGAGAACAGTATTATGGTGAGTACCGGGACAAAGCCCTTAGAGAAGAGTATCATGGTGAGTACCGGGACAAAGCCCTTAGAGAACAGTATCATGGTGAGTACCGGGACAAAGGCTTTAGGGAACAGTATTATGGTGAGTACCGAGACAAAGCCTTTAGAGAACAGTATTATGGTGAGTACCGGGACAAAGCCTTTAGAGAACAGTATTATGGTGAGTACCGGGACAAAGCCCTTAGAGAACAGTATCATGGTGAGTACCGGGACAAAGCCCTTAGAGAACAGTATTATGGTGAGTACCGAGACAAAGCCCTTAGAGAACAGTATCATGGTGAGTACCGAGACAAAGCCTTTAGAGAACAGTATTATGGTGAGTACCGAGACAAAGCCTTTAGAGAAGAGTATCATGGTGAGTACCGAGACAAAGCCTTTAGAGAACAGTATCATGGTGAGTACCGGGACAAAGCCCTTAGAGAACAGTATTATGGTGAGTACCGGGACAAAGCCCTTAGAGAAGAGTATCATGGTGAGTACCGGGACAAAGCCCTTAGAGAAGAGTATCATGGTGAGTACCGGGACAAAGCCCTTAGAGAACAGTATCATGGTGAGTACCGGGACAAAGCCTTTAGAGAACAGTATTATGGTGAGTACCGAGACAAAGCCTTTAGAGAACAGTATTATGGTGAGTACCGGGACAAAGCCTTTAGAGAACAGTATCATGGTGAGTACCGGGACAAAGCCCTTAGAGAACAGTATCATGGTGAGTACCAGGACAAAGCCCTTAGAGAACAGTATTATGGTGAGTACCGGGACAAAGCCCTTAGAGAACAGTATCATGGTGAGTACCGGGACAAAGCCTTTAGAGAACAGTATTATGGTGAGTACCGGGACAAAGCCTTTAGAGAACAGTATTATGGTGAGTACCGGGACAAAGCCCTTAGAGAACAGTATTATGGTGAGTACCGGGACAAAGCCCTTAGAGAAGAGTATCATGGTGAGTACCGGGACAAAGCCCTTAGAGAACAGTATCATGGTGAGTACCAGGACAAAGCCTTTAGAGAACAGTATTATGGTGAGTACCGAGACAAAGCCTTTAGAGAACAGTATTATGGTGAGTACCGGGACAAAGCCTTTAGAGAACAGTATCATGGTGAGTACCGGGACAAAGCCCTTAGAGAAGAGTATCATGGTGAGTACCGGGACAAAGCCCTTAGAGAACAGTATTATGGTGAGTACCGAGACAAAGCCCTTAGAGAACAGTATCATGGTGAGTACCAGGACAAAGCCTTTAGAGAACAGTATTATGGTGAGTACCGAGACAAAGCCTTTAGAGAAGAGTATCATGGTGAGTACCGGGACAAAGCCTTTAGAGAACAGTATTATGGTGAGTACCGGGACAAAGCCCTTAGAGAAGAGTATCATGGTGAGTACCGGGACAAAGCCCTTAGAGAACAGTATCATGGTGAGTACCGGGACAAAGCCTTTAGAGAACAGTATCATGGTGAGTACAGAGACAAAGCCTTTAGAGAACAGTATCATGGTGAGTACCGGGACAAAGCCCTTAGAGAACAGTATCATGGTGAGTACCGGGACAAAGCCCTTAGAGAACAGTATTATGGTGAGTACCGAGACAAAGCCCTTAGAGAACAGTATCATGGTGAGTACCGGGACAAAGCCCTTAGAGAACAGTATAATGGTGAGTACCGGGACAAAGCCTTTAGAGAACAGTATCATGGTGAGTACCGGGACAAAGCCCTTAGAGAAGAGTATCATGGTGAGTACCGGGACAAAGCCCTTAGAGAACAGTATTATGGTGAGTACCGGGACAAAGCCCTTAGAGAAGAGTATCATGGTGAGTACCGGGACAAAGCCCTTAGAGAACAGTATCATGGTGAGTACCGGGTCAAAGCCTTTAGAGAACAGTATTATGGTGAGTACCGGGACAAAGCCTTTAGAGAACAGTATTATGGTGAGTACCGGGACAAAGCCCTTAGAGAACAGTATCATGGTGAGTACCGGGACAAAGCCTTTAGAGAACAGTATTATGGTGAGTACCGGGACAAAGCCTTTAGAGAACAGTATTATGGTAGCTGGTAATTTGCGTTATATGGCAACGGCTGTTGTGTAAACACTTGAGGTTATGTTATCACCATGCTACCACTTTTGGACTTAGCTAATTCCCTGGTATGATCAGATTTAAACCATGATACAGATGGTAATATAATGTTATTTGTTATTTGTTTATTTGGTGGTCATTACCATCATCGTAGTGACCGGAGAAATTATGGAAATACTCTATGGGAGGGGCAGAACTTGAGACCTCACTTTGGACCCTATCCGTGCACATGCGTCATCATTACCAATACATATCTTTCTTCCGTGGGCAAAAAAAAAGCAATCCCAGATCCCTTTTCTTCTCAGACCCATAACTATCCTGTTTGAAGATCTGATGGAATTGCACGCCTATAGGAACGAGCGATGTAGTGTTGCGTGAGGCAATCTCCTCTCTATGGTAGAGGAGTGAGCAAAATCCATTTTTCTAGGACACATGAGTTTTTATTGTGGTTGAGCGCTCCATCTAGGCCATGCAAGGAGTCCATCGAGACCGAGAGACTGGTTAAAGAATGACGCATGCACGCGCGCCTGCACACACACACTCACACACACACACACACACACCCACACACACCCACACACATACTGTACACACAGTCGTGGAAACACAGACAAATACACACACAGATACATACACACACCGACGTGCACACAAACACACACTCGCATACTTGCAGATAATCGCACACACTCAAACGCTGTGGACAAGCTCATTTCTTTGGATGCACGGCACATGCTGACAAGCACACACTTGTGTGAGCAAACGTGGACGTGCACAGACACACACATGCATAGGCGATACACACAAACACTGCACACATGTTTGTGGCCACATATACACACGGATACAAACACACATAGACACATTTGCGTACACACAAACACCACACATGGGGGACACACACGACACGCACAATTACAGTATGTTAATACAAATGTAAAGACACACACAAAACAACACACACACACACAAACACGACACACCCGCCGCCTGGCTCAAGCAGCCTTTACTTTGAAGCGTGTCAGTAGTTGGTCCACCTTGGGGAGCCACTCGACCAGCCACTAGCTCCCCAAATCCACTGACTGATCCAGTGCCCAGGCTCTATGAAGCTCTCTCTCTCTCTCTCTCTCTCTCTCTCTCTCTCTCTCTCTCTCTCTCTCTCTCTCTCTCTCTCTCTCTCTCTCTCCCTCTCCCTCTCCCTCTCTCTCTCTCTCTCTCTCTCACAGGGGGGGGGGGGAGCCTTTATTGGTGGACAATGAGAAGCCCTGTAGTTCACGCTGTGACCGTACAAGATGTACATTAGAGAGATTATATGAATGATGAAGGAGAGCCTCTGTTGTTGTTGTTGTTGTTGTTGTTGTTGTTGTTGTTGTTGTTGTTGTTGTTGTTGTTGTTGTTGTTGTTGTTGTTGTTGTTGTTGTTGTTGTTGTTGTTGTTGTTGTTGCATGGTGGGGGGGTGGGGTGATGAATGGGGGGGAAAAGCAAGGCTTAGAATGGATTTTTCTATTTGTATTTAAACTCTTCAAGCGTGTATTTTATTTGGCCGCGATATGCCGGTCGATGCCCATCATCCTCGACTGTTTCGTCTCTCGTTGATCCAGGGTTTTTAGAAGCCTCTTCATTTTGAATTCATAATGATACTCGGTTATTACGATTCTTATGCCTGAAATAGATGTGTGAATGATGGACCAGAGTGCCACACACACATTTGTGGAAACACACACACAGATGCATGTGCACAAATACACACTTGCATAGTTGCAGATAACAGCACACACCCAAACGCTGCACACACACACACAGGGGATACACACAAACACTTGCGTACATGTTTGTGGACACACATACACACAGATAGAAACACACATAGACACATTTGCGTACACGCAAACACCACACACAGGACACACACATGGCCACAAACACACACACACAAACACCACACACCTGCCTGGGTCAAGGACCCTCTACTTTGAAGCGTGTCAGTAGTTGGTCCACCTTGGGGAGCGCTTGATTCATCAGCCAGTGGCTGTGAATGACGAATCAAATGCAAGGCTTAGAAGAGATTTTTATATTTGTATTTAAACTCTTCAAAAGCGTATTTTATTCTGCCATGATAGACCGGTCGATGACCATCATCCTTGACTGTTTCGTCTCTCGCTGTCTCCAGGGTTTTTACAAGCTTTTCCATTTTAAATTCATAATGAGACTCAGTTATTAGGATTTTCTGGCTGTAATAGATGTGTGAAGAGCAACACACACACACATTCTGGATTTTACATGTATTGATTGGTATTGACTTCCTTATTAATTCCTGTTTACTCTAAGACACACACACTCTCACTCATACACACACGCACACACTGACGCGCACACACACACAGACACATTGCAACAGACAGTCAGTGGAATCTGATCGAGTGGCCATGGGCTGTATTTGTTTTAGAAGAAACCAACACCAGCTTAATGAACACACACAAGGTTTGTATTGGTGTCGGGCACATAAACATTGGGTCTCATTCACCAATGGACTTAGGACAAAATATCTGACAAATCTTGCTCTCAGCGCCACTTAACTCATTGAGCACCAACAATGAGATGAGAAACAGAACCATGAATTCTCAGATGAAGAACCATGTATGAAGAACCTTAGATGAAGAACGATGTATAAAGAACCTCAGATGAAGAACCATGTATGAAGAACCTAATATGAAGAACCATGTATGAAGAACCTCATGTTAGGGTTTGTAACCGACCTCAAGCGCAACGGCACAGAGAGAGTTGTTTCAGAGTTAGCCAAAGCAAGGGCGTATTTATTCTCAGAGTCACAAGGTTGAATTAAGTTGAGCAACAGAACAAACGGGGAATCTGGCATGTGAAGATTGTTGCGGCTCTGCAGATTCTCCCAGTATGTGGTGGTGAGGAATTAGCTTGTGACGTCTGAAGCCGCTCTGCAGATCCTCCCAGCTTTCACTCCAGGTGGAAACGGAGAGAGAGAGAAATCTGAGTTAGCCCAGCGCACAACAGAAACAGAGAGGTGACTGATCCAAATAAATATCCAAGTGACTTGATCTTCGGTGTAAGCACACAGTTAGCAGAGTCCAGAGAAAAAACAATACGGTAATCCAAAGTGTAAATCCAACACAAAAAATAGGTGAGAACAGTATAACAAAAACGGGATCTCTTCGGTGTTTCACAAACACACAAAAAACTGGTGATCCAAAAAGCACTGTTTCCAAAAACGCACCAGAGCGCAACGCGTAAAGCGGGCAGATAAACGAGGCGCAGCTTCGTACGGGGAATCAGGTTCTCCACAGGGATTACTTCACAAAAGTCCTGGGGAGCAACAGACAAGGAACAGCGACGGGAAAGACAGGCAAATGCAGGAGTATATTCAAAAACGATCCAACATCGATATTAGGGGGATCAGGGTATAAAAAGCCACAGGGCGCTGATGACAAGCTGTGACAGCTGCGGGATGAAATTGATCATTGCTCCAGAAGCGTGTGGTGGGGAGAGCACCAATCAACACGGCACCTTACAGGAACGGAGCGTGTGGCGGGGAATGCAATTAATCAACAAAATACCTTAAAGGAAGGGAGCGTGTGGGTGGGGAGCGGACCAACCTCACAGTATCCCCCCCTCCACGGGAGCCACCCGGCGACCAGGCCGACCCGGCTCGCCCGGATGTGCACGATGGAAGTCGGTGATCAGGCCGGGATCCACGATGAGCTGGCGGGAGACCCAGCTCCGTTCCTCCGGACCGTACCCCTCCCAGTCCACCAGGTACTGGAACCCCCGACCCCGCCGTCGTACGCCCATCAACCGGCGGACCTGCCACTGGGGGTGACCGTCCACCATCTTGGGAGGAGGTGGTTCCGGAGCAGGAGGCATCAGGGGACTGAGAGAGACAGGCTTAACCCGGGACACATGGAAAACGGGGTGAATGTGCATGGACGCAGGAAGCTTAAGACGCACCGCCGCCGGACTGAGTACCTTCAGAACCTCGAAAGGTCCGACGAACCGGGGGTTAAGTTTCTTGGCAGAGGACCGAAGTGGGAGGTCCCTCGCGGAAAGCCACACCCTCTGCCCAGGGTGGTACGTCGGCGCAGGAACCCGGCGCCGGTCAGCCCCACAACAGGCGCGCTCTGATGACCGGAGCAGCGCGGTCCTGGCGATCTCCCAGACCCGACGGCACCGGTCGAGGTGGTCCTGTACGGAGGGAACTGCCACCTCCGTCTCCTGTGCAGGGAAAAGAGGGGGTTGGTAGCCGAGGGATACCTCAAAGGGTGAGAGGCAGGTGGCGGAACTGACCATGGAGTTGATGGAGTACTCGACCCAGGGAAGGAAACGGCTCCAAGAAGCTGGTCTCTCGGCAGCCACACACCGAAGAGCAGACTCCACACTCTGGTTCATCCTCTCCGTTTGTCCGTTAGTCTGGGGATGATAACCAGAGGAAAGACTGACCGTTGCCCCCAATCCCTTGCAAAAAGCCCGCCATACCTGGGAAGTGAACTGGGGCCCCCGGTCCGAGACGACGTCCTGGGGAAAACCATGGAGGCGAAACACGTGGCGTGTCAGGAGGTCCGCCGTCTCGGCCGCCGAGGGAAGTTTGGGAAGGGCCACGAGGTGAACCCCCTTGCTGAACCGCTCCACCACGGTCAGAAGGCACGTGTTCCCGTGGGAGGAGGGAAGACCCGTGACGAAGTCCAGCGCCACATGTGACCAAGGACGGCTCGGAATGGGAAGCGGCTGTAATAGCCCGGAGGGTGCCTGGTGGGAGGCCTTGCTGCGGGCGCAGACTGCGCAGGCCAGTACGAACTCCTTGACGTCGTTCCTCATGGTGGGCCACCAGAATCGACGAGCCAGGAAGGAGAACGTGCGATGAACGCCCGGGTGGCAGGCGAACCGGCTGGTATGGCCCCACTGGAGGACCCGGGACCGGACCGAGTCGGGGACGAAGAGACGATGAACCGGTACATTGCCTGGAGCGCGATGGAAGCGTAGGGCACGCCTTACCACCCCCTCGATGCCCAAGGTGACGACTCCTACCACCCTGGCCTCTGGGAGGATGGGAGTCGGGTCCTCAGTGGTTGGAGCCCCCTTGGAGTGTAACCGGGACAGGGAGTCGGCCTTCGTGTTGCGGGAACCAGGGCGAAACGTCAGCGAGAAGTCGAACCGACTGAGGAAGCTGGCCCATCTTGCCTGCCGGCCATTGAGGCGCTTGGAAGCACGGATGTACGTCAGGTTCTTGTGGTCCGTCCAAATGGTAAACGGCTCCTCGGCCCCCTCTAGCCAATGACGCCACTCCTCCAAGGCAGCCACAACCGCCAGCAGCTCCCGATTGCCGATGTCATAGTTCCTCTCGGCAGGGAGGAACCGACGCGAGTAGAAGGCGCACGGATGTACCTTCTGGTCTATTCCCGACCGCTGGGATAAGATAGCTCCCAGTCCAGTATCCGAGGCGTCCACCTCAACGATGAACTGTCTCTTGGGGTCTGGATGGAGCAAGATCGGGGCGGAAGTGAACCTCTTCTTGAGGGAGCGGAACGCAGCACACGCCGCTGGGGACCAGTCGAACGGCAGGGTGGGAGAGGTCAGTCTGGTAAGCGGTTCCGCCACTTGACTGTAGTTCCGGATGAACCTTCGGTAGAAGTTGGCGAACCCGAGGAAGCTCTGTAACTCCTTCCGAGAGGTGGGTTCCGGCCATTCCTCCACGGCCTGGATCTTGCGAGGATCAACTCGGGTCAAGCCTCTCTCCTCGATGAAGCCCAGGTAATCGACGGAGTTGGAGTGGAATCGGCACTTCTCCGCCTTGACGAAGAGCCGATTGTGGAGGAGGCGCTCCAGCACACAGCGGACATGCTGGATGTGTTCCTCGAGGGTCTTGGAGAAGATGAGGATGTCGTCTAGGTATACTACCACAAACTCCTCCAGCATGTCACGAAGGACGTCGTTCATGAGCGCCTGGAATACCGCCGGAGCGTTGGTGAGGCCGAACGGCAGCACCAGGTACTCGTAGTGGCCCCTGGGAGTCTTGAAGGCGGTCTTCCATTCGTCGCCCTCTCGGATACGGACAAGATGGTAGGCACTCCGGAGGTCCAGCTTGGTAAAGACGGTAGCCTGGGTGAGAGGCTCGAAGGTGGAGTTAATGAGAGGTAGAGGATACTTGTTCTTAATGGTGATCTCGTTGAGCTGGCGATAGTCGATGCAGGGTCAAAGGTCTCCGTCCTTCTTCCCAACAAAGAAGAAACCGGCCGCCACAGGAGAGGAGGAAGGCCGAATGAGTCCTGCTTCCAAGGACTCAGAGATGTATTGATCCATCGCTGCCTTCTCCGGGACGGTCAGACTGTAGAGGCGGCTGCCGGGAAGGGGAGCCCCTGAGCGGAGGTCGATGGCACAGTCGTAAGGCCGGTGAGGCGGAAGGGCCTGAGCCCTGGACTTACTGAAAACCTCCATGAGGTCGTGGTACTCAGGGGGTATGGTCGAGAGGTCCGGAGGCGGCTCACCAACGGATCTCCGGGGCGAGGGACAGGACGCTGCCTGAAGACACTGGGCATGACAGGAGGAGCTCCAACCCTTGATGGTACCGGAGGACCAGGCGATGTGGGGCTCGTGCAGCGCGAGCCAGGGCCGGCCCAGGACTACTGGGACAAGAGGGGATCTGGTGATAAGGAACTGGAGTCTCTCAACGTGGTTACCAGCAATGGTGAGCAGGACAGGGCAGGTGCGTTGAGTGATGTCAGCCAGGCGGTGTTGGTCCAATGCGAATACCTCCAATGGCCACACTAGGTCCTCAAGAGGAATGTTGGCCCGGGTAGCAAACTCGAAGTCTAGGAAACTCTCGTCAGCCCCCAAGTCAATGAGTGCCTCCACCGTGGCCCGTTGGTCCGCCCAGGCCAGGGTGACGCTCATCAGATGGCCAGGTGGTGCACGGCTCTGGGAACGAGAAAAACGGCTCACCAGGATCTCCCGGGGTCCCGGCGAGCCTGGTCTTTTGGCCGGGTGGGGCAGTTGGCGATACGGTGTCCCTCCCGACCGCAGTAGAGGCAAAGGCCGGACCTGAACCTCGCCTCCCGTTCAGCTTGGCTAAGATGAGAACGTCCCAGCTGCATGGGTTCCTCCTCGGGCACCGAACGGGAGGGAAAAGAGCCACCAGTCGTGTTGGCAGCAGGGCGACCAGCAGTACCGTCACGAGTATGGGGGGTCCGGAGTACCTCTGGAGGTCCCTGTCGGGTTCTCTCACGTCTTCTCTCCTGGAGGTGTCCGTCGATGCGAATGGCGAGGCTGAACAGGTCCTCGAGGGACTCAGGTTCCTCACGGGTCGCGAGCTGGTCCCTGACTGCGTCGTTGAGCCCCCTCATGAAGGTAAGACGAAGTGCTTGATCGTTCCAACCGCTCTCCGTAGCCGCCAGTCTGAACTCCAGTACGTAGTCGGTAACCCCGCCACTGCCCTGCCGGAAGGTACCCAACCGGGCTCCAGGGTCCTGGCCACGGGCTGGGTGGTGGAAAACCCTGCGGAGCTCAGCCACGAAGTCTGGGTAGGAAAAACAGAAATCTGCCCCCATTGCCCAGGAGGCAGTGACCCACTGGGCTGCCCGGCCTGAGAGCAAGTTAGTCATGTAAGCCACTCGGGCTCCCCTTGAAGTGAAACGACTGGGTTGATGACGAAAAACCAACTCACATTGCATGATGAATGTGGCACAATCCTCAAAGTTACCGTCGAACAACCGTGGTTCGGAGAGACGGGGCTCCCGAGGTGCGGGATCGGGAGGCGCGGGGCCTGCCAGGGCTGCGGGTGATGCTCCGGCCAAGGCTCCTGAAGGAAGTGGGGTTAAAAGCAAGGTGTTAACGGTCTCACTCAGCGTTTGTAAGTGGAGGAGAATACTAGACTGCTGGCTAGCCAGAGAGCCCAGGGACCCCTGAATAGGCAGGACCTGCTCTCGGAGTTCCTGTACAGCAGCCGCAGCCGCATCTAGCTGTAGGCTGTGGCCCTTGGTTAACTCTATCTGGACTGCCAATGCTGTTCTGACTCTCTCTGTGTCGGCTGGGGTCGTCATGGTTGGATCGTAATGTTAGGGTTTGTAACCGACCTCAAGCGCAACGGCACAGAGAGAGTTGTTTCAGAGTTAGCCAAAGCAAGGGCGTATTTATTCTCAGAGTCACAAGGTTGAATTAAGTTGAGCAACAGAACAAACGGGGAATCTGGCATGTGAAGATTGTTGCGGCTCTGCAGATTCTCCCAGTAGGTGGTGGTGAGGAATTAGCTTGTGACGTCTGAAGCCGCTCTGCAGATTCTCCCAGCTTTCACTCCAGGTGGAAACGGAGAGAGAGAGAAATCTGAGTTAGCCCAGCGCACAACAGAAACAGAGAGGTGACTGATCCAAATAAATATCCAAGTGACTTGATCTTCGGTGTAAGCACACAGTTAGCAGAGTCCAGAGAAAAAACAATACAGTAATCCAAAGTGTAAATCCAACACAAAAAATAGGTGAGAACAGTATAACAAAAACGGGATCTCTTCGGTGTTTCACAAACACACAAAAAACTGGTGACCCAAAAAGAACTGTTTCCAAAAACTCACCAGAGCGCAACGCGTAAAGCGGGCAGATAAACGAGGCGCAGCTTCGTACGGGGAATCAGGTTCTCCACAGGGATTACTTCACGAAAGTCCTGGGCCCTCATTCATCAACGTGTCTTACGCAAGGATTTGTGCTTAACCTGTGCGTACGACCATTTCTAAGCAAAGAGTGGGATTCATCAATTTCAACTTGAACTTGACTTTGTGCTTATGTGTACGCACAGCTCGGAGCACACTTAGCTGACGCCCAGTGGTAGAATATATTATTACAACAAGGAAATGAGCTTCTGTGCATTAGTTTCAACACTGGCATGTTCTGTATGAACCGTAATTCATTATAGTTCATTGTAAGATAGCAACAGTAGTGTAATTATGGTCAAAACCCTATAAATAGCATTTGGAATAATAGATCTTTCTCTCAGAATGAATGCAGCATGGTTTATATAGCGTTATCGGAATATACGGGGTGTACTGACTGACTGCGCTCCGCGTAGCTCAACTCGTTATTATTTTGCGCACAGACCGCAGAAACACGGGAACGTTTTGATTATATCTAAAAGGCTTTACGTTAAACGAAACAAGTGGAATTTCAAAGCTATAAGCAGAATACAAGTCATATGAACACCCACGATATAGTGTTCTTCCCCCTTTTTACTGTATAAGAAAGAATAAAAAACGCATTGCAATGACACCAGATAGTGGACAGACTATGTAAATATGATGATGGGATTCAAGTTCGCGTTTTTGTTGATCATAGGCATGCTGTCAGAGTATGATATCTTAATCAAACATTCTAGAACATTTGTCTCACAGATCATGTCATAATAGAACATAGGCTATGGCATGGTCCATCGTGATATTGTGTAGACTGTTATTACTGTACCGGTACCACCCATTGTGACAACAGCCTTGTGAGTCCCGCACACAAACATGATGGAATTCAAGTTCATGTATTGAAAGGCAGGCTACATCATACATGCAGTGAGATTCATTGTTCTTGTATATGCTCTCGTATTATTGTTTATATAGGCTACCCAATACTGACATCAAAATAGATTGTAGTATGCCTCTAGAAATCATATGCAGCAGGTAGAAAATTGACGGAAGATCCATCGCGATTTGGAATAAAATTGAGGAGAACTTTAATCCCTGGGTATTAATCAAACAACACAGGAAAAGGCAGTCATATTCCAGCACGGTCTTTATTAGTGTTTGCGCTGCCCAGGCAGCAATGGTTAATAGATATCATATCCGACATCACCGTTCTCATAACACGCTTCCCTCGGCTTAGTCCATTTTTCCACATTTCATGGGGGTATTCCATTACCGTATATGGTTAATCGGGGCGGTTCTGGTATGCAAATACTTAAAACAGTGCACAAGCTCAAACGTAGGATATTTATCAAGACAGGTGTGCGTAGAACCTGTGTACGCACGTGTGATGAATCCCGTTTTTTTCGTGCGTGCACTGATTCTAAATTCTGTGCTTACGTGTGGAAATAGAACATATTCTACGCCACGTTGATGAATGAGGGCCCTGGGGAGCAACAGACAAGGAACAGCGACGGGAAAGACAGGCAAATGCAGGAGTATATTCAAAACGATCCAACATCGATATTAGGGGGATCAGGGTATAAAAAGCCACAGGGCGCTGATGACAAGCTGTGACAGCTGCGGGATGAAATTGATCATTGCTCCAGAAGCGTGTGGTGGGGAGAGCACCAATCAACACGGCACCTTACAGGAACGGAGCGTGTGGCGGGGAATGCAATTAATCAACAAAATACCTTAAAGGAACGGAGCGTGTGGGTGGGGAGCGGACCAACCTCACACCTCAGATGAAGAACCATGGATAAAGAACCTCAGATGAAGAACCATGGATAAAGAACCTCAGATGAAGAACCTCAGATGAATAACAATGTATAAAGAACCTCAGATGAAGAACCATGTATGAAGAACCTAAGATGAAGAACCATGTATAAAGAACATCAGATGAAGAACCATGTATGAAGAACCTCAGATGAATAACCATGTATACAAGATACTTTAATGCCACACAACTATGGTTGATGGTAATTGTTTGTGATACAGCATGTTAATTAAGCACTGGGACATCAACATGAAACATCAAACGCCCCCCTCCCAATTCCAAATCCCCACAATAAATACATACAGGACAGTCACATATAACAAGTGTCAGTCAGTGTCGGATGCTTGCCCATCTGTGCAAGGGGGGGTGGGCCAGGGCATTTAGTGTTCGGACTGCTGTGGGCAAAAAACTGTTCTTGAAGCTTGTGTGTTTAGTCAGAATTGACCTGTAGCGACCTGAGGGCATGCATGCAGTGTGCGAACCATACGACGATTGATGGGCGGGGGGGCAAAACAAATAAAAACTCAGAGCGTGTTTTTATAGTCACATATTTGTCATGTGTAGGTGGGTTTTCCAGCAAACTCACCACTCTCGCTGCCGTTGAGTTCGTAAGGGCTGCTACCACATAGTGGTACTTGGTGGCATCCGCGGTAATATCCCTGAGAGCGAATTGGGCTTCGGCTTGCGCAAACCAAGCGTTGGCACTCTGCGCAGCTTGAGTGAAACTGCGTTCAAAGTTCTGCAATCTGCGTTCTGTTGTTCAGTTGACATGTTCGATATAATCTCCGAAATACGTCCAAGATCACGTCAGGAATGCAGTAATAATAGTGTAGACGGAGTCGTGTTCCGATGCAAAAACAGTCGTTTATTACGCACGCTACTGTCGCACAAACAACACTTCCATTCAACTTTCACTCGTCTGTCTCTCTTTAACTACGTCATCCCCCGCTAAGGGTCATGGGAGATGTAGTAAACACCACAAAAGGCTAGAATGCCGTGAATTATGTCCCAGTAGCCACTACACGCAAATCATTAATCATACATCAAAATAGCCTAATTTTATTATTATACACAATGATGATGATACAGAAAATTACAGAAAAATTTGAAATGCATGGCAAAAATAGCATTTATTGTCAGTATTTTAGAGACCCCCCAAAAATTCACAAATCATGTTTTCAGGGGAGCTGATGTCTGAGCTAGGGGAGCTGATGGCTCACCCAGCTTACCCATGGTTCGCACCCTGCATGCTGGAATATGTGGTGTGCTGGGTTGGAGGGATCGTTGACTATTTTATACATTTGACTGTGCGTGAGGTGTAGATGGAGTCCAGAGAGGAAAGGGGGCAGCCAACTATTTTGGAGGCTGTCTTGGTAATGTGTTGAAGTTTGGTGTGTTTGTCAGTGGAACCGTACCAGACTGTGATGGATGAGGTGAGGATGCTTTGTATTATGGCGGTGTAGAATTGGACCAGCAGGCGTTGTTGGACTCTGTACTTCCTCAGTTGACTGAGGAAGTGTAAACGCTGCTGGGCTTTCTTGATGATGGCAGGGGTGTTAATGTCCCATTTGAGTTTATTGCTGATGTGGGTGACGAGCAGTGTTAATTTTTCTCAACTAAAATGATGACTAAATATGGTTGTCAATTCAGCTTTTTCCCCTGACGACAACGATATGTGACGTCACGTTAACTAATTGACCGCTGGGAATTAGTCGGACCCGGTTCTAGCACTGCTGCGCTTTAAAAGATAGGAGTGGGTCACCTTGTTTGTAGAGCTATAACTATATTCTATATTATAGCTATGGATACAATACTATGGCCCATTTGACATCACCTATCGTTCAATATGTGAAAAAGAATTAATTTCTTCATCCATACGTTCCTGTGTTATACCGTGGTGAATATAAGTATGGTTATAGCGTGGTCTGGGGTCATTCCCGAAGGGCTGAGTAATAGCCTTATACGTCAATTCTACTATAAACGTTGCCGTTTCTTGCCTGTACACGCTATTATTCCCAAATCAAATCTATATCATAGGTATTTTGTTTCATCATGAATGCATGAAAGGGGGGGGGGCAATTCTGATTATTTGATTGGCAGTAACGGCATTTGTATTGAACACTAAAAATGCTTATCAGCCCGATTGGTATAGAAGCATTGCACGATACGTACATTTAGGTAAGGACCTGTGATCGGGAGTATTCCAAAAATAATATTCCAATTGTTTGATCGCCATCTGGTACATCCGATGTCCATTCGATCCACGACATAACCCACCACAACATACAGTATGGATCTGGGATATTTGACGCGCTTCAATGCAACCGGGAGAACCGCTATACTGGCCCGACAAAGAAAAGTGAGCCGGTGACATTTGACCGTTGCACAGGCAAATATACAAGGTTTCAAAGGGTGCTTGATACCACCGTCTAGCTGGATTGCGGCCGCTATTGCACTTTGGCGATCTCAGACTAATTCCCTATGGTAACACCAAGGTCCCTGGATGAATAATGAATACAAATATAAAAAAAAGGAAAAACAATCAAATAACGAGTATACTCGTTGTTGGCGTTCAAGCATCGGCTCCCAATAATGAGTAAACTCGTTGTTGGCGAGGAATGAGATCATGTGACACTAATGTGACTAAATAATTAATGCAATGACCAAAATGTAGTTTACAAAGACCATGACGAAATCTCACTTAATTTATGTTGACTAAAATAAGATGAGACAAAATAATTATAACTTTTAGAGTAATTCAGGTTATTATTTTTGCATTTCCGTTTCTGGCGATAGCTAAGCTCTGCGCGAAGCTAAAAACTACGTCCCACTCCCAGGTCTCTCTCGACTACAGCTTATTATTAAACCACCCAGCAAGATTTTCAATAACCATGAACGGAATCCGCTACTCTCAACACTCCTGCGGCAGCCGAAGAGTTCTACCAAAAGAACATAGCATCTAAGAAATGGAGGCTAAAGAGGATGGCTAGGCTGCGAAAACAGCTAATTTATTAGCCTTATTAGGAACCGATATCCCAGACGATGCAAGCACAGCCTTGCCCTCCCCCGTAGATATACTCTGGGTCTGTACACCCACTACTAACAACATTACACATGGATACAACAAGGACAAGACGACATTCACCTAAAAAGGTAATGTTGGTATGAAAAGAAAAGAAACAGACAAGTACTAACACTGAGATGGACCCTACTATAAGTATATGAATCCCTTTAGTGCTTGAAGCGCACTAAAACATTGTAATTACTTTTTATTTTTTTTATATAATGTTGGGTACATGCTCAGTAGAGTTAGAACGCTCCCAGTCTTAGGGGCTGTGATATTTTGTTACTATTAGCACAATTTATGCACATAGAAGTGCAATGGCAGCTTCACTAATGTTGTTAGCATTGCTAATGCTCTGATGGAGGCTGCCATTTTAAGTTTTAAGTTTTAAGTCTAAGGATGCCAAGTTTAGAGTTTTGTGTCAAAGACAGTAGAGGTTGAGTACTTTCTCGTGATACACAGTATATCACTTTCACACTCCCAAGTGATTTGGATATGAGTGCAAATACACAGGCTGCACAAACAATTTCAAAACGGAACGATATGGTTATTCAGTGAGACGGTTCAATTTACACAAGGTTTAAATTAAATATGTCTTAACGAAATACACACTGTCCCACACACAGAAGCCTTTCTTCAGAGAGGTCCAAGCAATTCACTGTAATGTACATGTACTTTATACATGTATTTTATACGTGACAAATAAAAGCAAACTTGAGTGCCGGATCACCTTCAGTGCAGGGCCCCCTTGAGCAGTTTTGTGGTTCAGTGCCTTGCGCACTATGGGACTGTCTATGTAATACCAGCCACCCTCTGTTGCTAGCTCTCAACTATGTAACACCAGGTACACCCTCCTGTTGGCACCGGGGATCGAACCGGCGATCTTTATTTATTTTATTACATTTTTAACCAGGCAGGTCAGTTAACTCATTGAACGCCGACCACGAGTATAGTTTTGTTAACTCGCAGACGCTTGAACGCCAATCACGAGTATAGTCAGGTTTTAATCGTTATTTATTTTATTAGCGATATCCATTGATTTTCATCCATCCAACCTGATGTTATCGTTGGGAATGGGTCTGAGCTCGCAAAAGGGCAAATACTGCCGCCTATCGTCTCCCGGATGATATTGCACATCATTGGATTGGATTGGCTGGGGATGTGCATCAAGAAAAAAAGTCAGGTCCGAGTTTTGCTTCTCGGGCATGCAGTAACGTTGTACCACGTTGACTGGGGGGACTGGGAGAAGCGTGGATGATGTGTTTTGGACTATAACGTTGGATCAATGGACGTGATCGATATTTGGAATGGCGCTCAGGAATTGGATTAATCTTTTTGCAGAACATCTGATCAACATCTGTAAGGAATTTATGTTACGAATCTTGGGTTACTGTAATGATCAGATGTTCCTTTCACCACCATCGTGTGTGTGTGTGTGTGTGTGTGTGTGTGTGTGTGTGTGTGTGTGTGTGTGTGTGTGTGTGTGTGTGTGTGTGTGTGTGTGTGTGTGTGTGTGTGTGTGTGTGTGTGTGTGTGTGTGTGTGTGTGTGTGCGTGCGTGCGTGCGTGCGTGCTGTTAGCGCCGACCAATGCACAGATAAGCGATTTTTCAGCCCGCTTTTGTATCGTGCATAAGGACATATACTATCGATAATCTAGCGTTTATTTGAAAACTATTCATAAATCAGCCGAAAATGACAACGTGTTTTGTGTATTCCAATAAAGGGCTATTATCGCGTCTTTCTCTGGAATTACTAGAAATCTCCTAAACTACTGTATACTCGTATTCAAAATGGTATGAAACGGAAATGTACAGATGAAAAAACTATCCGTTTTGTACATGTTGACTGCAAGCAAGTCATTGATAAGCGACGGGTGTATTAGACCCATAGCCATAATTTAAGATATATTTTTAAGCAAAAATGTCCCCGTCCTCCCATTGATTAAAGCGCTAGCGTGGTAGCCCTAATTTGGTCATATCCGGCCGGTGCTGAATGAGTTAAGAACAAATTCTTATTTACAATGACGGCCTGGTGAGAGATCAAAAAGGCCTCTCAAAGGGTAACAGGGAAATGGGACTAAAATATTTAAATTAAATTAAATAGAAAAGAGACACATCACAGAGGTAAGGGAAATAATTCAAACACACATCAAACAAAGAACCAAATAAAATTACAAGGTATGTAAAGCAGAACAGACTAATTATAGTTAAAAGGATGGGTGACAGTTGCAGGTGTGTGTAAACAACTCTGTGATAGAGTCCTTAAACGTAGTGAGGGGGATAGATTTGTCCATTTTCAAAGTATTTTGCATCTCATTCCAACTGCTGGAATGCGGGCAACATCTAGATTCAGATTCAGATTCAGACAACTTTATTGATCCCACATGGGGCAATTCATATTTAGTGTCTAGTCATAGTGAGATATGGTGAGCAGCTCTGGTGATGGGAGTAGATGACAATTTTAACAAGTGTATCAAATAAGGAAGGGGTCAGACCAAGGTGGTAAATGAGCCAATGCATTTATAACAATGGCCAATTTACAGATGTGTATAAATCACAGTGATGTGTTAAAAGGCGGGCATTTGTAGCAAACCTAATTGCTGAGTGATACAAAACATTAAGGCGATCAAGGACACTTCTGCTTGCATGCATGTAAATGACATTGCCATAGTCAAACAATGGGAGAATGGACATTTGGACTATCTTCCAGGTGCCAGTTGGCCTTGTCTCTACCTCCAGCCTCCACCTCTCACCTTTACATTGTGTGGTCGAGTGCCAGAAGCCAACTAGGGCTAAACAAATGTTTCCTCCTTTAACGTATTTACCGATCCTCAATTGTCTTTATTTTCTTTAATTTGTTTGTATTTCATTTTATTTTATTTGTTTTTTATTTTGTTATTCATGTTATCCTGGGGGATATTCAGGATGGCGTGGAATAGGGGAGCAGGGGTGATGGGTGGGGTAGAAATATGATTTAATGTAAGCAATTCTTGTAAAATGTTTATGAATTTATTATTTGATGAAATTAATATAATGTATCTGTACCACTTTTTAATAAAACAATTATAATAATAAAAAATGTATTGTATTTTCATCCAAATTGTGAAATATTGCTCACGTATAAATTGTCACATAATCCAGTAATTCACCCAAATTTACTCGCATATCTGACTATATTCAATATCCAAATTGTCATGGTCAATCATATCCAATAATGAAAGGTAGAACATCTTTCAATGGTTTTATTCAAAGTTAATCAGCGTAAGTTACAGACAGGTATACAATATGTTGCAATGATACATGTTCACATTACAACAGGCAGACATTCTAGGTTCTGCCAAGAGCAGAAAGTAACAAGTGACTTATATCTCATCCATAAACCAATGAGAATGCTTCTTCAGAAATAGGATCAGAGAAACATGACTGACACGAGACCAAATAGAGAAATATAGGTATCGCAGCTATATGATTGGATTACAGCTGAGCTCAACACAGACTCTTGTCTCCGTTGTATAGGTCCACAAGAATGTATGCCATTCCCTGCATGAACACACATCAGAATACAGGGCCAACACAGTAGATAACAGTTGATTGTACACACTTGTTTAAGTCCTTTACAATATGGAATTATAGATAGATAGATAGATAGATAGATAGATAGATAGATAGATAGATAGATAGATAGATAGATAGATAGATAGATAGATAGATAGATAGATAGATAGATAGAGAGAGAGAGAGAGAGAGAGAGAGAGAGAGAGAGAGAGAGAGAGAGAGAGAGCGAGAGAGAGCGAGAGAGAGAGAGTGTTATGGTTTGTAACCGACCCCAATCGCACAACACAAGACAGGTATGAGAGTAAGCCAAAATAGGGCATTTATTTATTATAGAACAAAAAGCGGCACAGTCCCTTTAAGGGAAAACACAAAAACACTAGAGTCAAGGAAATATGGAAAAGCGGCACTGTGCCTTTAAGAGGCGAACAGGCTAAGGGACTAAGGCTAAGGGCCAGGGTTAAGGACCAGGGCTAAGTGTCAGGGCCAGGAACAGGGGCACTGGAGAGGGGGACAGGGACAGAGGCCCGGAGAGGCGGGCTGGAGACAGGGACAGAGAACAGGGTTAAGGCCTTGGACAGGGCGAGGGCCAGAGCTGCTTACAGGGATGAGGACAGGGTTCCGACGGCGGAGGCCTGGCACGGGGACAGGGGCCCGACGGCGGAGGCCTGGCACGGGAACAGGGGCCCGACGGCGGAGGCCTGGCACGGAGATCCTCCTCTTCGGATGCTGCAGACGGGCAGCGCAGAACAAAGGGGGTCCCAGGGGACCGGGATGGGAACACGCCGTCCTCCCGTGGAATACTAGGGAGCGATGACGAGCCTGGGTCCAAGGGGAACGGGATGGGCACACGCCGTCCTCCCGTGGAATACTAGGGAGCGACGACGAGCCTCACCCCCAGGAACGAGGATCACGAAGAGACGCCTTCCTCCCGTGGAATCGGGAGCGATGACGAGCCGGCTTGACGTCTGGAGTGGGAACACTGGAAAACCTCCCGTAGAGAATTAGAGAGCGAAGACGGTGTCCCACTCCAGGCAAACGGCGACAGGTGGTGATGGCTGGCACGTCGTCTCACGCCGGAGACGCGGCAGGTGATGGTAACGTACAGGATGGTAACATACAGAACTCCATGAACACAGAGTGTACACAGATACAGATACAGAACGAACACAGAGTCCAGAACACAGACACAGAACGACCCGACAAGGACTGGAGGGGAGTCTGCAACCTAAGTACTCTCCAGCAGATTGCAAACTCCCAACAGGTGCGTGAGGGTAGAGGAACAGAATGTCCAAGGGTGGGGGCTGGTGAAGAGTAGGAGGCAGGCAAAAATGCTCACAAGGGTGGGGGCTGGTGAAGAGTAGGAGGCAGGGAAAAATCTCGCAAGGGTGGGGGCTGGTGAGGTGAGGGAAGGGAAAAAAAGGTCCAGGGAACAGACGAATCCTCACAGTACATCCCCCTCCACGGGAGCCACCGGGCGACCCAAAAAATCAGACAGCGGGGCAGGGGACATGACAAAGCAACAAACAAAAAAAAACTGGGCCATGCTAGCAGGGGAAGCTACACCTAAAGTGGGGCTAGCAGAGGGACTGGGTAGCTGCCAGAGCATTGCTAGCTACAGGGCCTATGCTAGCTGTACTGCTACATTAGCATAGAGGCTGCGCTAGCTGCCGGAGCTAGGCTAGCAGACAGGGCTGGACTAGCAAAGGAGAACAAGCTAGCTGGAAGGACAGTCCTAGCTGTGGGGAACAGGGTAGCTAACAGGGGAGCTAACAAGGCTAACAGGGGAGCTAACAGGGGAGTCAACAGGGGAACTAACAGGGGAACTAACAGGGGAACTAACAGGGGAACTAACAGGGGAACTAGAGGGAGCTAGAGGGAACTAGATGGAGCTAGAGTGGGTTAGAGGGAACTAGAGGGAACTAACAGGGGCTAACTCACATACACTGTCTGTGCTGGCTGGGGTCGTCGACTGGTCGGGTCATACTGTTATGGTTTGTAACCGACCCCAATCGCACAACACAAGACAGGTATGAGAGTAAGCCAAAACAGGGCATTTATTTATTATAGAACAAAAAGCGGCATAGTCCCTTTAAGGGAAAACACAAAAACACTAGAGTCAAGGAAATATGGAAAAGCGGCACTGTGCCTTTAAGAGGCGAACAGGCTAAGGGACTAAGGCTAAGGGCCAGGGCTAAGAACCAGGGCTAAGTGTCAGGGCCAGGAACAGGGGCACTGGAGAGGGGGACAGGGACAGAGGCCCGGAGAGGCGGGCTGGAGACAGGGAAAGAGAACAGGGTTAAGGCCTTGGACAGGGCGAGGGCCAGAGCTGCTTACAGGGATGAGGACAGGGTTCCGACGGCGGAGGCCTGGCACGGGGACAGGGGCCCGACGGCGGAGGCCTGGCACGGGAACAGGGGCCCGACGGCGGAGGCCTGGCACGGAGATCCTCCTCCTCCTCTTCGGATGCTGCAGACGGGCAGCGCAGAACAAAGGGGGTCCCAGGGGTCCGGGATGGGAACACGCCGTCCTCCCGTGGAATACTAGGGAGCGATGACGAGCCTGGGTCCAAGGGGAACGGGATGGGCACACGCCGTCTTCCCGTGGAATACTAGGGAGCGACGACGAGCCTCACCCCCAGGAACGAGGATCACGAAGAGACGCCTTCCTCCCGTGGAATCGGGAGCAATGACGAGCCGGCTTGACGTCTGGAGTGGGAACACTGGAAAACCTCCCGTAGAGAATTAGAGAGCGAAGACGGTGTCCCACTCCAGGCAAACGGCGACAGGTGGTGATGGCTGGCACGTCGTCTCACGCCGGAGACGCGGCAGGTGATGGTAACGTACAGGATGGTAACGTACAGAACTCCATGAACACAGAGTGTACACAGATACAGATACAGAACGAACACAGAGTCCAGAACACAGACATAGAACGACCCGACAAGGACTGGAGGGGAGTCTGCAACCTAAGTACTCTCCAGCAGATTGCAAACTCCCAACAGGTGCGTGAGGGTAGAGGAACAGAATGTCCAAGGGTGGGGGCTGGTGAAGAGTAGGAGGCAGGCAAAAATTATCACAAGGGTGGGGGCTGGTGAAGAGTAGGATGCAGGGAAAAATCTCGCAAGGGTGGGGGCTGGTGAGGTGAGGGAAGGGAAAAAAAGGTCCAGGGAACAGGCGAATCCTCACAGAGAGAGAGAGATGGATGGATGAATTTGGTAGAATGTATAGATATGGTAGATTGTAGATACTATAGATACTTTTATGGATAGTCTTATATTAGCAAAAAAAAAGCTAAATCCTGACACTCCCTTCATGGTTTTAGGAAAATGTGAGAATCACAGACTGGAAAATGGAGCAGCGCTGAATCCGGCTCTGCAGGTGAATTGATTTGTTCCCGCTGATATTCTCATTTGTATCTTTTGAATATACTGTAATTATCTTGACTATTTAAATGGAGGGCAAATCGCTCCTCTAGTGAGTTGAAAATCCATTATTGCTCCGCTAATTGGCTTGGCAAGCCTCCCCCACCCTTCCTCCCCCATTCCTTCACTCAGAGGTAAGAATCCAGAGATGGAATTCATATTTTGCGTTTTTCTTTTATCACAGTCGAAAGGTGCATGTTTATTTGAACAAGGCTCGCTGTGCTGTGCTGTGCAGTGGGTGCATAGCGATGACCTTCGACCCCATATGCACGGTGTGCATTGACATGCTTTATTTATCTTGCTTGGATAAGAGACCATCTTAGATCCAATGGCACTGAAATATTGATGGTATTAGATTATTATATATTTTTGGTATATTTAACTATAACTGCTATGGCTCTGACTGACCCACCGCAGCCTTTGTCCGTTTTACAGTTCATAATATTGCATAATATTTGTGGTAGAATAGTGCAAACAAATATCTGCACAGGTATATTTTCTGAATGTATATTTTTATGGACGAGTAAGTGAGGATAGCATATACATGGGGTCCGTAAGAAGTTTCTAAAAGAGACATTTTATGGGTAATGTGTCGCATAAATTCTTGAGTAGATGAGCAAAAGGGGCGGATCCTGACGTTTTTACTCAACCTAACATCCTCATCAATTTGTCTTAGCCAGTTGATGAAAACATCCCACAACGGGGTCAGATCATTTTAACTTTCATGCAACTGAACTTGTTTCAGAAAACACAATACCTTGAACTACAGACAGATCTCAGATTTTGCTTCAAGATGACGTGGCTGTCGTTTTGAGAAAATTAACTCTGTTTTCCCACTACTTTTAAAAGACTCAACACAAGATGAAATCAATGTTGCCGTGGAGAAGTTGGATGCCACCTTCCCAGAAAGAAGCTCTTACTGTGGTGCTAAAACAAATACTAAAACATATACTTAAAAAAATATATATCCACAGTACTGTACAGTAGCACTCACCAACTTTGAGAACAATAACAAGGACAGTGCCTCTGATGAAGGCGAAACCGAGGAGGTTTGTGGAAGTTGTTTTTTGTGAAGTAGGCCTATATGTTTTAAAAACAACTTAAACAAATGTACAGTAGCACTCACCGACTTTGCCTTATCGCCTTCATCAGAGCACTGTCCTCATCCTTGTTGTCTTCATCAGAGCACTGTCCTTGTCCTTGTCGCCTTCATCAGAGCACTGTCCTCGTCCTTGTTGTCTTCATCAGAGCACTGTCCTCGTCCTTGTCGCCTTCATCAGAGCACTGTCCTTGTCCTTGTCGTCTTCATCAGATCACTGTCCTTGTCCCTTCTCCTCTAAGTGGGAGAGTGGCACCATACTGAACAGCTTTGGATGTCGTCTTTTGAAATAAGTGTTATGTAGATAGCTCTACATTCTGACAGCCGTCACTGGTGTAGAGTGTGTGGTCAGTAACATGGGTCTCCCAGTCCCTCCACTCAGTAAACACAAAATACATGTTCTGGTATCCTGTTGCACTCTATCCAATCAGGAGAGAGAACATTAGATATGTTTTTACTTGTTTCAAGCACATTTGCTTTTAACTCCTGATTGGATCAAGTGGGAATGGGATACTAGAAAATGTATTTTCTGTTTACTGCAGAGCGGTACGACTGGGAGATCCATGTTACTGACCAAACACTCTATATCAGTGATGGCTGTCCGAATGTAGAGCTATTATTTTAACATGTAGACCACTTATTTTAAACACAGAGAATACCACTTACAGCACCTTTAAAACCTTTAAATGATTCATTCGGAAGGGCCGACGGTCTCCCTCAAGGGGACTCAACCGAGCGTGAAACAAACGCCCCTCGAGTACACCTGTCCCGCTGCACGTCTGGTCCGCAGGGCGCGGTGTAATCAAGAAGCACTCGCTGCCGCACGCCTCGCGACCACGCTCTGCTTTTACCAAAATGGACTAATTTACTCTCCTCTCCTCTGTGGCCATCGGCGTGTCACAGTCTGTGCCAAATCATAGCAGGCGAGGTGTTACCGTTTGCTGCGCCAGTCTCTTAAAAGGCCCAACCGTTGATCCGTATGCAAATGGTTGGGTAGCCCCGCCACGCCAAACATAAGCAATGAGAGAACAGAGACATCTTTTCATTGGCTGATGTTGTTTCCTCCAACTATTTCCAACTGTAGTAGTAGTAGTAGTAGTAGTAGTAGTAGTAGTAACTGTGGTAATAGTAGTAGTAGTAGTAGTAGTAGTAGTAGTAGTAGTAGTAGTAGTAGTAGTAGTAGTAGTAGTAGTAGTAGTAGTAATTCTAGTAGTAGTAGTAGTATTAGTAACTGTGGTAGTAGTAATTGTAGTAGTAATTGTAGTAGTAGTAGTAGTAGTAGTAGTAGTAGTAGTAGTAGTAGTAGTAGTAGTAACTGTGGTATTAGTAGTAGTATTAGTAGTAGTAATTGTAGTAGTAGTAACTGTGGTAGTAGTAGTAGTAGTAGTAGTAGTAGTAGTAGTAGTAGTAGTAGTAGTAGTAGTAGTAGTAGTAGTAGTAGTAGTAGTAACTGTGGTATTAGTAGTAGTATTAGTAGTAGTAATTGTAGTAGTAGTGTAACTGAGGGGTACAATTCCCTGACTGTATTGAGAGTATGGTATTATTAAACCACTACTTAGTTATGTACTTTAATTACTGGCCATACAGTACATGAATATATATGGTGAACACCCACACAAGAATACGGCAATGACACATAAAGTTCTATTTAGAGGGTATTTATTATTATAAGAGCAAGCAACGTTAGGTTACAGATTGAGAATTATACTCGCGCTTGTAAGGCGAAGAACACACGTAAAGTAGGTCAAGAGCCTAAGTCAATGAGAATAGTAAGATGGGTCTAAACTGACGCCACCTGTAGCATAGCAATTACATAAGGCACACTAGTACCAGCTGGAGACACTGGGGGGTTCCCTCCGGGTGTAAGGCCGGCAGGGTAGAGGAATGTTCGGGTGCAAAGTCTGGGTCAACGAGGAATAACGAGGTTCCAGATACAGGAACCAGTGCAGTACTCCCTTGATCGGTAGACAAAGCAACAGCTATAATCCAGTATGCTCGACAGCATGGATGAAAGCCAGCCAGCCTCCTCCTAGAGGCGGGCTCGAGGGATGCTCCTCACGGGGGGTAGATCCCACACGATAGTGGGGTAGACGATTCTCTGCTCCAGCAGTCACGGTACCAAAGCAATATAATCCAACCAGAAAAGGTTCTGCAGTCGCCGGTGTAGGTTCTCCGGTGTACATATCCAACGGTTCTCGTCTAGGACTCCTCGGGTGGGACTCCTCGGGTGGGGGCACTAGCTATATACACGACGAACCGGTGGTAATGCTGGTCACTGAAGAACGGTAGCCGCACTATACACTATAAATGATAGACTATTACTTCACATTAGAATAAGTCGAACTCAACGGTACTGCGTTAAACTCTGACACTTTAGCAATCTATTCGCACGCGGTTCTCAAGGCTCTATTCAGGGGCAAAGTTGCCCACTTCACTACACGTTGTCTTGTGGTGAAGGCATCAACGTTTTAGTGCTAAGTGCTGCTGTATCCACCTGCGCCGTATTTATACGTAAGGTGAATTATCTAGTGCCAACCTCAGTTCTGTCTCGTATTACTGCGCAAACCTGGACATGTTGAGACATGCCTTGGCGTTGCCTTTGAACTCGCCATTGGGGGTATGGTCGTTGGCGCCTAGGGGTCGCTGTCCAATAGGAGAACGAATATTATGGTCTGGTTTGTACCCAGGTAAAGGGATATTCCGTGTATATATACAAAGAATATACAAGGGATATCAAACGACATACAAATATTATACAAGGGATCTCAAGCAATAAATATATATATTCGGTTTAATCTGACCCTTTGTAACAGCCGCCTCCTAATTAGTCCGCACCTAATTAGATAAAGCAAAGACAGATTAATCGTCTTGTCAACTACTCAATGTCTGTTGTGGGGAGTAGGGCAATTCACAAAGTCAGTGGGTCATGATCGTCATCAAGGGAAACAGGGAGCCTTGGCAACTCTATCAGCCTCGCCACGGGTCGGGTGTAGCGGTGAGGCAGGTCGGCCCTCCTGGGTATACTGGGCTGTGCTCGCCACTGGTGGTCTGGTCGAGTCCGCTGGAAGCGTCGTACTGCTTCTCTTCCATTCAGTATCCAATAGCGACGTCGGATCTCAGCGAAGACTCTCTCTGCCCCAGCGTGGTGCACATCCTCGTCGTATTTCTTTATGATGAGCTCGGTGACCTTGTGTCGGCTGTTGAGGACTATAGGGAACTTGACGTCATCCGTTAAGTCCGGGGCCCGTCTCAGACGACCACCCACTCTGATGAGGTCATGGGCGTCGTGCTCAGGGGCCAAGTGGAGCAGGCTGCTGTCTGACGGGACTGGCTTTGATCCCTGCAGACAGTCTAGCTCATCGGGGAACGAGTCTCTTTTGGCTCGCTGTAGCAGAAGGAGTTCTGCTTCTTCGTAGTTAGCTGCATTAATGTCAGTAGTGGAGGGAACCTCAGGGTGGTGCCACAGGAATGTCTCCAACTGCGCACTCTCAAGGATGGGGCAGTCGTCTATGTTAGGGTCGGTGGGGACTGGTGTGTGCGTCAACCCACAGAACATAGATTTCTTCATCTCTGCCTCCTCTTGACTAGCCTCCCGTGGGGTGGGGTTAGGCCACTCTTCTTCCGGGAGCTTGAGGACCGTCACTGTAGATATTGTGACGTGTGAGGTCATCTAGGGACATCCCCCGTGTGATGACATCTGCTGGGTTCTGTTTCGTGTCCACGTACCTCCAGCATGCTGATTCTGTTAAGTCTTGGATCTCTGTGATTCTGACTCCCACGAAGACCTTGTATCTACACGAATCGGACTGGATCCATGTGAGTACGGTCATGGAGTCTGACCACAGGATTGTTCTTTGCACCGGGATGGTGAGTTCACGTTGGATTAACGTGGCGAGTTGCGCGCCTACTAGGGCTGCGCAGAGCTCTAGACGCGGGATCGATTGTTGCTTGCGGGGGGCTATCCTTGAGCAAGCCAGGATGAAGGCTGTGTGTATTTCTCCTCCCTCCTCTCGGGCCCGCAAGTAGGCCACCGAGCCGTAGGCTACTTCTGAGGCGTCGCTGAAGACGTGCAGGTCCATCTGGCACGTCTCCAGCCGCACTATGGGTGGGAAGTAGCTGCGGCGTATGTTCACATTTGGGAGCAAGTTGAGTTCTTTTTCCCACTCTCTCCAGGTGGAAGCGAGGTGGTCGGGTATGGGGTCGTCCCAGCCCTGTTCCTTGTCCCACAGCTCTCGTACAATCATTTTTGCCCTGGTGGTGTAAGGTAGGATACATCCCAACGGGTCATATTGTCTGGCGAGTGTTCTGTATACACTCCGTCTGGTGGTCGGTAGAGAAGTCGACCTTCCCTGCTCCGTGGTCAGGGGTGTGTATCTGTAATGGAGCGAGTCTGTTTTGAAGCGCCAGACTAGTCCTAATGTCATTTCTTGGGCTTCACCTGGGATGGTCGCCATCCAGGTCTCGCTGCTTGCTGCCTTGTTCTCTGGGGAGAGGCTGCGAAGTACTTGAGGGTCGCTGCTGGCCCACTGCCGGAGATCAAAGCCGCCTTTGATCAGGGAGGCACGGAGCTTGAGTAGGAGGGCTTCGGCTTCTTCTGGCGTCGAGACGCTTTGCAGACAGTTGTCCACGTAGAAACTCCTCTCTACACTTTGTCTGACCTCCTCGTCAGCTGCTGGGTCCTCTGCGACATGTTTTTGCAGTGCGAACGTAGCACAGCATGGGCTGCATGTGGTTCCGAAAGGGAGGACCTCCCATTGGTAGATGGATGGTTGCTCATCCCCGATCCTCTCTCTCCATAAGAACCGCAGCAGGGGCTTGTCCTCTTCCACAAGTCGCACCTGCAGGAACATCCCTTTGATGTCGCCGCTGATGGCCACCTTGTCTTGGCAGAAACGTAGCAACACGCCTAGTAGAGAGGGGCCGAGTGTTGGGCCGGGCAAGAGTTCTTTATTCAGATTCTGTAGTCCGATCTGGTAGCTGCAGTTGAACACAATACGATCCTTGCCGTTGTGGTGGACCTTGTGGTGGGGCACGTACCATGATTCGGTCGTCTGGTCGGCCTCTTGAATGTCAATTTTCTTTATGTGTCCCGCTGTGATTAGCTTGTCAATCTCAGCGCGGTACACAGTGGCTTGAGTGGGGTCTTTGGCTAGACGCCGCTCGGTGTTCAGTAGATATCGCTCCGTCGCTTCTTTTGAGGCGTGGAGGGTGGGCATACCCTCTCGCCTCAAGAGTGGAGTTGTGTATCTCATCACTCCATTGACCTCGACTCTCTTTGTCCTCTGCTCGAGGAGGGTTATGGCATAAGTGTCTTCCTTTGATCGAACTAGTTTCTTTTCATTCTTAAAGGGCATTGCGTCTAATGTCCATAGCCTCTCGACGTGCTGTAAGAGGGTGGTGTCTTCTTCTTTTATTCTTGTGTGGAGGCAACGAGTGGCTGCCGGTCGGTTGGGAGACCTGGAGAGGGGGCCTTGTAGTGTCCATCCTAGGCGGGTCTCGACTGCTGCTGGACAGCCTCTGGGCCCGATGTGGACTCGGTC
The DNA here is from genome assembly GCF_963971535.1 of Notolepis coatsorum. Taxonomy (NCBI): domain Eukaryota; kingdom Metazoa; phylum Chordata; class Actinopteri; order Aulopiformes; family Paralepididae; genus Notolepis; species Notolepis coatsorum. The sequence goes on from NC_140165.1 coordinate 45,641,587, forward strand.
CGTTGGGACGATGAGGTGTGCGTGGTCGGATCCTATGAGCAGGGTCGGGGTGGCGCCGTCGATGAGCGGTATAGGTAGTTGACGTAGGTGCATGTATTTTTCCATCAGCTTGGGGATGGGGTGGGTGTACTGTGACAGGCCTATGTCTTGGCTGGTGAAGGCGTTAGTAATCCTATACTGCTTCTCGGGCTGCCCGACTGCTGCGATCGTGAAGGAGACATTTTCACCCTTTATGGTCTTCAGGTCTCTTCTTATAGTACGGATTGTCATTGTTTCTTCGCTCCCCCGCAGACCCAGCCGGGCTGCAGCGGATGCGAGGAGGAGAGTCTTTTCTGACCCATCGTCCAGGACGGCGTAAGTGTCCATGACCTTGTCCTCGTAGCTTAATATCACTCGGACCACTTTCAAGAGCACTCGGGAGCTCCCGCTGCTGGCGGGGTCGATATACATGACGTTCACTCTCGAGCTACTTGGGGGTGCGAGTTTCTTCTTGTTGTTGTCATGCAAGACATCCAAGTGGGCGCCGTCACACTTGCTGCATTTCTTCTTTAAACGGCACTCGGCTGCCATATGGCTGCGCGGGCAGCGGAAGCAGCGGCGGTTGGCTTTGATCCACTGACTCACCTCGTCAGCGGTCATCTTCTTGAAAGTGTCACATTGAGACAGCCAATGTTCTTTCTCACAGTACTGGCATACAATCTTCCACTTCTCTTTCGTCGAGGGGGTGTTGTGGTTCTTGTGCTGCGGTACTGATTCGGCTTGGTGCATAACGGTCACCGACCGGCGGTTATCATTAGATCTCCGAGGTCCATCTCTTGGGCTTGGTCCACTCCACACGAACGTATCCAGTCGTAGGCTGCTGACTTCTCTCGCGAGGAAGTCGGCCAGGTCTAGGAGGGATGGCTCGGGACCGTCGGGATCACGGTGGTCTCTCTGCCGCCGAAAGCGCTCTTGGCGGGCTGGAGGGAGCTTCTCTAGTATTCGTTCTACATTAGAGTTAGCATATAGTTCATTTCTCCCTTTTCCCTTTTGGGACCCCAGCATCCCTACCAGGGATTGTACCTTGATAAAGAGGTCGTCCAATGCTCTATTGTCTTTGGCTGGGGGGAGACGGTCTATAGTTCTTATTTCTTGTATCACGTAGTCCCATTTGCATCCATAACGCTGGTCGAGGGCCACTAGAGCTGCGGAGTATGGGGTGCTTGAGTTGGAATATGCCAGCGCTATATTATGCGCTCTGGGCAACTTGAGATGCTTGAGGAGGATGGCATATTTGTACGGGACGTCGGACATCATAGTCTCTAAGCACATCCGTAATTCCGTGTACTGTGCTCTGTCCTCGTGCGTAAAGTCTGGGAACGTCGGTGTGCCAAGGTACGATGCCATGGATGGCTGGCACATCGGTGAGCGTTGGGGAAGAGGCTTCCTGGGCGAGTCTCCCGGTACGTGTTGTCGTGGGCTGGTACTTGGTGGGTACCAGAGGCCGGGTACCCAGGTGCTGTTCCTCGGTGCTGACTGTGCGTCAAACTCACCCGTGAGTTGAGTCGGGGGTTTGTAGCGCAGTGACTCAGGGGTGAAGTCTGGGCTGTACTGGGCCTCCTGGTCCTGAGTACGTTGCTGCTGGTGGGCTTGACCTTCCTCCTCTTCCTCTTCCTCTTCTAGGTCTTCTAGGTCTTGAAGTCTTCTATTCAGTCTCTCCGCGGCGTAGGCCGGTTCTTCCCGGTTGCTGGGTCTCGTATGGACCGGTCGGGGAGGGGGTTCGGAGACGTAGATAGGATCCTTCTGTTCGCCGGGTTCCGGGTCACTTGGTCGGGTAGGGGAAGGTGCCCTAGACCCTTGTCGTGATGATGTCCTGGAGCTCCGTGCGGAGAGAGGGGGTGTCGCCCTGGCAATCAATTGTTCTATTATCTGCGCCTGCAGCCGGTCGCGCTCTGCTTCGCGCTGGGCGTGGGCTGCGTCGCGCTCTGCTTTGCGCTGGGCATGGGCTGCGTCGCGCTGTGCATTGGCGGCGGCGCGCTGTGCATCGGCGCGGTCTCTTTCAATGTTCTCTTCTGTCTGGAGGCGTCTGGTCTCCAGTCGTATGCGGTCGTCTTCACTCCTTTGTTGCGCCTGGAAGCGCTCTCGCTGGGTTGCAGAGTGTTCACGTTCACTAAGGGCTTGCGCTTGGAGTTGCGCGTGAAGGCGCTCTCGTTGGTCTGCAGATTGTTCGCGCTCGCTCGTCTGTTGAGCCTGCAGGCGTTCTCTTTCCATGGTAGAGTGTTCGCGCTCACTTAGTTGTTGCGCCCGGAGGCGCTCTTGTTCCATGGAAGAATGTTCGCGCTCACTAAACGTCTGTGCTTGGAGTCGATCGCGTTCAGTGGAGGCTGCCAGGGTGGCGATGAATGCCTGCGCCAGCATCTGGTCCGCTTCGCTGGGGGATGACACTGACGGAGGTGATCGGCTTCTGACAGTGCTCGTTGGAGATCTGTTCTCTTGGCGCGCCCCGAGGTCCATCTCCTGGGCGCGCTTCTCTTCTGATGGTGTGTCGGGTTCTGTCCCTGCAGCGCTTTCTTTATCCTGGAGCTCTCCGGGGATTATACTGTTGACGTTGTCTGGGGGTATAGTCATGTCATGTCCCCCCTGGTCCCCCCCGTGAGCTTGGTCAGTTTTGTTAGAACCCACTAGGGTCTCTACTGGCAGGGTCGCCTGGTCGGTAGGATTTGACATGCTTTGACTATCCGCTTTATCCACATTTAACGTCTGTTTAAAGCTAGGTATTAGACTGACAGCGTATTCCTCTAGATAGGGAGGTGGCTGACGTCTGCGCTGCGGGCGTTCTAGCTTGGGAGAGCCGCTTGGGGAGTGTTCACCGCTGGCCATGGTTAATATCAATATTATATTAGATATTACACTGATACCATCCGGCTCAAAGGACCAATTGTAACTGAGGGGTACAATTCCCTGACTGTATTGAGAGTATGGTATTATTAAACCACTACTTAGTTATGTACTTTAATTACTGGCCATACAGTACATGAATATATATGGTGAACACCCACACAAGAATACGGCAATGACACATAAAGTTCTATTTAGAGGGTATTTATTATTATCAGAGCAAGCAACGTTAGGTTACAGATTGAGAATTATACTCGCGCTTGTAAGGCGAAGAACACACGTAAAGTAGGTCAAGAGCGTAAGTCAATGAGAATAGTAAGATGGGTCTAAACTGACGCCACCTGTAGCATAGCAATTACATAAGGCACACTAGTACCAGCTGGAGACACTGGGGGGTTCCCTCCGGGTGTAAGGCCGGCAGGGTAGAGGAATGTTCGGGTGCACAGTCTGGGTCAACGAGGAATAACGAGGTTCCAGATACAGGAACCAGTGCAGTACTCCCTTGATCGGTAGACAAAGCAACAGCTATAATCCAGTATGCTCGACAGCATGGATGAAAGCCAGCCAGCCTCCTCCTAGAGGCGGGCTCGAGGGATGCTCCTCACGGGGGGTAGATCCCACACGATAGTGGGGTAGACGGTTCTCTGCTCCAGCAGTCACGGTACCAAAGCAATATAATCCAACCAGAAAAGGTTCTGCAGTCGCCGGTGTAGGTTCTCCGGTGTACATATCCAACGGTTCTCGTCTAGGACTCCTCGGGTGGGGGCACGAGTTTAGGCCGCCCAGCCTGGATAAGTGCACTAGCTATATACACGACGAACCGGTGGTAATGCTGGTCACTGAAGAACGGTAGCCGCACGATACACTATAAATGATAGACTATTACTTCACATTAGAATAAGTCGAACTCAACGGTACTGCGTTAAACTCTGACACTTTAGCAATCTATTCGCACGCGGTTCTCAAGGCTCTATTCAGGGGCAAAGTTGCCCACTTCACTACACGTTGTCTCGTGGTGAAGGCATCAACGTTTTAGTGCTAAGTGCTGCTGTATCCACCTGCGCCGTATTTATACGTAAGGTGAATTATCTAGTGCCAACCTCAGTTCTGTCTCGTATTACTGCGCAAACCTGGACATGTTGAGACATGCCTTGGCGTTGCCTTTGAACTTGCCATTGGGGGTATGGTCGTTGGCGCCTAGGGGTCGCTGTCCAATAGGAGAACGAATATTATGGTCTGGTTTGTACCCAGGAAAAGGGATATTCCGTGTATATATACAAAGAATATACAAGGGATATCAAACGATATACAAATATTATACAAGGGATCTCAAGCAATAAATATATATATATTCGGTTTAATCTGACCCTTTGTAACAAGTAGTAACTGTGGTAGTAGTAGTAATATTAGTATTAGTAACTGTGGTAGTAGTAGTAGTAATTGTAGTAGTAGTAGTAGTAGTAGTAGTAGTAGTAGTAGTAGTAGTAGTAGTAGTAGTAGTAGTAGTAGTAGTAGTAGTAATTGTAGTAGTAGTAGTAGTAGTAGTAGTAGTAGTAGTAGTAGTAGTAGTAGTAGTAGTAGTAGTAGTAGTAGTATTAGTAATTGTAGTAGTAGTAGTAGTAGTAGTAGTAGTAGTAGTAGTAGTAGTAGTAGTAGTAACTGTGGTAGTAGTAGTAGTAGTAGTAGTAGTAGTAGTAGTAGTAGTAGTAGTAGTAGTAGTAGTAGTAGTAGTAGTAGTAGTAATTGTAGTAGTAGTACTAGCAGAGCTCTAGAGTGGGGGGGGGGTGCAGCAGAGCTCTAGAGTGGGGGGGTACAGCAGAGCTCTAGAGTGGGGGGGGTACAGCAGAGCTCTAGAGTGGGGGGGGTACAGAAGAGCTCTAGAGTGGGAGGGGGGTACAGCAGAGCTCTAGAGTGGGGGGGGTACAGCAGAGCGCTAGAGTGGGGGGGGGGGTACAGCAGAGCGCTAGAGTGGGGGGGGGGGGTACAGCAGAGCGCTAGAGTGTGGGGGAGGTACAGCAGAGCTCTAGAGTGGGGGGGGGGGGGTACAGCAGAGCTCTAGAGTGGGGGGGGGGGGTACAGCAGAGCGCTAGAGTGGGGGGGGGTGCATTTCTTGTAAAGGTTGAGATGCACTGAAACAATATGCAACATATCTCACAGCATTGGCTTTTCTTTTTTACTTGTTTTAAGTCAAATCATTTGATACACGATAAAAAAAACGACTTGCCCACTTTCAGATAGTAAATTATATTGACCAAATTGACCAAATTGTTTACACTGCCTGTGTTGTTTTTACTACCTGTACCCCCCCCCCCCTCCCCCCCCCCCATGCTGCTATGATGCCTGAATTTCCCCAAGGGGATCAATAAAGGAATATCTTATCTTCTTATCTTAAAAAACGACTTGCTAAAAGTACTGTGCAATCTGACTGAATAACAATGTTTTGCGAACACCTGGAGAGAACATTACACTTGTTAAGCTTCCAGGAAGCACATTTGCTATTGTAGAGTATGTAACAAAGAAAAAACCTTGCCACCATGTATGGATGGAGAGATAAGACAGACAGACAGACAGACAGACAGACAGACAGACAGACAGACAGACAGACAGACAGACAGACAGACAGACAGACAGACAGACAGACAGACAGACAGACAGACAGACAGACAGACAGACAGACAGACAGACAGACAGACAGACAGACAGACAGACAGACAGACAGACAGACAGACAGACAGACAGACAGACAGACAGACAGACAGACAGACAGACAGACAGACAGACAGACAGACAGACAGACAGACAGACAGACAGACAGACAGACAGACAGACAGACAGACAGACAGACAGACAGACAGACAGACAGACAGACAGACAGACAGACAGACAGACAGACAGACAGACAGACAGACAGACAGACAGACAGACAGACAGACAGACAGACAGACAGACAGACAGACAGACAGACAGACAGACAGACAGACAGACAGACAGACAGACAGACAGACAGACAGACAGACAGACAGACAGACAGACAGACAGACAGACAGACAGACAGACAGACAGACAGACAGACAGACAGACAGACAGACAGACAGACAGACAGACAGACAGACAGACAGACAGACAGACAGACAGACAGACAGACAGACAGACAGACAGACAGACAGACAGACAGACAGACAGACAGACAGACAGACAGACAGACAGACAGACAGACAGACAGACAGACAGACAGACAGACAGACAGACAGACAGACAGACAGACAGACAGACAGACAGACAGACAGACAGACAGACAGACAGACAGACAGACAGACAGACAGACAGACAGACAGACAGACAGACAGACAGACAGACAGACAGACAGACAGACAGACAGACAGACAGACAGACAGACAGACAGACAGACAGACAGACAGACAGACAGACAGACAGACAGACAGACAGACAGACAGACAGACAGACAGACAGACAGACAGACAGACAGACAGACAGACAGACAGACAGACAGACAGACAGACAGACAGACAGACAGACAGACAGACAGACAGACAGACAGACAGACAGACAGACAGACAGACAGACAGACAGACAGACAGACAGACAGACAGACAGACAGACAGACAGACAGACAGACAGACAGACAGACAGACAGACAGACAGACAGACAGACAGACAGACAGACAGACAGACAGACAGACAGACAGACAGACAGACAGACAGACAGACAGACAGACAGACAGACAGACAGACAGACAGACAGACAGACAGACAGACAGACAGACAGACAGACAGACAGACAGACAGACAGACAGACAGACAGACAGACAGACAGACAGACAGACAGACAGACAGACAGACAGACAGACAGACAGACAGACAGACAGACAGACAGACAGACAGACAGACAGACAGACAGACAGACAGACAGACAGACAGACAGACAGACAGACAGACAGACAGACAGACAGACAGACAGACAGACAGACAGACAGACAGACAGACAGACAGACAGACAGACAGACAGACAGACAGACAGACAGACAGACAGACAGACAGACAGACAGACAGACAGACAGACAGACAGACAGACAGACAGACAGACAGACAGACAGACAGACAGACAGACAGACAGACAGACAGACAGACAGACAGACAGACAGACAGACAGACAGACAGACAGACAGACAGACAGACAGACAGACAGACAGACAGACAGACAGACAGACAGACAGACAGACAGACAGACAGACAGACAGACAGACAGACAGACAGACAGACAGACAGACAGACAGACAGACAGACAGACAGACAGACAGACAGACAGACAGACAGACAGACAGACAGACAGACAGACAGGCATACCGTTCCATCCCGTATAGATAGATAGATAGATAGATAGATAGATAGATAGATAGATAGATAGATAGATAGATAGATAGATAGATAGATAGATAGATAGATAGATAGATAGATAGATAGATAGATAGATAGATAGATAGATAGATAGATAGATATGTTGTTTGTTTGGTTGACTGGCTGGCTGTGCTTCAAGCTAAACTGAGTAATGCATAGTGTTGTGGCCTGTGCAGTAAAGGCCTGCATCCATATCTTTAAAAGCCCCCCCCCCCCCCCCCCCCACAACCACAGCCCCGTCACACACACGGACTGCAGTGTATACGAGTGAACTTGGCCGCGGTTCGCTGCCTTTTGTTCCTCCGCACGGGGAGCTAATAATTCAATCCCATTCAGCCCCTTGTATGGCGAGGACACACTTATCGCCCCGTCAGCAGCTCTATTCATTTAAGCCCCTGGTAAGTTTGCATGTTACCTATTTGACGTTTTTAAAATTACCTCGCCACTCGCCCGGCTTGGGCTCTGGAGCTACTGGGGGGGGGGGGGGGGGGGGGAGGGGGGAAACAAAGGGAAGGGGCCTCCCTGTGCAACCCTCCTCTCACTTCCACCATCAATCATGTCCGTCGGAACAGCTGGGCACTCTGTCTTAGGTGGGAACCCTGTCGCAGAGCGGTGCGCCGTGGACGTTGCGATGAATGCAGAGGGTTTTAGCTTTGATGCTTTTGATAAGACCGGCTCGCCTAATCGACCGGTGACGTCACACCCTGCGATGGACGACTGGAATGCGAACTGCCAAGTTATAGAGTCGATACACGCGGCGGATTCGAGGAGAGTGATCTACACACGACACTCGGCTGCTTCATCCTGGTTGTTGTTGTTGTTGTTGTTGTTGTTGTTGTTGTTGTTGTTGTTGTTGTTGTTGTAATATTTGTAACTCAAATACACTTTCACAACGCTTTGTCGTGGAGACTATGAGGCGTAACCTCCTGCCTGTACAAGCTGACTGAAGACAACCTTGCACTGTGTTTCACTGTGAGACACTGTGAGACAGGAGACAATCTGAACTATCCATTTTATGGAAGATAAATAAAACAATGGTCCTCATTCATCAACGGACTTACGAGAAAGGTTACGAGCTAATTTCATCGTAACTCCATTTATGAGCTTTTCAGGCCGATTTTGGCATTCACGAACGGTTCCTTCTCGGGAATTTGCTCGTAGCTAAGAGCAGGATTTACGAGCGTGGAAGAGCAGGTGTGCGCCGTGTTATTAACTTAATTTGGGAGAAAGCGTTGGTGATTGCGTTCACGTCGATGTATTATAAATCTATAGTTTATTAGCAATGACGCACTAACGTATGTTATGTATGTTGTATTGTACTTGTGCTGTATAATGACAATACATTTGATTCTAATCAAATTTTGATCAGTTGCAAATCGCTTCCATGCTACCTGTTGAATACGGCGGTCAGCACAACCTAGATGCAATGTTTAGCCTCGCGCTTCCGGTATAAGGACCTGTTGAATCTCGTTGCACACTGTCCTTCATGCCCTTATAAGGAGCTGGCAGGGCATTTCTGTATGCAAATTCAGGTGTACGAGAACACGTTTTCGGTTTAAGAATGAGCAATGTTCTTCATTTAGTTGCAATCATTTTGGCAACGTACCTCTCCGCGCATTCAGGAATCTGGGAAGGACTATCCTAGGTTTCCTCTTACAAACTTTGTACAAGGTTATTTACAAGGAAACTTACAAGAATGCTAGTGAATGAGGTCCAATGTTTTATTAGACAAAGTACGATCAATACTCTGATGATCAATAGTATCTGTTACGAAGGATCAGATTAAACCGAATATATATATTTATTACTTGATATATATTGCATAGTATTTGTATATCGTCTGATATCCCTTGTGTATTCTTTGTACATATACACGGAATATCCCTTTTACCTAGTACAGATCATAATATTTCGTTCTCCTATTGGACAGCGATCCCCTAGGTGCCACGGCCATACCCCCAAGGTCTAGTTCAAAGTCACCGCCAATGACATGCCTGGACATGACCGGCTCTGCGCAAGAATACGAGACAGAAATAAGGCTGGTACTAGATTGTTCACCTAACGTATAAATACGGCGCAGGTGAATACAGAAGTATGTTACCCAATAAGTTGAAGCCTCACACCACGATACAACGTGCTGTGAAGTGGGCCCGTTTTGCCCCGAAATAGAGCCTTGAGACCGCGTGTGAATTGATAGCTGAAGTATCAGAGTTTAACGCTGTACCGTCGAGTTCGACCTATTCTATTATTCAGTAATAGTCTATTTATGTATAGTGTATCGTGCGGCTACCGTTCTACAGTGACCATCATTACCAACGCTTCCTCGTACCTAGCTAGTGTGCTTATCCAGGCTGGGCGGCTTAACCTGGTGCCGTCATCCGAGGAGCCCTAGACGAGGACCGTGTGGATATGTACACTGGATAACCTACCCGACGACTACAGAGCCCTTTTCGGCTGGATTATATTTGCTTTGGTCCTGTATCTGATGGAGCGGAGAATCGTCTACACCCACAACTGTGTGGGATTTACCCTGTGAGGAGCATCGTCGAGCCCGCCTCTAGGACACCTGAGGCTGGCTAGCTTTCCTCCGTGCTGCACTGCATACCGGAGAATAGCTGTTGTTCGTCTGCGGATCAAGAGATTATTGCACTGTCTCCTGTACCTGGAGTCTCCTTATTCTGCGTTGACCCAGACTTTCGTTACCGACAAATCCTCTCCCCTGCTGGCCTACAACCGGAGGGACCCTACTAGTATCTCCCGCTGCCCTACTAGTGTACCATAGATATAATTCCTATGATACAGGTGGTATTCATTATCTCCTGCGTAATATTCTAATGGACTTACGCTCTTGACCTATTCATGCACATTCTTCGCCTTACAAGCGCGACTCTAATTCTCAAGTAATGTAAGATAATCTTCGTGCTGCTAATAAATATTATTCTAACCAAGATTTGTTGTGGAACCGTGTCATTGTGGAGGTGTTCATCTCATATACCTGTGTACTGTATGGCCAGTAGTAATGTACATAAGTCAGTAGTGGTTTAATGATACCATACTTATTCAATACAGTCAGGGAATTGTACCCCTCAGTTACAATTGATCCTTCGAGCCGGAGGGTAACTAGCGTAATATTAATATTAATATTAATATTGACATGGCCAATGATGAACACTCCACAAACGGTCCTAAGCTAGATCGCCTGCAGCGCAGACGGCAGCCACCTCATTACCTAGAGGACTACGCTGCCAGTCTACTACCTAGCTTTATACAGACGTTAAACGCAGAAAAAGCGAATAGTAAAAGTATGCCAAACCCTACCGACCAGGCGACCCCGCCAGTAGAGACCCTAGTGGGTTCTAACGTAACTGACCAAGTTCACGGGGGGGACCAGGAGGGACCTGACATGACTTTAGCCCCCGCCAACGTCGACGAGGTAGTCCCCGGAGAGCTCCAGGATAAAGAAAGCCCTCCAGGGACGGAACCCGACCCACCACCAGAAGAGACGCGCACCCAGGAGATTGACCTCCTCGGTACGCGACAGGAGAACGGATCTCCAACGAGTACTACCAGAAGCCGATCACCTCCATCAGTGTCTTCCCCCAGCGAGGCGGATAAGATGCTGGCGCAGGCTTTTATCGCCACCCTGGCAGCCTCAACCGAACGCGATCGACTCCAAGCGCAGACGCTTAGCGAGCGCGAACATTCTTCCATGGAACAAGAGCGCCTCCGCGCGCAACACCAAAGTGAGCGCGAACACTCTACCATGGAAAGAGACCGCCTGCAGGCTCAACAACTAAGTGAGCACGAACAATCTGCAGACCAAAGAGAATGCTTCCACGCGCAACTCCAAGCGCAAGCCCTTAGTGAACGCGAACACTCTGCGATTGCGCGAGAGCGCTTCCAGGCGCAGCAACGGAGTGACGACGACCGCATACGCCTAGAGACTAGACGCCTCCAGACGGAAGAGAATATGGAAAGAGACCGCGCCGAAGCCCAGCGCGCCGCCGCCGATGCACAGCGCGGAGCCGCCAATGCACAGCGCGACGCAGCCCAAGCCCAGCGCGAAGCAGAGCGCGACCTCGCTCACATCAAGCGCGAAGCCGAGCGCGACCGATTACAAGCGCAGATAATGGAGCAACTGATTGCCAGGGTAACCCCCCCTCCCTCCGCACGGAGCTCCAGGGCCTCGTCAAGACAAGGGTCTAGGGCACCCTCCCCTACCCGATCAAGCGACCCTGAGCCCGGCCAACAGAGAGAGCCTATACCCCTCTCCGAACCCCTTCCCCGACCGGTCCATGCGAGACCCAGCAACAGGGAAGAACCGGCCTACGCTGCTGAGAGACTAAATAGAAGATTACAGGATCTAGATGACCTGGCAGAGGAAGAAGAAGAGGGAGAGGAGGAAAGTCAAGCCCAACAGCAGCATCGTACTCCACAGGACCAGGAGGTCCAGTACAGCCCAGACTTTACCCCCGCGGCTCTGCGCTACAGACCCCCGACTCAATTCACGGGTGAGCTTGACGCACGACCAGCCCCGAGGAACAGCACCTGGGTACACGGGCCTTGGTACCCGACAGGTACCAGCCCACCACGACACGTAAGAGGAGACTCGCCTAGGAGGCCTCTCCTCCAATGCTCACCGATGTGCCAGCCATCCATGGCATCGTACCTTGGCACACCGACGTTCCCGGACTTCACACACGAGAACAGAGCACAGTACACAGAGCTACGAATGTGCTTAGAGACAATGATGTCCGATGTACCAGATGAACCGTACAAGTATGCTATCCTACTCAAGCACCTGAAGGTGCCCAGAGCGCACAATATAGCGCTGGCATATTCCACCTCTACTACCCCATACACCGCGGCTCTAGCAGCCCTCGACCAACGTTATGGACGCATATGGGACTACGTAATACAAGAGATAAGGAATATTGACCGTCTACCCCCAGCCACAGACAATCGCTCATTAGATGACCTGTCTATCAAGGTACAATCCCTGGTAGGGATGCTGGGGGCACAAAAGGAAAAGGGTATGCACGAACTGTACGCGAACTCTAATGTTGAGAGGATATTAGAGAAGCTTCCGCCCGCCCGACAAGAGCGCTTCAGGCGGCAAAGAGACCACCGTGATCCTAACGGTCCCGAGCCATCCCTCCTAGACCTAGCCGACTTCCTGGCGAGAGAAGTCAACAGCCTACGATTGGATACGTTCGTGCGGAGCGCGCCAAGCTCCAGAGAGGGACCTAGGAGAGCAAACGATGGCCGCAGGCTGGTGACCGTCATGCACCAAGCCGAATCAGTACCGAGCAACAAGAACCACAGTACCCCCTCGATGAAAGAGAAGTGGAAGATTGTATGCCCGTACTGCGAAAAGGAACACTGGCTGTCACACTGTGACACGTTCAAGAAGATGACCGCCGACGAGTTGAGTCAATGGATAAAGTCCAACCGCCGCTGTTACCGATGTGCGCGCAGTCACATGGCAGCCGAGTGCCGCTTAAAGAAGAGGTGTAGTCGGTGTGACGGAGCCCACTTGGACGTTTTACATGACAGTAACAGAAGAAAGCCTGCACCCTCAAGCAGCACAAAGGCAAGTGTTATGTACATTGACCCCGCCAGCAGCGGGGGCGCCCGGGTGCTCTTGAAGGTGGTCCGCGTAACATTGAGTTACGAGAACAATGTCATGGACACCTACGCCGTCCTTGACGACAGGTCAGAGAAGACCCTTCTCCTCGCGTCTGCTGCGGCCCAGCTGGGGCTGCGGGGGAGCGAATAAACGATGACGATTCGGACAATAAGAAGAGACCTGAAGACGATCAAGGGCGAGAACGTCTCCTTCACTATCGCAGCAAGCGGGCAGCCAGAGAGACGGTATAGGATCACTAACGCTTTCACCAGCCAAGACATAGGCCTGTCGCAGTACACCTACCCCATCGCCAAGCTGATGGATAAATATGTGCACCTGCGTCAACTACCTATACCGCTCATAGACGGTGCCACCCCGACCCTGCTGATAGGATCCGACCATGCACACCTCATCGTCCCGATGGACCGGGTCCACACTGGGCCCAGAGGCTGTCCAGCAGCAGTCGAGACCCGCCTAGGATGGACACTACAAGGCCCCCTCTCTAGGTCTCCCAACCGAACAGCAGCCACTCGCTGCCTCCACTCCAGAGTGACAGAAGAAGACACCACCCTCCTACAGCACGTCGAGAGGCTATGGACACTAGAGACAATGCCCTTTAAGAACGAAAAGAAACACATTAGTTCCAAGGAAGACATTTATGCTATAGCCCTCCTCGAGCAGGGGACAAAGAGAGTCAAAGTCAACGGAGTGATGAGATACGCAACTCCAACTCTGCCAACGACGAGAGGGCCTACCTGGAAGAGGTCAAGGTCCTGGCGGGATGGTGCCAGGAAAACAGCCTCTCCCTGAACGTCAGCAAAACAATGGAGATGATTGTGGACTTCAGGAGGTCGGGGGTCAAGGACTACAGCCCCCTCAGCATCGACGGGGCACCGGTTGAGAGAGTCAACAGCTTTAAGTACCTCGGAGCCTACATATCCGAGGACTTGACATGGACCACACACATTAACAGTGTTGTGAAGAAGGCACGACAACGCCTCTACTTCCTCAGGCGCCTAAGGAAGTTCCAAGTCAGCCAGAAGATCCTTAAGAACTTCTACTCATGTACAATAGAGAATGGAGTTTGCGACCCTCTCTGCGCCACCCCCCTTCCCCCTGTCTCCGGCTGTCCCTGAGCAACGACCGGAGTGTTGAATGTCCCGTGACTAAGACGGGGAGGACGTGACCCTCTTGCGCCGCCCCTGTGCCTCAAATAGATCCGCTATCAACTCTATCTTTAATCTTTCAAAATGTTCAGTTGCTATCGCTATTAGCTCTATCTTTAATTTTTCAAAATGTACAGTTGCTATTGCATGCACTCATCTGTGTCTCACCACACACATGAGTGCATGCTTACCAACTGTCCGTCTGCAACACTACTATCACCGACATCTAAGAAGGGAGATCCCCCCTTGAACGGCCCTTCTAAGGTTTCTCTCCTCCACATTGCCTGTGGAGCTTTTTTTCCCTATTGTTAGGTTTTAGTGAGTTTTTCCTTACCTTCGCGTGGGGTATGTCTGGGAGTGCTTGCATTCTTTCATTTATTTGCATTCATCTAAAAAAATTTTGGACCCTATGGTGTTCTTGTTCTGTTCTTGACTTATTGTTATGTTGTCTTCTTGACTTGTTTAAAGAAGACCTGTACGGCCCATGGGGACATTAACGTGTGTTGTCGGGCCCTATAAATAAATTTGATTTGATTTGATTTAGAGCATCTTGACGGGAACATCACCTCCTGGTTTGGGAATAGCACTGCACAAGACCAAAGCAGACTACAAAGAGTGACACGTTCAGCCGAACGCACAATTGGAGGGGGGCTCCCCACCCTCCAGAACATTTACTACAAGCGTTGCAAGGGCAAGGCTAAGAGAATCATTAAAGACTCCAGTCACCCGAACAACTAACATTTACTACAAGCGTTGCAAGGGCAAGGCTAAGAGAATCATTAAAGACTCCAGTCACCCGAACAACTGCCTCTTTGAACTGCTGCGGTCAGGCAAGCGATACAGGAGTCTCAAGGCGAGCACAGAAAGACTCAGAAGAAGCTTCTATCCCCAGGCCATCAGGCTGCTAAACGAACAATGAATGAACACTACACAACAACAACCACCAAACGCACATAGCACACACATCCACACGCACACACTCACTTTAAACAAACACACTGTAGCACCCACTCCACACACTTATAGCACACACCCACTTTAAACAAACACACTGTAGCACCCACTCCCCACACTTTATATTTATGGATGAAGGATTGCACTACAACTCGTACACCTTACTGTAAATTGTACCTAAAATTGTACCTCATCCCATTCTGCTTTGCACTAGATAGTACTGTACATTAGTACACTGCATAGTATTGTGTATTGTATATTATATGGTAACTCAGAACATTGTACATATGTCTATACCGAACACTGTGACCTCATTTTCTTCTTCTAAATTCATGCTATATTATGTTATTATGTTATTTGATACTATCTTGTCTAGCACAGTCTCTGGAGCGTAACAGTAAGAAGCATTTTGTATGAAAGTATTCTGTACTTCTGTATGACAACTATTAAAGAACTTGAACTTGAACTTGAACTCCACTCCTGAGGCGAGAGGGTATGCCTACCTTCCACGCCCCAAAAGAAGCGACGGAGCGGTATCTATCGAACACAGAGCGGCGCCTAGCCAGAGACCCCGCTCAAGCTACTGTGTACCGCGCTGAGATTGACAAGCTAATCACAGCGGGACACATAAAGAAAATTGACATTAAAGAGGCCGATCAGACGACCGAATCATGGTACGTGCCGCACCACAAAGTCCACCACAACGGCAAGGATCGGATTGTGTTTAACTGCAGCTACCAGATCGGATCACAAAATCTGAATAAAGAGCTCTTGCCCGGCCCAACACTCGGCCCCTCTCTACTAGGCGTGTTGCTACGTTTCCGCCAGGACAAGGTGGCCATCAGCGGCGACATCAAAGGGATGTTCCTGCAGGTGCGACTAGTGGAAGAGGACAAGCCCCTGCTGCGGTTCTTATGGAGAGAGAGGATCGGGGATGAGCAACCATCCATCTATCAATGGGAAGTCCTCCCTTTCGGAACCACATGCAGCCCATGCTGTGCTACGTTCGCACTGCAAAAACACGTCGCAGAAGACCCAGCAGCTGATGAAGAGGTCCGACAAAGTGTAGGAAATAGTTTCTACGTGGACAACTGTCTGCAAAGCGTCTCGACGCCAGAAGAAGCCGAGGCCCTCCTACTCAAGCTCCGCGCCTCCCTGATCAAAGGCGGCTTTGATCTCCGGCAGTGGGCCAGCAGCGACCCTCAAGTACTACGCAGCCTCTCCCCAGAGGACAAGGCAGCAAGCAGCGAGACCTGGATGGCGACCATCCCAGGAGAAGCCCAAGAAATGACATTAGGACTAGTCTGGCGCTTCAAAACAGACTTGCTCCATTATAAACACACACCCCTGACCAAGGAGCAGGGAAGGTCGACTTCACTACCGACCACAAGACGGAGTGTATACAGAACACTCGCCAGACAATATGACCCGTTGGGATGTATTCTACCTTACACCACCAGGGCAAAGATGATTGTGCGAGCGCTATGGGACAAGGACCAGGGCTGGGACGACCCCATACCCGAACACCTTGCCTCCACATGGAGAGAGTGGGAGACAGAACTCAGCTCGCTCCCAGGTGTCAACATACGCCGCAGCTACTTCCCACCCACAGTGAGGCCGGAGACGTGTCAGATGGACCTGCACGTCTTCAGCGACGCCTCCGAAGTAGCCTACGGTTTGGTGGCCTACCTGCGGGCCCGAGAGGAGGGAGGAGAAATACATACTGCCTTCATCCTGGCTCGCTCAAGAATAGCCCCCCGCAAGCAACAATCTATCCCGCGTCTAGAGCTCTGCGCAGCCCTAGCAGGAGCGCAACTCGCCACGTTAATCCAACGTGAACTCACCATCCCGGTGCAAAGAACAATCCTGTGGTCAGACTCCATGACCGTACTCACATGGATCCAATCCGATTCGTGTAGATACAAGGTCTTCGTGGGAGTCAGAATCACAGAGATCCAAGAGTTAACAGAAGCAGCATGCTGGAGGTATGTGGACACAAAACAGAACCCAGCTGACGTCATCACACTGGGAATGTCCCTGGATGACCTCACCCGTCACAATCTCTATAGTGACGGTCCCGAGTTCCTCAAGCTCCCGGAAGAAGAGTGGCCTACACCCACCCCACGGGAGGCGAGTGAAGAGGAGGCAGAGAAGAAGAAATCTATGTTCTGTGGGTTGACACACACACTCGTCCCCACAGATCCCAACATAGACGACTGCCTCACCCTTGAGAGTGCGCAGTTAAAGACATTCCTGTGGCACCACCCAGAGGTTCCGTCCACTACTGACATTACTGCAGCTAACTACGAAGAAGCAGAACTCCTTCTGCTACAGCGAGCCCAAAGAGACTCGTTCCCCGACGAGCTAGACTGTCTGCAGGGATCAAAGCCAGTCCCGTCAGACAGCAGACTGCTCCACTTAGCCCCTGAGAGCGACGCCCATAATCTCATCAGAGTGGGTGGTCGTCTGAGGAGAGCCCCAG
Organism: Notolepis coatsorum; assembly: GCF_963971535.1. NCBI lineage: Eukaryota > Metazoa > Chordata > Actinopteri > Aulopiformes > Paralepididae > Notolepis > Notolepis coatsorum. Next base: position 45,659,111 of record NC_140165.1, read on the forward strand.
ACTTAACGGATGACGTCAAGTACCCGATAGTCTTAAACAGCCGACACAAGGTCACAGAGCTCATCATAAAGAAATACGACGAGGACGTGCACCACGCCGGGGCAGAGAGAGTCTTCGCGGAGATCAGACGTCGTTATTGGATACTGCAAGGAAGAGAAGCAGTACGACGTTTCCAGCGGACCTGTCTAGACTGTCGTAAGTGGCGAGCACAGCCCAGTATACCCCGGATGGCTGACCTACCCCCCTGTCGCCTCCGACTCGGCGACAAGCCTTTTCACTCCACCGGTATGGACTGTTTCGGCCCGCTGTATGTAAAGAAAGGAAGAGGGACGGAGAAGCGGTGGGGTATTGTATTCAAATGCATGACCACCCGAGCGATACACATAGAACTCCTTCCAACCATGAGTACGGACTCATTCCTTATGGCCTTCCGGAGATCACATCGCGGAAAGGAAAACCGTCTATATTATTGTCTGATCACGGGACAAACTTCAAAGGCGGAGAAAGAGAGCTGAGAGAGAGCTTCCAAGCTATGGGCCCAGAACTTAAGACCCACCTCGCTCCCTCTCAGATTGATTTCCAGTTTAACCCCCCGAATGCACCTCACTTCGGTGGAACTTGGGAACGAGAAGTACGTTCAATAAAGACAGCCCTGTACGCCGTGCTTGGGGCCCAGACCGTGGCGGAAGAAGTCCTCACGACAGTCCTCACGGAGATCGAGGGAGTATTGAACTCAAAGCCCCTCGGTTACGTCTCAAGTGATGTAGCAGATGTCGACCCAGTCACCCCCAACACTCTCTTGATGGGGCGGCTGGACCCCGCGCTCCCACAGACAGTGTACAGGCCTGAAGAAGCGAATGGCCGAAGGATGTGGAGGTACAGTCAAGTATTGGCTGACAAGTTTTGGAACAGTTTCCTCCTCCACTATCTACCGTCTCTACAGACCCGCCAGAAATGGGTGAAAGAAAGAGACAATTTGACGGAAGGTACAGTCGTCATGATTATCGACCAGTCACTACCCCGAGCTATGTGGCCGGCCGGCCGCGTAAGCAAAGTGATCACTGGTGCCGACGGAAAGGTCAGAGAGGCAGAAGTGCTCGTCCAAGGGCGGACATACAACCGACCCGTGGCGAGGCTGATAGAGTTGCCAAGGCTCCCCGACTCTCTTGATGACGACCATGACCCCCTGACTTTGTGAACTGCCCTACCCTCACAACAGACATTGAGTAGTGGACAGTGCGGTTAATCTGTCTCTGCTCATCTAATTAGGTGCGGACTAATTAGGAGGCGGCTGTTACGAAGGATCAGATTAAACCGAATATATATATTTATTACTTGATATATATTGCATAGTATTTGTATATCGTCTGATATCCCTTGTGTATTCTTTGTACATATACACGGAATATCCCTTTTACCTAGTACAGACCATAATATTTCGTTCTCCTATTGGACAGCGATCCCCTAGGCGCCACGGCCATACCCCCAAGGTCTAGTTCAAAGTCACCGCCAAAGACATGCCTGGACATGACCGGCTCTGCGCAAGAATACGAGACAGAAATAAGGCTGGTACTAGATTGTTCACCTAACGTATAAATACGGCGCAGGTGAATACAGAAGTATGTTACCCAATAAGTTGAAGCCTCACACCACGATACAACGTGCTGTGAAGTGGGCCCGTTTTGCCCCGAAATAGAGCCTTGAGACCGCGTGCGAATTGATAGCTGAAGTATCAGAGTTTAACGCTGTACCGTCGAGTTCGACCTATTCTATTATTCAGTAATAGTCTATTTATGTATAGTGTATCGTGCGGCTACCGTTCTACAGTGACCAGCATTACCAACGCTTCCTCGTACCTAGCTAGTGTGCTTATCCAGGCTGGGCGGCTTAACCTGGTGCCGTCATCCGAGGAGCCCTAGACGAGGACCGTGTGGATATGTACACTGGATAACCTACCCGACGACTACAGAGCCCTTTTCGGCTGGATTATATTTGCTTTGGTCCTGTATCTGATGGAGCGAAGAATCGTCTACACCCACAACTGTGTGGGATTTACCCTGTGAGGAGCATCGTCGAGCCCGCCTCTAGGACGCCTGAGGCTGGCTAGCTTTCCTCCATGCTGCACTGCATACCGGAGAATAGCTGTTGTTCGTCTGCGGATCAAGAGATTATTGCACTGTCTCCTGTACCTGGAGTCTCCTTATTCTGCGTTGACCCAGACTTTCGTTACCGACAAATCCTCTCCCCTGCTGGCCTACAACCGGAGGGACCCTACTAGTATCTCCCGCTGCCCTACTAGTGTACCATAGATATAATTCCTATGATACAGGTGGTATTCATTATCTCCTGCATAATATTCTAATGGACTTACGCTCTTGACCTATTCATGCACATTCTTCGCCTTACAAGCGCGACTCTAATTCTCAAGTAATGTAAGATAATCTTCGTGCTGCTAATAAATATTATTCTAACCAAGATTTGTTGTGGAACCGTGTCATTGTGGAGGTGTTCATCTCATATACCTGTGTACTGTATGGCCAGTAGTAATGTACATAAGTCAGTAGTGGTTTAATGATACCATACTTATTCAATACAGTCAGGGAATTGTACCCCTCAGTTACAGTATCAATAGTATTCCGTCAGCGCAGTCACCATGGTAAGAACATTTTCGGATTGCAATCAAATCGCAGGCGGACTTTATGAAATGACAACTGTGTCCAATGAGCTGTGGTGATGGCATTACGCCATGCTGATACGACACGTCATGAGAATACTATGAATAGCTCATGACTCATTTGATACATGGTTTACATGGAAACTCACACCACTGTGACCTTAAAAGTAATTTTATTGAATCTGTAGACAACATGCATCACACTGCAGCCCTTTTCATTAACCGTCTGCAACTGTTGGGGCTGTGGATCATGCAATATTGAAGAAAATACTTTTCATTTTAGGACTGTCGGAACAAACTGTTTGTCGGTTTGAAAGTGATCTATCAGGCAGATCTCAGTGTGTGCAGGCTGAAGATATCACTTCTAGCACCCTTTGAGCTTGTTTACATTAATATATTTTCATTATAAACCACAAACGTTTTGTTATGTTTGCACCTAGTGTCGACAGTGGACAGGTGGAGATGGGGATTGTGAAAACAGATAAACACTCCCAATTCCAAAATAAACAACGCCATGTGCAGCACATCAATAGAAAATATTGTTGCATCTTCTGACAGGACATTGGAGACAAGTAAACACTATATGCCCATGTTACGTATTACTTTCACACGGTGGAAGGATACTTACTGTCTGTGGTGCATATTCACATTGTGGTTGTATTGTGTTGTCACTAATTGGTGTTTTGATTGACACACTGTTTCTTCCTGTTGTTTTTGTTTTCCATGTAATTAAAATGGCCATTCTTGTAATTATCACAGGTGTGGTGATGAGGCACCACGCCCTACAAAGCAGAGCAGAGTGCAGGCTGCAGTGTCTCTCAGTTCACAGAGTCTCAGCTGCTCTCACTGTCAATTTTTGCTGCTTGTTCTCTTTTGCCTATGTGCATTAGTTTTGTTATTGAACTTTGGAGTCTGGAACACCCAGCTCCCACTCTTTTTGTCCATTTAGATAGCTGTTCAAATAAATATTGTTATTTTTGATAAACTCCTGTCTTGTCCTGTGTCCACCACTTTACATTCAAGGCCTACACAAGCCATATTTTAGGCTTGAATGTAACATGGGGGCTCTAGCCGGTCTTCCTTGACCAGTTAACATGGAGGCTTGGATCCAGTCTTTCACGTACGGCTGACGTGGGGGGCTTTAGTCCAGCTTTCCATGTGCTGTTTACGTGGGAGCTTCAGTGTTCTTTTTTTCCATGTGCTGTTGAAATGGGGGCTTCAATTCGTTTTTTCTCTCTCCATGTGCTAGTAACATGTGCTTGAGCCGGTCTTCAAACAGGTGAGTATGCTCTTAATTTATAATTTGATTTGACTACTTGTATGCCATTTAAATATTTTGTTTAGTGGACACCACAAGTAGGTAATTTCATTGTTTTCTGGCTGTTTTTAGCTTCCTGTGTACCACTTAACCCTGGGGCAGTCATTGAAGGGATTAGTACCATATACTTGTCTTGTTCTGTACCATATACTTGACAGGCTAATGGTCGATATGATCTTTGTGTGAAGATGGGGTTCTTGCGGAGCCCAATAGCAAAACACAGGAGGAGATAATGGAGCGGTTTTAGGGTTCTTTAATTATTCTTCCCAACCAAGCAGAGTATAACAGGAATGTGAAACAGGAATGTGAACAACACGGAGGTTATAATGTTCTTGGGGGGAGAAGAATGAGAGCAGGTGCACTTCAGTGCAGCTGTCGGCAGCGAGAGAGAGAGGACACAGGTCTTGCGCTTGAGAGCGAGCAGGAGTTATCTTTGCTTGGCTCGAGACATCAGGGTGGAAGGAAGCTGGGGCTCGAGACGTCAGGGTGGAAGGGCGCTGGAGCGAAGTCCTGGGGCACAAGAAACAGAAGGTTAGGGAAAGCATAAACGGGGGTAGTTACAGCTGGTCTTCAGGTAGCGTCGTCGTACCTCGGTAGGCAGTTTAACACTGCGACGTCGGATGACGGGATCTGCCAGTTGAAGTAGGGAACGCTTGATGAGGTGATCTTTTGCAGCCGCGCTGATTGCTCCTCATCTGGCAGACTCGAGCCTGATCGTGACACTTTGGCTGGTAGCAGGTGTGGTTGAAGAAAGCTAGGTATACAGTGCATTAGCTTTCAGTATAGGTATAGGGGGGCCAGAGAATAATTAGTGTTAGGACCTGATGTAAGTCTTTTTGTTAGATTAGACATGTGGTGGGCCTAGCCGTCCTTGCTTGACTGCAGTGTAGATGTTAGAAGCTATTTGTTAGTCATATCAGATTATAAGGAGCACCTGTTTGAATTTGTTTGTTTGTTTCTTGAGTGTAACACTTTGTTTGTGTTACTGAAGGTGTTTGTTCCAGTATTGGATAAATGTCTATATATATATATATATATATATATATATATATATATATCTGGCTCCACAAGGTTAGTCTTGTGGGTGGTTCATCTCAGCAGGGATCTATAGCTAGTGTCCAGTAGCAGTGTCTGCTGTGATTCTCTAGTTTGTGTATAGGATCTGTATGCATTATTGAGCGTTACTTGTGGTCCAGTATAGTTATGCCGTGTGTCTTAAGTCGCTGTGATTTAATTGCGTGCTAACCTTTTGTGGATACAGGGAAAATTGGAGTTTGAACCCCAGGTCGTTTGGAACAGTGGGTGAGTTGCTTATGTTCAGGATTGAACTATATCCATTTTGTGCTACACCGTTTGAGTGGTGCACAGTTAATTGTTGTATCCTTGTTGTCATTTACTGTGAATTGTAAGAATGACGTTGGACATGAAGGATTTTGTTGTGAAGCCAACAGTGGAGAAGGTTGACTTATAATTGACCATGCTCATTTCACCACACAGCACAAACGCCCACTAGCTGTGGGGCTTACAGTAATATGCTCATCATCAATCATCCTTCTTATTGATTGTCAACATTATTCAGACAATGGCAATAAAAAGCATGCATATTGCATACCGAAACAGTAAGAAACGGCCCACAAAACAGCCATAGAGCCATCAGCCTCTTTCTGTTTCATAACGTTATTCCCAGGGTCTTTCTTGGGCAGTCCTTTGTATGGGGCCGACAGTGGCTCAGGAGGTAGAACAGTCGTCCTTGAGCAAGATACTTGACCCCTAATTGCTCCCGATGTCCAGGGTGGCACATATCATGGTAGCCTCTGCCATTGGTGTATGAATGTGTGAGTGAATGGGTAAAATATGAGGAACAAATTGTAAAGTGCTTTGGATAAAAGCGCTATACTGTAAATGCAGCCATTTACCATTGACCATTTTGATAATCGCCAGCCTGTTGATTATTCTGACTTTCGCCTGCAAAGGTCCAACTTGTTCTTACAGTTCACCAGTGTTCCACCGCGTTGCCAACTTCACGTCCCCATTGACAGGTTATACAGGCACTGTCACGACGCAGGTACTGCACGCACATACCCCGGTGTAGTGAAAGGTCTTGTGATGTGTGTTTTTAGGAGACCTAGTATAGACCGAAATCTTTCTGGGGCGGCAATAAAAATGCTTGCGTAGACGGAAACCATTTATTCATTTCTTTGCTCTAAATTAAAGGTGTATTCGTCTAAATGTAGCCTTACTGTGGCAAGGGTGTGCCCCAGGGATCCGTGCTGGGACCACTCCTATTCACTATATCAACAGTATCGACCAAAATGTGTCTGGCACAAATGTCCACTTGTATGCGGATGCTATTGTGATATAGTGATGTTATACACATGCATACAATATATCTTCACAATGCTGTTGTGCTGGATAGTGTCTACCATGGAGCACTGAGGTTTATTACAAATGTTAAAGCTCTTACACACCATTGCTCTTTGTATCCTCGGATTGGATGTTCCACCTTGTCCACCCGTAGACTTAAACGCTGACATATTCTTATTTATAAGGACTATATTTGGTTTGCTTATTATTCTTGGATACATTCAAGTAATTCTTAATGATTTGTGATGTTTTGACTGATTTATATGGCCCCTGTATGAACCCTGGTGTAGATGACTTGTGACGAATATTGATGAATATCTTTTTTTATATTTTTATTTTCATTTTTATTTTATTTTAAATTGTTATGTTTTATGTCTGCAACCCTGTTAATTACCCTGCTGCCTGTCTTGGCTTTACAGCAGATGTTGTATCTCAGTGAGACTTCTCCTGGTTAAATAAAGGTTAAATAAAAACGATGTCATACTGACAGATGACATGCGGGTATAGTGGGTGGTGTCTGCCTGTACCCCCTCCCCCATCCCCCCCATGCTGCCAAGACACCTGCGTTTCCCCAAGGGGATTAATAAAGGAACACTTTACTTGACTTGTTATTTCATAATATTATTAGTGGCAAGAGACACTAATTATGTCACTAGCACTAGGGTTCAAATTTGCATCCCAGTGCCTTTTGAGTACAGTCATTATTAGCAGATTAAGAAAAGGAAACGCTTTACATTTACATTTAGTCATTAAGATGACGCTTCTATCCAAAGCGACTTACAAGTTCTGTACAACAAGTCAGCAGAAAGGGTACAACTCTGTTTGTCAAATAGTGTCAGGTGCTACAGTCTTGAGTACATAGTTTATTATTTAGTAGCAAAGTACATAATAGTGAAATACTTAAATTTAATTTCAAACCTTTATTTCAATTTGTGAGCAGTGATGCCACAGATTACTTGTAAAAATAATCTGATTACTTATTACTCCTTTAAAAAGTAATCTAGTTACTTTACTGATTACTTGATTATCAAAGTAACTTAGTTACCTTGAAAGTAACTACGTTACGAAGTCGTCGTCATCACCCCTGCTGCTGCCACAAGAATGACAACAGTTTTTTTTTTTTAAATAATGCTTTTTTGAAAGTGCATAATGTCATAAATCATGATTGGCTGCTCAGACAGGTCATCATGAGACGTCATCAGCCATCAGGCCATACTCCGGTCTAGCTGACTGTACCCCTGGCTCTCTTATCATCAGCATTATGAGATAGTAACTAAATAGTAACTCACAGCCACTTGGAAAAGTAACTGTAATCAGATTACTGGCTTGTAAAAAGTAACAAGTTAGATTACTATTTTGAAACAATCCCATACTCTGCCCTCGTTTGGGATGTGGGGGGAGAAGGAACATTGGAGGCCTACCTTCCTCCAGTCTCATACCACCCTCTAGCGGTCACCAGCAGTTGGTGCAGACATTGATTACATTGTTAACTCACATGCTTACTTTGATTAATGGGATGTCACTGTGTGTTGTTGTTGAACTTCCCCACCCTGGTGTGAATTGGTTTCTCTGGTTAGTGTTTTGGTATATTGCTTATTGTCTAGTGGTTAAATGTTTGTTTTGGACTGGCCTGGCCAGCTGTTGTCAATCATCGTTAGTCTTGGTATTTAAGTGTGTCTTCCTCCCTTCTGGTTGTGGCATCATCCCTCCATGTTACCCCCAGTTACCACTGTGTTCCCTTGCCCGTCGTGCCTGCTGTCATCTCTCCCGTGCCTTGCTGTTTTTGTACTAAGTGTTGTAAGTAGTTTAAGTATTCCGTTTTCGTTCTCGTGCCTCAGTTCGTCGTGTATTAGCGCCAGCTCGGCTGTGCCATTTATGTTCCGTTTTGTAATGTGTCGTCTTCCAGTAAAGTCTATATGATTGTATACACGTTATCCTGCCGTCTCTGCCTCCTCCATTCCTGTCCGCAACTGAGCTCTTCTCGCCTTCCCTCACTACCCCAATCGTACCACTATTTACTGAAAAATTAATCGGATTACAGTAACTAGTTACTTAGTAACTAGTTACTGGCATCACTGTTTGTGAGGCACTGAGGTTACCCTCATTTACAGCAACAATTAGCTTACAAAACAAGTTGACAAAGTTGATCAGCAATTGCATACATATAGGCACAACATATAAGAATAGAAAAATATGCTAAGACAGTTACATGTTGACACACATTGGTTTTGCTGATTCTAAATGCAGAAAAAGAAAGAAGAACCTTCAGCTTCCGAGTCAGTTGGAGGGCATTCCAGGTGTTGGAAGCGTCAAAGGAATAAGAAATGTTTTCTAGTTCAGAGCAACCAGTAAGAAGGTTTGTTTTGTTTATTTGTTTTGCCTTTGTGGTAATGATGAAGAAGCGGTCAACACGCCTGTGGGTTTATAGCAGCATGGGGCTGATATTTACCTGAATCCTATCATCCTGTTGTGAGGAGGTTCTACAAGGCCATAAATCACTCCGGCCCGAGTCCGACCTACCTCCAGGCAACGCTCCAGACTAACTTTTTTCACCACCGCCCCGAAATACAATTGTAACCGTACCAAAGTGAATGTAAACCGTCCCAAAAATCTAAATGTTGTATCTTTACTTTTTTTTTCATCTATAGTTGTTATTGCCATAAAGACACCATTCAAATTATTAGGAAATTAATAAAAAAAATTTGAAATAATTATTTATTTTAACAATAGGCACATTATATCAACAGGTAACAACAACCAAAGCAATAACAATATTGAAACACCTTTCTTATTTTATTGTCAGAGTAATACTGTGTGTGTGCGTGTGAGAGTGATGAATGAAAGCGAGAGAGCAAGCATCAAATTTCAGTCTCAGTTGCCGCAGTCTTTGTTTAGAAAATAAATGTATTTAGTCAAAAGGCAACTTATTTCACAAGAAGCATTGATAAAAAAAATATATATATATATATTGTTAATGATGTCTTGTAGATTAGTATGGATATTTGCAACTATATTATTTTATGGACTGATAGGATAGTTTAATAAGTAATAAAACATGTAGTGAAAAGTACAGAAATCATCTGACATATCTAAGGGAGTCAAAGTGTCTAATTTCATGGATACTGTACTGTGTAAAGGAATACAAGTGTGTTCATTCAGCCATATTTATTCCAAACTGAAAATTGTCGGTGCCAGCATAGTCATTACAACAGACACTGATGTATTGGGTTTGAATTTGAGCCTTGTGGATTCCATAGTTGTGTGATGTCACACCAGGAAGTCAAGACACAGTTGTAAGCTAGAGCATAGATTTTAGCTAGAGTCCGACATGTAAACGAACAGTCAATAAATGTGAAGTTAACTTTGAACCTCGGTTGTCAAGCCTCGTCAATATAACAGATACACCTAGCTAACATGGGGCGGGCTGCTTTGAGCACACACAAACACAGGGCAGTTAGCTAGCAAGCAGCTATATAGCTAAAAACCTAAATAGCAGGTCACTACTGTATACAGTTCCAATAGACTAATATTACACCTCTGTGATTTAAATGTGTCCTTACCTTAGACTTGAGGGTTGTATTACTAGGGTTGGATGTAGGCTGGTAAAGCTATGCCTCCTAAAGTGTGAAAACGGAAGTACAGGAAGTACCGGCTGCAGGCTTTCCGGTTTCGACAAAACAATTATAGAAACGTGTGAAGTGCACAATATTTCCTCATTTAACCTGTTCCACTCGACGGGGTCGGTGCCGACCCCTTTTGACCTTATTAAATTATAGTCATATTTTTATGAAGATGCAAAATAATTTGTGATTTTAAAATCAACCGTTTTCAAGTATTATTATCACTACTATGTCACAAATACATGTAGAATGTAAAACGTTAGGTTGGCAATAGTTTAGCAATAGGTTAAATGTGTACTTATATCATTTTAAGTTTTCTATTTGCGATCGCCAAATTTGACCCGGAACCGGACATGGAAATGTTGAACCATGGGAATTGAAGCTTTCTGTAGGCCATTTTGTAGAGGAGGTCGCTAGTTATCTGCCAGCGTTGGAATTTCTCCGATCTACACTTCCTGGCAAGTTCTATGGGGGTTCAAAGTTCAGTGTTCTGAATGAATTATGTCAATAATTGTTATGATTCGCGATAATAAGCTACAAAAGGTAAAGTTTTTGACAAATATTGAAACGCAGTCAGTTTCCCCACACTATTGTTACCATGTAGGAAGAATTAGATCTGAAATTAGTTTCAAATTGGTTATACTGTGGGGGAAATAAAATAGTACAGTCGATTACAGTAAATATCAGTATATGTTATTATGCACGCCTGGTGATACTATATCCAAATTGAACTCGGCCATTTGAAACATACTATATGTATATATATATATATATATAAATGTGCGAATTGGCTATAATAAGGTAATGTATAAGCATATATTCTATATCCTATAATAATATTTCAAATTGCATTGGTCCGGATGGGAGAATTCAGTACTGTATATACAGAACCTTCAGTTTGATCATCTTCCCTTTATTAATTTCCTTAGATATTTTGTACACATGATCTCAAGAGGGTACTGAATGAATTTAAGTTTGGTCATTATTATCATGGTTTTTATTCACTGTCAAAGATGAAAAGAAAAATCATAATTCATATTTTCCTTTGTTTCATCACAATTTAAGCAAGCCTAGTAATAGACACAATATTTCTGACACTGAGAATACATTCATTGAGGTCCATAGATGTTCCTAGATACCAAGAATATGCAAATAGCCCTTGTAGAAGTGTAGCAATATTCCATTTACCTAGGTATACATTTTATGCAGAGGAAGTGCCTCATTTGCATATATAAACATACAATTCTGAAAACTTGCAATATCTTTTTTCTTAGTTTATATGTACATAACAAACTGGGAAAGTTTCATAGTGATATCTATTCAAATATGTTTTGCCTATTAGGGGGTACTACACTGTACTACACTGTTTGTAGCCTGTGTGTAGTTCTGTTCAGTTCAATAACATTATTATTATTATTCAGTTATCAGGCATGTGTTTAGGTTGTCTATTACTAATGGTTTGATTAGGTATTGTGTTTGTAAATATCTGTTTCAAAAAAAAAAGTATGGCATTTTACAATACAGAACTTTGAAGGAGTTTTCCCAAAAATGAGTTAAGAGTTTTTCCTCATACTCTGAGCCAGAAATCTCCACTTCAGTAACACTCACATACACCAAACCTTCCAGTTCTATTCATATCTATGTTCTGAAGGTATTTACAGAAGGGTTTGTTGATATCGCATTCATACCCTGATTTATATCACATTTTATTCCTAAAAACATGGCGAAATATGGAATTTTACCATAAAAATTGACTGAATTGAGTATTTTCTGATTTATGGAGTGATAAAAAGAGATATCCAAAATCCCCTCTGTAATAACCTTTGGCTCTAATATGTCAACAAAATGAAACTATAATTTTGAAAATGGCTTTATCTAATGTTCAGATTTCTGTCCTGGAATTATATGCAAATTATTGCATATTTATGTAGATCATGCCTCATTTGCATTTAAACATACAATTTCAGAAAACTTGTAATACAAAAAAGTCTTGTCTTAATATAAGTAATCAACTGGGGAAGTTTCATTGTGATATCTATTAGTTAAATTTTTTACCCTATTTACCTGTAGTGTCTCGCCTTAAGCCACTGCAACAGCTTTGCCTGAAGAATTTACTACATGACCGGGACGTTCTAGCTTGTTTGCCGACAGGATTCGGGAAAAGTTTGGTCCGTTCAGACTGAGGCAGCTTCCAGGGGAAGTACATACACCGGAAATTCACACTTTTGGCCATAGTGCTTTACCAGTCTTTATCTCACAGAGGAGATAAAACTGGGAACGAGGTTTAGGCGCTGTTTCGGAGTTGGTTAAGGTTAGAGTTTGTCGCAGAGAATGGCAATAGAATGCAGCCTATTTCCGCACTGCCGCTCTCTCGCGCTGCCGCGGTCACATGGGCGTCGTGGCCAATCAGAGAAACGCTGAACACAAGTTGGTTGCCTAGAATATTGACGCGGCCAGTACCGCAGGAACTTTTATTAAACATTCTATATGTTCGTGGGTTGGCCAGTACCGCTGGAACTTTTATTAAACATTCTATATGTTCGCGGGTCTTGTGCAGTGGTCTTGTGCCACTGTCAACTAAAGCAAGCACTCAGAAGACGCGCACCATTTGCCAGTGACAGTGATATGCACACAGTCAACGCATTTTCCAAATAAATCCTCTTCCCGCGTCCCGGGAAGGATTTGTGGTCGTCCCAAATACATATTTGATCGTCCCCGGGATGACAGGACGGTGTTAGTCTTGAGCCCTGCCTCCAGGACCTCCTCACCCCTCAACCTGCATCCAGGTCACTCAGGTCTGGCAGCCAAAACCTCCTCGCCATCCCAGGCACTAGGCTGTCAACCATGGGGCACCGTGCTTTTTCCACACTGGGGCCGCGCCTGTGGAATCAGCTGCCAGGATCCATCAAGGCAACAGACTCCCTTGCTGCCTTCAAGGCCAGCCTTAAACCCCATTTATTTTACTCTGCCTTCCACTAGGGCTGTTTTTTTTTACTGCTCCTATGTTTTTATGTTTATTTGATTTTATTCATTTTATGTTTTAAACCTTTTTATTCTTATGTTTTTATTTTATTCATTTGAATGTGTGAGAACTGGAGTCTGGAGCACAGCCCAATTGCTGAATACACGAGAAGAGAAAGGGAGCGGTTTCAAGGGTGTTTAATTCAATTGAGCAACACAGGAATTGGGGGGGGAAATAGAACGGGGTTAATGTTCTGTCCTGTGGCTGCCTCGGCGGCAGTGAGCGAGCAAGCGGTCCTGGTGCTTGTCGGGGGAGCTGCTGGGGGGGGCAGCGGGTGAATAGGGGTTCCTCTCGGGAACAGGTGACGTCCAGACAGGGACGCTGGAGCTGCTGGGTGGCAGCGGGAGATAGGTGTTCCTCTCGGGAACAGGTGACGTCCAGACAGGGACGCTGGAGCTGCTGGGTGGCAGCGGGAGATAGGTGTTCCTCTCGGGAACAGGTGACGTCCAGACAGGGACGGTGGTCCTTTGGGGCACAAGAGAGAGCGGGTTAGAGTAAGCCAATACACGGAGGGTATCTAGCAGTAGAGCTTGTGGCAGAGACGTCGTACCTGGGCAGTGGTAATTAATACCACGACAGCTTCTGGTCAGCGTCGAGGTGTAGATATAGTCCCCTCATCAGGGGAGGATAGGGTGCAGCTGGGGAGAGTGGTGTGCTTGCCCGTGTGTGAATTAGGGGGATGGAATACAGCTGGGTGAATGAGGGTGAAGGAAGGGGTGACTGAAGAAAGAGAGGATGATGAGGAGTGCGCAGTGGATAGAGAGGGGGATAAAAAGGAGCGTGTGGAGGACGTGAGGGGAAAAGGAGGGGGAGTGAAGTAGGCCCGTGCTGTGATTATGACAGAATGTTTTTATGTTTTAAACCTTTTATTTTTTCCTTTTTGCTGTGAAGCACATTGTGATATCACTGAGTTTAAAGTGTGCTATATAAATTAAATGTATTATTATTATTATTATTATTATTATTATTATTATTATTATTATTATTATTATAGGAGGACATGTCTGCCCTTCTGAGCGGAGGGTACAGACACCATTTCCTCAACTGTTTCCTCAACTGGAGTTGGACCATACTACAGTTGACATGTTGAGGACATAATAGAAAAAGTTTTGTCAATGTTCATGCAACCAGATGTCGTACAAAGACTGGGTGAAGAACAGCTGAAGCGTGTTCGATTACACTGCCTCGCAGAAGCTAACCGCAGTAACTACAATGTTAAAAAATATATATATAATTTAAGTGAAAGTGAACTTCTCAATGTGTATAAAGAAGTGCAGTCAGGGGCGGAGCTATAGGCGCGGCAGGGGAGGCAGCGGCCTTAGGGCCCGCCCACCGTCTGGCGGGAGGGGGGGCCCGGGCCCCGGCCCCCCCTCCGGCCCCGGGCCCAGGCCCGGGACTGAATGGAGTTGCCGTTCGCGTGTGGGACTGGATCGAACACAACTGGTGGTAACGGCAACTGGGACTGGTGCGTTTGTTTTGATTCTAGGCTCCTCCCGTTTTGCCAGTACTGTGGTACGAGTACGACTGATAGCGTGTGGTTTAGGAACAGGGCGTTTTGCACAAATCCAGCGCTCCCTTTCCTTGGCTGTGACGTAGCCACGTAAATCTCACAAGCAGCGCGGAGGTGATATTTTTCTCTGATGTCGCGTTCACGTTACGTGGGAAGAATCGGAAGAATCAGCTTCCGACTGGGAAAAACCATTCACGTCAGCCTCCTAGTTGTAATTCCTACTAGGACATATGGGATTTTTTATAGACCCCGATATCTCCCACTTCGCGTCACGAATTGCGGAAGTATGGATGTGGGCGTTTTGATCGAGTCAATGCGTGAAGGCTTCCTAGTTGTAGCAACGAGATGTCCTCTGGTTCTTCCGCTTCTTCCCACGTAACGTGAACGCGACATCAGAGAAACACAACATAATAAGTCACCTGAAACATGAATGAATGAGAACTTTATTAACAGATTGCAGAATGGGTACAGTACAGTACAGCTCAATACATACAATTGTTAAGGGGATGCAGACCAGAGAAAGACTTTCGTCTTGTTTACATCAGGGTCCCCCACATCACCACCGTGGTGTATTAAAATCCGACGACGCCGAGCAGCTAAAGGGGACATTTACCAGCACAAAGTGTGGATATATTATGATTTAACAAGTCTTATCTGTCCAGGACGATGACAACATTATTGCAGGTAAGCTACCTAGTCAATACATACAATTGTTAAGGGGATGCAGACCAGAGAAACACTTTCGTCTTGTTTACATCAGGGTCCCCCATTTTCAATTCATTATAACATAATGACATACAGATAGACAGTAGTGCTACATCTATACATGACATACCAGATTTGCAAATACAGTACTGTTTGTGATACGAAAAGAGTCCAGAAAAGAGAGTATATACATTTGACGTATTATTATTGTATTGTGATATGTTTTGTTTCATGTTGGATTTTTTTTTTTTTTTTTTTTTTTAATAATACAATAAATATCGGGGGGGGGGGGGGGGCAGAGCTGTCAATCTCGCCTCGGGGCCCGTGGGGCATTCCAACCGCCACTGAGTGCAGTAACTGCAAAATCATAGTCAAAGAACTTTAAAGTAATTGTTCTCAGTTTCACTGGGCAGTATCTACAGAGGTTGCACGGATGTAGCTACTGTGTGGAGGAATATACCTGGATCAATGAATGTACTTAGTCAAATATAGACTTGGTTAAACACAGGTTTATTATACCCAAATAGGTATAAGTAAATCAGAGTTATAGCGGATGGACTGGCCGGGCGTATCCTCAGATAGCTCACGATACACAAAGTTGAATACATTATAGGGATTGGATGGGTCCAGTGTTTGAAGTTCCAGGTGTGATCAGTGGAGGGGTGTGGGGGGTGGGGTGGTATCAGGTGAGAGACAAAGGTGGAGGAATGGGGTAGGGTTGGAACATGACTGGGAGATAGTTTGAGGGGGGGAGAGGATCATTATTACACTCCCCCAGCATATGCTCCGGGCACATGGGCCACACAAAGGGGAAAAGATATACAAATAAAACAATGTTATAACTATGACTCATCATATCACCAGCAAAGGCATTATAATGACGGACAAGTTGTTTGTGGAACACAGCAAGGCCATCTGATTGGCAGTGACTCACGCTATGACTCATGGATGGATCAGTGAATTTGGTGACTTTGAACAGATATTTTATCTCCTTTTGTTTGAATAACCCACAGGACTTAACTGCAGTTGAGAGAGGGAGCAATCAACAGCTGTGGCTGCCAGCCTGAAGATGTTACGATATAAATCCCAAAACATCACCCAGCATATGGAATCAGGGGGGTGCGTGTCAAATGTTTCAAATGATAGTAATAGAGTAAAAATGTCCCTTTAAGGCGAGACACTGCAGGTGAATAGTCAAATATCCTTTTTTTGTTGATTTTGAGATGTTGTTATATTTTGCTAACTAAACATGTCTTCTATGAAACTAGTGACAATAAAACGTCAATAACACACATTTAGTTGTTTATTTTACATCATTTTGCCTTATTACATCCATAAATTTGCACATATTTAATGGTGAAGTGCCTCATTTGCATATATAAACATAAACTTCAGAAAACTTGCAATATATTTTTTCTTAGTTTATATGTACATAACAAATTGGGAAAGTTTCATAGTGATATTTATTCAAATATTGTTTGCCTATTAGGGGGTACTACACTGTACTACACTGTTTGTAGCCTGTGTGTAGTTCTGTTCAGTTCAATAACATAATTATTATTATTATTCAGTTATCAGGCATGTGTTTAGGTTGTCTATTACTAATGGTTTGATTAGGTATTGTGTTTGTAAATATCTGTTTAAAAAAAAAAGTATGGCATTTTACAATACAGAACTTTGAAGGCGTTTTCCCAAAAATGAGTTAAGAGTTTTTCCTCATACTCTGAGCCAGAAATCTCCACTTCAGTAGCACTCACATACACCAAACCTTCCAGTTCTATTCATATCTATGTTCTGAAGGTATTTACAGAAGGGTTTGTTGATATCGCATTCATACCCTGATTTATATCACATTTTATTCCTAAAAACATGGCAAAATATGGAATTTTACCATAAAAATGGACTGAATGGAGTATTTTCTGATTTATGGAGTGATACAAAGATATCCAAAATCCCCTCTGTAATAACCTTTGGCTCTAATATGTCAACAAAATGAAACTATAATTTTGAAAATGGCTTTATCCAATGTTCAGATTTCTGTCCTGGAATTATATGCAAATTAGTGCATATTTAAGTAGATCCTGCCTCATTTGCATATTTAAACATACAATTTCAGAAAACTTGTTATACAAAAAAGTCTTGTCTTAATATAAGTAATCAACTGGGGAAGTTTCATTGTGATATCTATTAGTTAATTTTTTTACCCTATTCACCTGCAGTGTCTCCCCTTAAACGGACGCTAAATCCCAGAGTTGAAAGTTATATTGTGCAAATATCACGTGTACAGACTGTGTCTGCTAGGTCATTTGAGGAATGTGCCTCGAAATCCCCACGCTGCGGGACACAAACAAAATTGGAATTAAAGAATAATTGTAAAATGAGGGTACTCACACACACACACACAGACACAGACACAGACACAGACACACACACCAGTGGAGGCTGCTGACCAAATTTTTAGGTGAAGCACAAATTATTATAATATATTATATATTAAATTATATTTTTTAAACATCCCCAACGCTGCAACACCCCCATTCCTCCCAGGTGTCAGGCTCCTCATTCGCTTCCATTCATTTTGGGGACCATGTTTAAATATCATACTTGTCATATTGAAGTATAAACAAACTATACTGCTGTGACGATTTCAATAACACAGACCATTCTGAGTCAATGGTATGCAAAACTGTACATTGGAATATCTAACATGTATTTACCACCTTCCTCTGCACGAGGCCACCGATGGGTTTTATGTAACACAAGGACAATGAATGAATGAATGAATGAATGGATGAATAAATAAATAAATGAATGAATGAATGAATGAATGAATGAATGAATGAATGAATGAATGAATGAATGAGAGACAGAGAGAGACCACGGCAGGTTTATATGAACAGAGAGAGAGAGAGAGAGAGAGAGAGAGAGAGAAAGAGAGAGACTTGTGTCCAATAACAATAGTCCATGTATTTTTTGTGTGTGCATGTGTTTAAGACTGTGGTCTTTGATAATGAGAATGTTATAGTTCTTCTTTCTACACATGAATGAATGAATGATGATGAATGAAAACTTTATTTAACAGATTGCAGAATGGGTACAATACAGTACGGCTCAATACACACAATTGTTAAGGGGATGCAGACCAGAGAAAGACATTTGTCTTGTTTACATCAATTCAGTATCGCATACACACAGTCCTCATATCCCTCCTAGTCCTAGTTACACACAGTCATCATTATCCCTCCCATACAATACGCACAACACAACAGACTAACGTTAGGTTATGACTATAACCAAGTTATGTTAGTATAGCGACGCTCGGCGTCACTCTCTGCACTGTCCTCGCACACGTGCACGCGCACTGAATAAAGACCACAATGTACCTTTAATCCCAATATTTGTCTGACCACACCCCTATCAGCTTACCCATATAAGCAGGGGTGGGGCCACCCACTCGCCTCCTTCCCAAGCTTTCACCACAAGGCGAGATCAAGGGTTGCAGCGGCGTCGGACGCCGAGCGTCGCTATACTAACAGAACTTGGTTATAGTCATAACCTAACGTTCTGTATCGTATAGCTCTTGCTCGGCGTCACTCTCTGCACAAGGGAGGCAGAGTGAGAGCCATCGGCCGACAAATACACCCCGCTGAAAGCCCCCCACAACCATCAGAACAGGGAGGGCCGAGCCCCCCCGACCCACCCTAATGGAGGGCACCCCCCCTATTGGGGGCTTCACGGGAGGGCGACAGACCCGACCGTGCGAAGAGGCACTCAAGCAACTCAACGCACAGGGTGAGCAGACCGTGGCTTGACCCCACGACTACACACACGCACAACCCGCATGCCACCCGGGAACGAACGGAGGAAACAACCTCGTTACTGCCCCCAGAATCACGGGGTCAAGGGCAAACCCAACCCCGTGGCAAGGCCGTAGCAGCGGAGCGCGAAGGAAGACCCAGACCCACCAAAGGGACTGGACCCCCTGGAACGGGGGCCCGGAGAAGTCCATGATGCCAGCATCAAGACCCCACCAGGTGGGCACTTAGTGACCCCGCCCCCCACATCGCCAGCGTATTCGGACAAAGGCCCCTCAGCCGAGCGGGCCCTGTCCCCCCAACAGTACACCGCCTGGCACACTGACCCTGCAGAACAGGCAGTCAGCATGGCCGTAAGCACACAAAAAAGGTTAACCAACGGAAGCAGGCAGCGCACCGGGGAAAAACCAGGCAACAGGCTGTTAACCCTAGCCTGGAGACTGCGGACGAGACGCCTGTAGCTGTTCTGCAACCGTTCCTACTTCCGGGGTAGGCCTGATTGGCCCCGACAGGCACGTGACCCGCCGCGGCCACGCCCCGCGGCAGCCCCAGGAGCAAGCGCGCTACTGCTGGAGTTCGCTTCGCCTTTCACATCGCTGCCGTTGGCGAAAGCAGGATGAGAGCAGGATGAGAGGCGAGAGCGTAGATTTCGCTGTGTATCATTTAATCATTTAACATTTGAAAGGCATACATTGTTGTCATACAGAAGTACAGAATACTTTTATCCAAAATGCTTCTTACTGTTACACTGTTAGAGACTGTGCAGTGCACGGCTTTAGTCTCACTCGAGTGAGGAAGACCCCTGGTTCTCGCACATACAGCCCGCTGGTTCTCCAACATACAGCGGTGTGCTCTTCAGAATGTACCGGGAGAAACGTTTACTGTACCCTGCAGACATAATAAGACAGCTGGTTCTGGCACATACAGCCCGCTGGTTCTCCAACATACAGCGGTGTGCTCTTCAGAATGTACCGGGAGAAACGTTTACTGTACCCCGCAGACATAATAAGACCGCTGGTTCTGGCACATACAGCCCGCTGGTTCTCCAACATACAGCGGTGTGCTCTTCAGAATGTACCGGGAGAAACGTTTACTGTACCCTGCAGACATAATAAGACCGCTGGTTCTGGCACATACAGCCCGCTGGTTCTCCAACATACAGCGGTGTGCTCTTCAGAATGTACCGGGAGAAACGTTTACTGTACCCCGCAGACATAATAAGACCGCTGGTTCTGGCACATACAGCCCGCTGGTTCTCCAACATACAGCGGTGTGCTCTTCAGAATGTACCGGGAGAAACGTTTACTGTACCCCGCAGACATAATAAGCATATAAGCAGTGCTTACTAACGTTATTAGTTACGTTATTTCTGACCGAATTAGTCATTCATTTGTCTGCTTTCGCCAACGGCAGCGATGTGAAAGGCGAAGCGAACTCCAGCAGTAGCGCGCTTGCTCCTGAGGCTGCCGCGGGGCGACTGCTGGAGCAAGCGCGCTACTGCTGGAGTTCGCTTCGCCTTTCACATCGCTGCCGTTGGCGAAAGCAGACAAATGAATGACTAATTCGGTCAGAAATAACGTAACTAATAACGTTAGTAAGCACTGCTTATATGCTTATTATGTCTGCGGGGTACAGTAAACGTTTCTCCCGGTACATTCTGAAGAGCACACCGCTGTATGTTGTAGAACCAGCGGGCTGTATGTGCCAGAACCAGCGGTCTTATTATGTCTGCGGGGTACAGTAAACGTTTCTCCCGGTACATTCTGAAGAGCACACCGCTGTATGTTGGAGAACCAGCGGTCTTCCTCACTCGAGTGAGACTAAAGCCGTGCACTGCACAGTCTCTAACAGTGAAACAGTAAGACGCATTTTGGATAAAAGTATTCTGTACTTCTGTATGACAACAATGTATGCCTTTCAAATGTTAAATGATAGACAGCGAAATCTACGCTCTCGCCTCTCATCCTGCTCTCATCCTGCTTTCGCCAACGGCAGCGATGTGAAAGGCGAAGCGAACTCCAGCAGTAGCGCTCTTGCGCCTGGGGCTGCCGCGGGGCGTGGCCGCGGCGGGTCACGTGCCTGTCGGGGCCAATCAGGCCTACCCCGGAAGTAGGAACGGTTGCGGAACAGCTACAGGCGGACGAGACAGGCGCCAGACGGGACAGCTGAACACAGCCGCACCGGCGGAAGGGGCGTATGCTGGCGTTGTTGCATGACCAAGCCTCCATTTAAAAAAAAAAACACCCAGAGGGGTTGAGGCAGAGAAGGCTGACACGATTGGCAGACGTCATGAACGTGCAGGGGCACCCTCAACCGGGTGACCCGGGAGTTGACACTGATCCAACACACCAGGGAATCAACCACCTTGGTGTTACCCAATGCGGTGGTTGTTCCTATAACCCCTCAAGAAAAAACTCAAACACACCTGCGGGTATACACCGGCTATACCGCAGTACAAGTGTTTCAGTTTTCAAAAAAGGGTTAACCCAGGCCTACGGGTCGACGAAACATGACTCCGGACCGGGCCCGGCGATACGGGAAGCACAGGGTCACCAGAGGAGGTCAAAAGACCACCCCAACAGGCCCCTCTTCGCCATGCGTGAGAGAGGAGCGAAAAAGAATGGTAGAACCAGCCCCAAGCACACCGTACTTGGTATTCCCAGGCGGTCTCCCAACCAAGTACTAACCAGGACCAACCTGTGTAGCGGCCGAGATCTGACGAGATCGAGCGTGTACAGGTTGGCATGGCCGTAAGCCATTACGACAGTGCTGAGTAAAAAATTTACCCAACCAGGGTCTCCATAGCGCTTAACCCTGTGACACCTGGACCGACCTGGCATTTTTCCCCCTGAAAAAAGCCCAAGTCCCTCAGGGTACCAGAACAGCAGATCTGCATCCCCGGCGGACAACGGGTTCAACTGATCCGGACCAGCGTGACCAGAACCAGTCCCGTGCCCTAACCACGCCGACATGCCTACTCCAGGAGAAGGGGCAGATATGCGTGTTGATCTTAAACATGAAAAGAAGGCGCCACCCAGACGTTCGGGCGAACCGCGCCCCGGTGGCCCACCCCCAGGGCGTGAGACCCCTCTACATATGTTCAGATCCATTCCGTCATCATCCCCCAGATATGAACGAGAATCCGTCGATAACCAAACCAGGTCGTCGGATTTGGTCGTCGGAAGAGGAAAAACCTCCATCCCAGTTGCTTTATAAAAACGCCGTTTTAACCTCAAGCAACCAAGGCGTGCCAGTCAGTCGCCTGTTTACAGAACACCCCGAGCTAGCACTATACGTGCGTCGGGACACACCCACATCAATGAACAGGCTATTTAGACCTGTCATTGAATCCCCAAGGCGCCCAGGGGAACGACAAGAGGGGTGTGACACTTCCTAACTCCAACTCTTTTTAATAGAAAAGCAGGAAGCACCCACAGTATGTATCCCAGTCTACACAGCCGGGGGTAAAAAAAATTCACATTTTTACATCCCACCACCCTCCCATAGGAAGGAGACGGGAATCCCCAGAGAGACTTCCCACGCGAGCTGTACAGATTGAAAAGAATATATTGCACCTTGAGCCATGTAAAAAATTGGTTTTAGGGCTCTCCGGGGAGGAGGCACTGAACCCATACACACTCAATAATCGAATTGAATCGAATACATACACAATAGAGTAGGACTCCTTCTTGAGGGTCCACTCACCTTGACAATCTGAGGAGGAGGCTCTGTACTCTGAAGGAGGCTCCCTCACATGGAAGGAGGAGTCCCAACTCACAGAAGGCCCGAATAGGAGCTTGGTGAAGAGGAGCCCTGACCACCCCCCGAAACAGATCCATCACATGGACCTGAACAGCACACGGAAGTCCTACCAACAGAGACGCGCACGGTGACGTACTCTATGGCGGGGGAATTTCTGCGGTGCACACGCCCAATATTCCAGGCCGTGGGACCAGGAAACTCCCAACCCCCCCCCCCTCACCCTGTAACGTGCCGAACCGCAACGTGACAGGAACCTTGAAGGACAGGTGGGTTTACTCCTGACCAACAGAAAAAAGGGGGAGGAAAGGTTACCAGTTCACCCTTTTACGACCCCACACCCATGACACGATGTAATGACAAAAAGAGAGTATGACACAGTCATAGTCAGCTCTATGAAGCGTCTGACAGCTTCACACAGCGCATGAGGTAACCTGCTATCTGATTTTTACTAAGGAAAAAACACAGAATAGAGAGGGCTCTCCAAGAGCCCCGGTACCAAACTTACACATGTGCTTCTGTGGCCAGTCCAACCCAGTTGCATGACCTTGGTGGGCTCTAGGTCAACTCCTGAAAAGGGGGTCAATGTCAGACTTTGCAATCAAAAGTTAGGGGGCTAATAACCCTTGCCATAATTTCAGTGCGCCCCTAACTTTTGATTGCAAGGTCTGACATTGACCCCCTTTTCAGGAGTTGACCTAGAGCCCACCAAGGTCATGCATATCAAGTTTGGTCAATGTCAGACCTTGCAATACACTGTAAGGCACTGTAAGGCTACTGTCCTGCCTCACTTCCAGTGATGAAGCTAAGCTATGCTAACGGAGCATCTATTCCCAAAGCTAAAATGCACGCACAGAGACAAAAAAGGTATGCATCTTCTTGTCTAACTCCAGGGAAGATGTTAAATAAGCTAATTTCCCAAAATAGTGGAGTTATCCTTTAATAGTTGTCATACAGAAGTACAGAATACTTTTATACAAAATGCTTCTTACTGTTGCGCTCCAGAGACTGTGCAAGACAAGATAAGTATGAAATAAAATAACAAAATAAAATTAGAAGTAAAAAAAAATGAGGTCACAGTGTTCAGTTTAGACATATGTACAATGTTCGATGCAGAATAGACGTAGTTACCATACAATATACAATACTGTGCAGTGTACTAATATACAATACTATATAGTGCAAGGCAGAAATGGAGAAATGGGACGAGGTGCAATTTAGGTACAATTCACAGTAGGTGTACGAGTTGTAGTGCAAATCCTTTATCAATAAATATAAAGTGTAAGTGTGTTTGTGTGATCTAAAGTGTGGAGAGTGGGTGCTGCAGTGTGTTGTTTGTTTGAGTGAGTGTGTGCGTGTGGGTGTGTGTGCTGTGTGCATTTGATGGTTGTTGCATAGTGATTATTGTTCGTTTAGCAGCCTGATGGCCTGGGGATAGAAGCTTCTTCTGAGTCTTTCTGTGCTCGCCTTAAGACTCCGGTATCGCTTGCCTGACCGCAGCAGTTCAAAGAGGCAGTTGTTCGGGTGGCTCGAGTCCTTAATAATTCTCTTAGCCTTCCCCTTGCACCGCTTGTTGTAAATGTTCTGGAGGGTGGGAAGCCCCCCTCCAATTGTGCGTTCGGCTGAACGTGTCACTCTTTGTAGTCTGCTACGGTCTTGTGCAGTGCTATTCCCAAACCAGGAGGTGATGTTGCCGGTCAGGATGCTCTCTATTGTACATGAGTAGAAGTTCCTAAGGATCTTCTGACTGACTTGGAACTTCTTTAGGCGCCTGAGGAAGTAGAGGCGTTGTCGTGCCTTCTTCACAACACTGTCAATGTGTGTGGTCCATGTCAAGTCCTCGGATATGTGGGCTCCGAGGTACTTGAAACTGTTCACTCTCTCAACCGGTGCCCCGTCGATGCTGAGGGGGCTGTAGTCCTTGACCCCCAACCTCCTGAAGTCCACAATCATCTCTTTTGTTTTGCTGACGTTCAGGGAGAGGCACTTCTCCTGATACCACTGTGACAGGTTCTCTACCTCTTCCAGGTAGGCCCTTTCGTCGTTGGCAGAGATCAGGCCCACCACTACTGTGTCATCAGCAAATTTGATGATGGTGTTGTTGTTCCGCTGTGCTACGCAGTCATGTGTGTACAGGGAGTAGAGGAGGGGGCTCAGAACACAGCCCTGGGGGGCCCCTATGTTGAGCGTGATGGATGAGGAGGTGCAGTTGCCGGCTCTTACCACCTGGGGTCTGCCCGTCAGGAAGTCCAAGACCCACTGGCAGAGGTCATAGTTCAAGCCCAGGTCCCTGAGCTTGGCTATGAGTTTGGAGGGGACTATGGTATTGAATGCTGAGCTGTAGTCGATGATCAGCATTCTCACATAGTTCCCCTGCCTCTTGTCCAGGTGTGATGCTGCTGTGTGCAGCACATGGGCTATGGCATCCTCCGTGGACCTGTTGGGGCGATATGCAAATTGCAGAGGGTCCAGGTTGATGGGGAGGGAGGAACAGATGTAGCCCTTCACTAGCTTCTCAAAGCACTTCATGGCTATGGAGGTGAGGGCTACAGGGCGGTAGTCGTTGAGGCAAGCGGGCGTCGATTTTTTGGGTACAGGGATGATGGTGGACTTCTTCAGACAGGTGGGGATGACAGCCTGT
Organism: Notolepis coatsorum; assembly: GCF_963971535.1. NCBI lineage: Eukaryota > Metazoa > Chordata > Actinopteri > Aulopiformes > Paralepididae > Notolepis > Notolepis coatsorum. Next base: position 45,684,539 of record NC_140165.1, read on the forward strand.
TCCAAGGACAGGTTGAAGATGTCAGTGAATACCGGGGCCAGTTGGTCGGCACAGACTTTTAAGACGCGGCCGGGGATGCCGTCCGGTCCTGCTGCCTTCCTGATATTCACTTTTTTAAAGATCCGTCTCACCTCATGCTCTGTTACCCTGAACACTGAGTCTCCATCAGCAGACCCCCCCCCCCCATTGCCGTGGTTTGTAGGCTGGTGTTGTTATTCACAGCCTCAAACCTCGCATAGAAGGAATTGAGATCATTTGCTAAGGAGATGTCACTGTTCAGTTTGAGGGGGGTGCCTTTGTAGTCTGTCATTGTTCTGAGGCCCTGCCACATGCCTCTAGAGTCAGCCTGTTCAAACTGAAGTTCAACTTTATCCCTGTAACGCCGTTTTGCCTCTATTACTGCTCTCCTGACGTTGTATCTTGCCATCTTGTGTTCTTCCATGTTGCCTGTCACCAGCCCGGTGTTGTATGCTGATGTGCGAACTTTCAGAGCCTCACGGACGGATTTGTCTACCCAGGGCTTTTGATTTGGGTAGATTTTAATTTTGGTGGAGGGGATTGTTTCTTCTACCAGAGTACAGACATAGTCAATCACCGTTTCGGTGTATTCGTTAATATTGGCTGTGTTATCACGGAATACACTCCAGTCTGTGCATCCAAGTGCAGCTTGGAGTGACTCCTCTGACGTCACGGCCCAACGCTTAACCTCTCGCGAGACCACCGGCGTTCGCTTGAGACTTTGTTTGTACTTTGGTAAAAGAAAGATGGCGGCGTGATCGCTTTTACCGAATGGACTAAGAGCCTGTGACTTGTACCCATTCTTAAATTGCGAGTATACATGGTCTAATATGTTCTCGCCTCTGGTGAACACACTGTTCATTGTCATTACATGCTGAGAAAATAATCATTCTTTACTCATTTGTCACTAAGCATAGCTTTATAGGTTAGTTAACCCCTTTAGTTGTGAGTACACGGTACATATAAACACACAACACAACAAACCAGATCATTTTCACATCTGTAACAACAACCCGATTTGCATGGAGAAGCTAAATACCAGTGACAAGACAATTCACACATAACTCGCGTCGTATCCTAAATGTAGTGCAGCAACACTCGATTTGGAAAACATCGTTATTTACAAAACATTTAGAAGGGAAAGCCAGAAGAAGTGTACAAGGTCTGGCCAAACCTTGCCTACCCGGAGCGTAGATCAAGCGAAGTGCAGTCTCAAGGCACCGTAGTAAACACAGCCGTCCTGTGTTGTCGATCTGGGCAGCGTCGCCGCTCCAACCCGTCGCTACGGTCCCCCTTGTTGACGCATCCTTGCCGTCCTGGACCAGGGCAGGTTCGACGAACATCCTCTGTCAAAGATGACGTCGTAGTCAAGAGTGTTTAAAACATGTTATAATCAAAAGCACGTTCAACAGAGTAGCATTAAGCTAACGGCCGCTCCAACCGTCGGTCGCTACCGCCCCTGCCCGCGAGACGCCGAGCGAACGGCGCACGCGACCAGAGGGGAGCTTCGAATCCCCCCCCGCCTCTCCCCGTGAGGGAGAGGGGAGTTGGGAACCGCGGCGGCGCGCGAGGGGCCGGAGCCACCCCGCGCTGGGCCTCGGCCGATAGCAGCAAGCTAACGTTTCCTAGCCTAGCCAGGTAGGCCACCTAGTGATCACAGCAGGCTAGCACAACAGGGGAAGCCAAAAAAAAATTATTAAAAAAAAAATTATTAAATGTTTTTATTAATAATTTTTTTATTTTAATTTTTTTAAGTCAAGCAGTCACCATGTACACTACAGTATGGCTCGGCGGCCAGTCAAACGTTCTTTTTATTTATTTAACAGATTGCAGAATGGGTACAATACAGTACGGCTCAATACACACAATTGTATAAGGGGATGCAGACCAGAGAAAGACGTTTGTCTTGTTTACATCAGGGTCATTAATACTGCTGGAGCATTGGTTAATTTTTGGTCCGATTTTTCCTTGCGCGATTTTGCGCGCCGCGTGGGAGCAAATTCGAGACACATATTCGGTAGCAAAAAGGTGTCCCACGGTCTCCTCTATGGCCGTGAATATTTTCACGCGGATCGGAATCACGGCGCGCCCGTGGGACACTTTTCCGTTTCGGCGAGTTTATTCCACGCTTTCTGTTTTCCTTTTCTAAGCATTTTAGGGGCTACATGTGAATCAGTAAAAGTTGCGGGACGCCCAGATGTTTCCACGATAGAAAGCTCGCGTGGATCCCATAATAGGCTCACTTAATACAGCGTTTTTAAAATCACGCGACATTTTCAGGGTCGCGAGCCGACCTTTTCCCCTCGTTTTCGATGATGGAAGTGATTTAGGAAAAGCTTCGGCACGCCGAGAGGTCCCCGTGGATTTAATCTCGCGAGGATCGGGGCAATATTCGGCCCGTGGGAACAGTTACGGGTTTCCTCTCAGCCCCGTTTTAAACTTTTAGGGTGTGGCAGTCAGCTCGAATCTGATTGGCTAGGATCGGATTTGGACTCTATAATGCTGGAAGCCTGGAGAAAGAGACCTACCATCTGCCTCCTCTCCTGCTGCAGTGAGCATAGTGAGGCTGACAGTGTGTTAGAGGGAGTGAGAAGGAGAAGAGGGAGACATTAAAAAAAAAAAATAAAAAAATTATAACACAGATGCACAGATGAAAAAGAATGTAAACTATATTAAAAAAAATTATATATATATATATATTTTTTTTTTTATATTTCATATTTGATATTAATTCATATTTTAATTAGTGCTGTCAGGCGATTAAAAAAATTAATCTAATTAATTACAGGATTTGTAATTAATTAATCTAATTAATCGCATTTTAATCGCATAACCATTTTATGCCTGATATTCTATATACTATAATCATATTTCAAATTGCATGTGTCCGGATGGCAGAATTCAGTACTGTATCTACAAAACCTTCTGTTTAATGATCTTCCATCTATTAATTTGCTTAGATTTTTCAGGTCTGGTCAATTTGAGCATAGTGTTATTCACAGTCAAAGATACAAAAAATAATTTATTGATATTCTCATTTGGTTCATTACAATTTACTCAAGCCTAGTAACAGACACAGTATTTCTGACACTGGGAATACATTCCCTGAGATCCATAGATGTCCCTAGAATCAGATACCAAGAACATGCAAATGGACCATATAAAAAAAAGTCTGTAATGTGTATTCTACGTTCTTATGGAATGAATGAGATAAAAAAGAAAAATTATAAAAAAAAAAAAAAATTTTGTAATTAATTTTGAGTTAATTTTCATAACGCGATAATTTGCTGTGTAATTAATTAATCTAATTAACGCGATAAACTGACAGCCCTAATTTTAATATTAGGGAGGCATGGCTTCCGTTGGCTTCCATAAGGATTCGCCACTGCAGCTGACTGGCTAACAGTAGGCCACCACTAGCACGTAAGCTAAGCAGCGACAGCAGCAAGCTAACGTTTCCTAGCCTAGCCAGGTAGGCCACCTAGTGATCACAGCAGGCTAGCGCCGCAGCTAACAGCTGACTCGCTAACAGTAGGCCACCACTAGCACGTAAGCTAAGCAGCTATCACCTGAACTTGTACACAATGATATAACACTCACCCAGACAGGCCGCCGTTCTGAAACCCTCCTCACTTTTTAAGAGAAAAGAGAAACAAGATGTCAACACAGTTTTACAATGGTGATTTTACCAACACCCGACGGAGCCAGCACAATACCCAACTGGCCTGTGTAGCTGACTTTGAACACAGATCTTCCGCTAATGAACATCTATGCCCATATCTCCTCGTGAGGGAATACTCTCATTTGGATATGAAAGATGGGGCCTAACACGGTGACAGAGAGACATCCACTCGTCCAGAAAACACAGGGATCACCAGTGTTAATGGTCGTGGCCCACTAGTTAAACTATAATGGGCTTCAGACCAAGGTCTTCTGTCGCCTAGGCGGCTGAACAAAGGACCCTAGTCTGGGGCCGGTTTTCATAAACATTGTCAACTAGCCCCCATAGCACTAACAGACAAGTGGAGCTTGCCAGCAAACATAACTCACCAAACCTGGAACCCACCGCTCCTCACAACAGCGGCGCGTCTTACAGCCCAGCTGTGTCTTTACCGCAACCAGCACACAGCAAGGACTGCAGTTGGAAAAGCATGTAGCGGCGCGAATTCCCAATACGAAAACCGGTGGAGGATTTTTAGAATGATCATCATCTTCCAGACACTCCAGTACGAAGACAATATCGCCGTATTTTCTCGAAAATAGTGAGAGAGAAAATAAAGATATGATGTCAACGTATCCTTGTTTTCCAACTCTTCTCCTACCATCACATCACTTCAAGTGGGGATCTACCGAGGCACTTCCTTGTGGTGAAAGCGAGAAGGAGGCGAGTGGGTGGCCCCACCCCTGCTTATATGGGTAAGCTGATAGGGGTGTGGTCAGACAAATATTGGGATTAAAGGTACATTGTGGTCTTTATCCAGTGCGCGTGCACGTGTGCAAGGACAGTGCAGAGAGTGACGCCGAGCGAGAGCTATATGATACAGAACTAGTCTTGCTCAATACTTGTTTATGAGTTTTAAGAGACAGCACTGTAATCTCTCTCAACCAAAGCTCTACTAGTTAACAAAAATCTCCACCTTGCTATCTGAAACACTGACACCATTATCAACCTAATAATATCAATCTGATAATATTGAAACATTATCAATATAACGTTAGCTACCAACTTTAGCAGGGCTCCTAATAACACAAGATACATTTCACTATGAATTGAAAATGGGGGACCCTGATGTAAACAAGACGAAAGTCTTTATCTGGTCTGCATCTCCTTAGTAATTATGTGTATTGAGCCGTACTGTATATTGTACCCATTCTGCAATCTGTTAAATAAAGTTTTAATTTATTCATGCCTTTTGAAAAGTGACATGGTCGATGTAGGAGTTATGATGCGGTTTCAATTAGGTTACAGTAACGTTACACAAACTGACATTCTAAAGCCAAGAAGACACTTACCCATAAAGACGGTATCTCAATCGATCTCATCTATCGTTGAATAGTGCAGCTTCTCCATGTGATGAGTCCGACTCGAGCCGCGTGCATTAATCCCATGGGAAATGTAAACAATATACTGTAGCATCGCGAGCCAGCTTGTTGCATCAAATTAACGTTTGGCTTTTGTCTCCCGACAGGTGGTCACTCAGACAGTCACCCAAGCGAATCACCCAAATAAAGTTTTCATTCATTCATTAATTTGCTGTCTCGTTATAACACAAACAGCTCACAATGAACCATGACAAGCTTAATTACGTTAGTTAGCATCCAAGCTAGCGTGATAACATTAGTAGTTATTATCATCCAAGCTAGAAACTGCTAGGCTGCCTGCTTATACCTGCAATAATGTTGTCATCCTCCTGGACAGATAGACTTGTTAAATCATAATATCCACAGGTGTGTTGTGCTGGTCCTCAGTAAATGTCCCGCCGCGAAAAATAAGTTGCTATTAAAGTGCTAAATGTTAGATACACTAATATAGAGGTTTCGAACGTGGCTGCTCTCAGTGCTCTTTTAATAAAATGTTCAATCAATCAATCAATCCCGCGAGGGGAGAAACAGCTGTGTAGCTACAGAGCTGCAGACGTAGGAGCCATACTCTGATTGGATTTGCAAGGCTGCCAATCATTCAACCTCCGTGTATTGGATGTCAAGGGCTGTCAATCATTAAATCCTCCATTCAATGGCAAGAGTTTAACTGCACAGACCGTGCTTAGATGACATTAATAGCCTATTTTGATTGGCTATTATTTATTATTTATTTAACAATGGGTCAACCTGTGCAGATGTTCTGCACAAATAATTACTGCAGGCAATACTGCAGTGCAGGCCTGCTCAGAGCTGTCAATTTTGGCCATTTTTGAAGAAAAAAATATTCACTGGCATTTACAGAGGAAAACATTTATAATAAAAAAATTATTATAATAATTAAAAAAAATATATATATATATATATAGGTATATGTAAATTAATAATAATTATGAATTATGAGTGAATTTGTATTTCACGTGTTGTCATAGAGAAACCTCCACTGACACACACTTACCCCTGGGAGCTACTGAGTTCAAGGCCAGACTACGCTGCTGTTTATGTACAGCTAATCTAATACCACGTACACTACAATACAGTAAAGAGCCCTTTAGCACCCTGCACTGTTAAAGGTATAGATCTCCCCGCTATTAGTTGATTACACAACTAATAGAGGCCTTGCACTCAATGTTTGTGTAGTTCTCTTTCTTCCTGTATGGCTGCCTGTAACCACTGGTACTGTAAGCATTTTCAAAATGAAATGCCCAATTTCTGTGCGGTGGTAGAGTAGGTAAGACGTTGGAAAAGCATGATATTGCCATTCTACTGTGACTTGTTTACAAGATCCAGGAATCAGACACCAAATCATTATTAGTCAACACATAGCAACCATTGTTTCCTCCAACGTGGACACATGTCTCTGTTGGTCTTTAGGATCTTAGTCAGTCGAAACTTGTAGTTGATTAGTCACTCTATACGCATGTTTTTCACAAGTCATAGATCAGACAATGACGAGCTTTCATCACGATTACGAATCGTGATCAAGGCGATTCTAAACACTTCTGTAGAGTGTGTGATCATGTTGCAGCAGACTCTGTTCCGCCACTGGAACATGACCAGCAGACTCTGTTCCGCCACTGGAACATGACCAGCACTTCTATGGCGTCACCGTGATATCCACCGCTATGCTTTGGTGTTCAACAACCAGAGGTCTTTCTGCATGATCGCATAAATTTTGCAGGATTGTTCCAAACTGAATATTAGATTCACCGACAAAAACCCTATCACGATTAGTCGTTTTCTTTTTAGACCAATCGGCATAGAATTTCATCAAATAGTAGAATTTACCTATATGGCTATTACGCAGCCTTTCAGGAATTACCCCATACCGCTGTAAAACCATACTTATATTCACCACGGTATAACACAGGAATTTATACATGGAAAAATATCTCTTTTTTGCATCTTTTTTTTGTATCCACTTTTTCTCCTCTTTTTCTCCCATCCCAATTCCACTGTTCCAATTCTCCCCTCCCCTGTCTTGAACGTTGCTCGCATATGCCCCCCACTGGCCGGTTGTAGGGAGGATAGAAGCCTTGCATCACGTGTCCCCTCCGATACACGAGGAGGCAGCCTGTCACATCTTTCACCTGCCAGCGCGGACTCTCATTGGCGAGGTGTAACGTGTGGGAGGCTCACACTACCCCCGCCATTTCCTGTCTCTGCTGTGCAGGCGTCCCCAACCGACCTGTAGTAGTCGCTGTCCACAACGTCCAGATTACCACCCATCGACTTCCACCCGCTAACTCTGCCAATTGAGTTAGTATGACGGCCGGTCCAAGCCGGAGGCAACGCCGACAGCCGTAGTCGAACCCGGTGTCTCTTGCGTTGGTGACGAGCGCAATGTCCGCTGCGCCACCCAGCCACCCCTCTTTTTTGCATCTTGACCGGAAGAAACACAGTGTCAAATGACTATAATATTGTATCCATGGCTATAATATAGAATATAGATTTAGCTCTACAAACAAGGTCACGCAGTCGTATCCTTTAACCCTTGGCCCAGCTACAGTGTCTAATCCCCGGCATCCAATGTGTTAAACATACAGCATAAAAAAAGGGAAACCTGTGCTCTAAAACAAAAGACGTTTAAGACGCTTCTTTAATGCACCGTGGCAGACAGAGCAACTCGACGCGTTTCACCCCGTGGCCTTTGTAAGCGTTTTTCTGGGTTGTCTTCTGTGGAAACCTGCAGATGAAGGCTGAGGGCTGAAACCGGTTTGTTTTGTCTTTTTCCCCCACTGTGCTTCAAATAAAAGTGTAAACGCATTTTGTAGGTTGTGGATCTTTCCCTTTTTGATGTTACATGCTGTGTAGCTTCTTCTCCCCCCCCCCCCTTATCATGTGTGTGTGTGTGTGTTACAGTACATACAGAAGGATTTACAAATACTTTATGTATACTGTTGGAATGGAATCTTGGAACCTATTCTTAGGGTTCCTCAACTTTGCTCTGAACTAGGGAAAACATCTCTGATAGCTACAACAACCGATGCACAGACAGAGCAATCAGGCAGGAGGCTGCACAGCATAGCTTCTTCCCGGATGCTGTGAGATTACTGAAGAGTTCATCGCAGCTCATCACTGCCATGCCTTTGCACACTGCACCGTAGCACTTTATGGCACCTACAGTATCTCTTTTAATCTTTTAATCAGTGAATCATATTTGTCTTATTGAATTAAATCAGTATTTTTTACTGAATTAGACTAGTTTTTTTATTAAAATGGATTAGTTTGCTATTGAATCAATTCACTCTTTTTATTGAAATTTTTTATTGAATGATTAGTTTCTACTGGATTTTTATTGAATCAGTTTGTATGTCTGTCATGAGGATCAGTATTTCTTTATTTAGTATATATCTAGTATCAAATGGCTATAACTGAGACCTGAGTACTATATCTCGTGCTTCCATGTCAATGGAAAAATGACAATAAACATAACTTTGACTTTGACTTTTGAACATATTTTTCCTTTGATGCTTCCAACACCTGGAACGCCCTCCAACTGACTCTGAAGCTGAGCTGAAGGTTCTTCCTTCTCTTGCTGCATTTAAAAGTAGGATCTCCGACAACTGGGTATCGACTTATAACTGTCTGATTTTTTCTTTTTTTTTATCCACTTTTTCTCCCATTTTCTATTTTTCTCCTATCCCAATTTTCATATCGTCCAATTCAACCCTCCCCTGTCTTTGAACGTTGTTTCTTGCCTCCCACAAGCCGGCTGCAATGTGGACTAAGTCATACATAGCACGAGTCCCCTCCGATACTCGAGGTAATAGCCGTCGCATCTTTTCACCTGCGCGGCTCGATCTTTCAGCGTCGGGGTCTGGGCTTTGGAGGGGCCCCGCCCCCGTCACTTCTTGATTCTACTGCGCAGGCGCACCAACCGACCTGTAGGAGTCGCTGTCCACAACGCCCGATCCCCACCCTTCAGTTTCCCTCCCCGTAATACGGCCAATGTGTATTACTGTGGACGACCAGCTAAACTGAAAGCAATGTGGAGAGCGGGGCTCGAACAGGAGGCATCCTGTTCGAGCCTAGTCTCCAGCATTCATTGCGAGCGCCTTGCCCACTGCGCCACGTAGCCGCCCTAACTGTCTGATTTTTATTGTTTATTCTTATTTATTGTGCCTTTAAGTATGAATTTACTGTTAACTGTGTCTTGTTTTGTAAGCTTGTGGTTGCTGTAAATGAGAGTAACATCGGTGTCTCACGAGTTGAAATAAAGGCTTGAATACGGCCACTAAAAGTGAGTGGAGGTATTCATGACTCACCTGACTTGTATAATGCAGTGTCACCATGTTATAATGTGTTAGTTGATGAGGATTATCATGCGTCATAGCCACAGGCTTCTAACAGGGGTTTCTGAGACACTATGTCTAAGCAATATCACACGTGAGGGGGTGCTGTCATACTGAATATGAGCCTGCAGATAATCACAGCCGCGCTGATATCCAGTACAACAGCACGACATGTAGTCTGATATTGCTTTCATACAACAGTTCTACAATCGCCATTTATAAGCGACAACAGATTAATATTTGTTTGTTTATTTAATCATTTATTTAGCTCCGCCAACAAACAGGCAACCTGAACACCTGACCGTTAATGTACCGTTAAATTAAATTATAAATCAAATTATATCGGCCCCAAGGTGCGTCGGCCCACGGGGAAAATGCCCGGTATGCCAGATTACCAGTCCAGCCGTGCGTCCCGTGGTAGTAGGACTCTTCTCTGGACCTCTATATCAATATATATACTAGTGCTGTCAATAGATTAAAACAAATTAACTAATTAATCTCACAATGTTCTGTAATTAATCTAGATTAATCTAGATACAAAATAGAATTTTTCTACTTAAGACCAAAGCTTGTAACAGATATTTACTTGAGTAAAATCATGGAATTAATGTTAAATCAACACAAAGAAAGTATATTTAGATTCAAATACTATTTTAATAGCTTTCTTTGAATACAGTTTCTCTCCTGTGAAACAAAACCATCAACATTGACTCAGCTAGACCTCTTTCTTATATCCGCGGCGCTAAGATTGAAGATTTTTCACTCCATAGATTAATCTAGATACATTTATTTTAATGCTTTAAATAATTTAAATTAATCTCCAAAGTTAAAGCATGAACTTTGACAGCCCTAATATATACATATAATGATATTCCTTTTATAGTGTTACCTGTGTACTCTCTATCCTTTGTCATGTTGACCTCTGTTCTCCTATGTGTAGGACCTCACCCCTCCGGCCTGCACGCCCCGCTACGGACCTCACCAGCCTGCACCTCCCCGGGACCGCATGGACACACATCACCCGTTTGTCTCCTCTCCACTCCCAGTTCTTCACTACCTGCCCCCTTGTCCTTCTCCGGCTTCATTAAATACCCTAAACCGCCTCATTCTCCTGTGCCTTGTGTTCTGCTCTTGGGTTCTCTAAACACCCCCCATACAGTAACAATGTTAACAGGTTATAATAATCGTTACCCACTCAAAGAAAGCATAGCAGTGCACGCAGTAAAATACAGTCAATTAATTTATAATCAATATATCGGCCCACACAGCTACTAAATATAAAAATGTGTTTTTCACTCACCATTGACGTTACTTCTTTACGAGGAAAGTGTTACTCCTTGCCACCGTGCGCTTGATGAATTCATCTGCGATTGCATCCCAGGTTCCCATTTCATGACACATCCTTGTGACAGTTCAATACAGCAACATGGTTAAGTCTTGCTTGCCCCATTGGGGACCGCAGATATGTTTTAAGACGCTGCATGCCTGAAAATGACCTTTCTTAACTGCAGGATGTTACAGAGACAGTCAGGGGATTTCACGCGAGAAGCACAATCATACAGGTTCCTCTATTAAATCAAGGAAACAATTGGATCGACAGGATCTTCTTTTGTCGAGTGCAGCCCTGATATTTATACTTTTCATTGCGATTACAGCCTATATGAATAAGTCAAGTTAAAGGTGAACTGTACAAGCAAAGTATTTGGTCCTATTTCCTCTACTGAGCATCTTTCCCACCCATCGCCTCTCCAGCCCCAATGTCTTTGAGTTGACGTGATGCATTGGCCGCTTAAGTGGGACAGTTCCCATAACCCTTCCACATGATTCATTGGGGTTGGTCAATAAAAACCAATTTAAGTTGGGCCAAAACTGGCCCAACGCCTGTCGACAGGCCGCTGCAGATAGAAGCCAAAGTCAACGCTCGAGGTAATTGAATGCCTCTCCTCTCTTTTGACCCCAGGCTGGTGGGCTATATATTTACCCAGGGGCTATTATGGTAATGATGATGGGTTTATCTGAAGAATCATGTGTAACACGATTAAAAACAATGGCAGTTCATGCAAGAGATGCATGTTAAGCTCACTGTTGCATGCGGCCCCATTTAAAAGCAATTAATCATTCCGTTCCTGTCATGAGTGTTATTTCTTGATTATATTTATTTATTTATTTATTTATTTATTGGTAGTGATTTATAATATGACTACCACACATCAACTAATGGGAACACACACACACACATGCGAGCACAAATACACACACACACACACACACACACACACACACACAAACACACACACGTGATTTCACACACAAATACACACACTGACACACATTTGTAGACTTATGGAGACACATGAATATAACACACGCAGTGGTTGCTGGTGAAAAATTGTCTAGGTGGGGCTGTGCGATATTCACTCAGTTTCAGTAACTAACTACAGTATATAACCAGACCTGCAAATGAGGTGAAATAAGAGGTGAAAAAGGTGACATGTACGTATGTAAAACAAAACCCTGTAGAGGTGTGGGGGCATAAAGAAAATCTTTGTGATTTTAAACGAAGCACTCAGAAAATAAAATAAAGGGAAAAGACAACCCGTATCCGGTAGGGGTGTAAAGGTACGCGTATCCGTACCGAACCCAACAAGTTTCAGTGTGTACCATACCGTACCGAACGGCTGTGTAGTGTACCGAATGAATACAACGGTATGTTAACCACTAACGACCACCCACCGGGGGCTGTTTTTTTCACAATCTAATATAATAATTATTATTTTTCGATTTTTTTTTACAAGTCGATTATTAATTTCAATATAGAATATTCGTTGACATCCCTACATGTACAATTAGTTACTGCACACTACATCACCCCCTGAGTGGAACATGGAAAGCCAAACTTTCCCCCACTGTACCAAAAACCGTACCGAACCTTGACTTCAAAACCGAGGTACGTACCGAACCGTGGTTTTTGTGTACCGTTACACCCCTAGTATCCGGGTCTGACAGCACTACAATTACATTTTCATATCATAATATCATAACGCAGAGGCTGAGACTCACTTCTTTTGATCACACGAATGCCAATAGACAATACATTTTAATAGTGTGAAGTTCGGTGAGCGTATACATTTTATCCAGTGCACATTTGGATAGTATTGTAATATTGTGATATCCCATGGATATATAGCTGTTTTTTTTTATACATTTCAACATTTGATTGCTGCATTAATTTTCATTTTCATTTAATTTATTGTCTCCCATGATAACACTCTCTCTCCCATGTTAACACACTCTCTCTCTCCAACGTTAACACACACTCTCTCTCCCACATTAACACACACTCTCTCTCCCACATTAACACGCTCTCTCCCCCACATTAACACACTCTCTCTCCCACATTAACACACACTCTCTCTCCCACATTAACACACTCTCTCTCTCCCACATTAACACACTCTCTATCCCACACTAACACACACTCGCTCTCTCCCACATTAACACAGACCTCCCAAAACAAACTAGTGAGACTCCTGCACAACCTTCACTTTAGGATTCACCTAACGCCAGCCCACTTTAGCAGTCTGGGATGGCTTAGGGTTGAAGAAAGGGTACACCAGCTTAAAATGCTACTGGTTTTTAAACTACTGAAAGAAACGGTCCCCAAGTACCTAGTAAATTATTTTAATAAAGTAGGAGATGTCCACAAACACGCCACAAGAGGAAGCCCCACGGACCTGGTCCCGCCGAGAGTCAGGACATGCATGGGGAAAGATGCATTTTTTTACTCGGCTACGGTAATGTGGAATGCCCTGCCAACATTCATAAAACTCATGAACTCCCCTCTCGGATTTAAATCCGCCCTAAAAACATGGCTCAGCAGCAACTCAAATTGGTCTTAAAATGTTTTTTATCTCTTTTATCATAACTTGGCTTTTATTTCTTTTATCATGAGTTGCTTTTAAGGGTTTGCGGATTTTCTTTTAACATTAGTTAACTGTATGAGTTGTCAGATTAGGTGTTTTATACACATTTTTAGGATGTATCCTGTCTAGTGTACATGTCCATTTGTGTTTCTGTGCCTTTTTATGTTCCATGTATGGACCACAATGGAAACAAGCCTTGGCTTTATTGTGTTTTATCCATTTTTGACCAGCGTTGTTGACACTGTTATTGTCTTGTCTTTTAAAATGTTTTTGTCCTACGATTTGTGTCAAAATAAAGTATTCAATTCAATTCAATTCACACTCTCTCTCCCACATTAACACACTCTCTCTCCCACATTAACACACTCTCTCTCTCTCTCCCACATTAACACACTCTCTCTCCCACATTAACACACTTTCTCTCCCACATTAACATACTGTCATGGTTTTTGCCTTATTTCACCTCTCTGTGAGGGACAGCTGTCTATGTTTGCTTTATTTCACCTCTCTGTGAGGGATAGCTGTCAATCCCTGTTCCCTGTGGTTAATTGCCTCATGGGTCGGCAGGTGTGTGGGCTTGATTGCACCTGATGCAGTGCAGCTGTGCCTATGGCCATGTGGAGTCTAATTAAGTTTGGAGATTTTCATTTCCTAGTGTTGGCTGTCCTTTTGGTCACGCCATTATATTGAAGTGTAGTCTGATCTCTGAGTCAGAGTTGAGCTTTATGGTAGTCATTCTTATTTTAGGCTACTCACGTGATTCTACACATATACTCCCTTAGTGGAGGTTTATTGTTTTACTTTCTCCAATATAAACTCCTTTATTAGGAGGTGTCCTTGTGGCTTATTTACCTTTATACTATACCTCTTTATTGAGAGTAGTCCTGTTTTTTGGGACTTGATTTATTTTCTTAATTACTCACTTTGAGATTTCCACCTGTAAAGGTTGTTTTCTGTTGTTTAATTTTTCCCCTCTCCTAAAATATCTGCGTAAGCAGTCTAGTGGTTGTCCGTGTCACGGATAACTTTAAGAGTCCCTCTTATCTGCTCATGACCCGCACACACACACACAGCCCTCACACATACTCTCTCTCTCCCACATTAACATGCTCTCTCTCCCACATTAACACACTCTCTCTCTCCCACGTTAACACACTCTCTCTCCCACATTAACACACTCTCTGTATCCCACATTAACACACTCTCTCTCTCCCATATTAACACACTCTCTCCCACATTAACACACTCTCTCCCACATTAACACACTCTCTCCCACATTAACACACACTCTCTCTCCCACATTAACACTCTCTCTCTCCCACATTAACACACTCTCTCTCCCACATTAACACACACTCTCTCCCACATTAACACACACTATCTCTCCCACATTAACACTCTCTCTCTCATTTTCCAGGCAAGGCGCTCACCACCAATGCAGGAGACGCTGGGTTAGAGCCCAGCTCTCTGCATTGCTATCAGCTTGGCTGGTCGTTCATACTAATACAATTGGCAGTATTAGGGGGTGGGAAGCTGATGGGTGGGGGTCGGACGTTGTGGACAGCGACTCCTACAGGTCGGTGGTGCGCATGCGCAGCAGAATCAGGAAGCGACGGGGGCGGCGTGCCCTCCAAACGCAGACCCCCGACGCTGAGAGATCGCTCTGTGCAGGTGAAAAGATGCGACTGCTGCTTCCTCGAGTACCGGAGGGGACACGTGATGTAAGGCTTAGTCCACATTGCAGCCGGCTTGTGGGAGGCATGGCCTAACAACATTCGAGACAGGGGAGGGTAGAATTGGACGATACGATATTGGGATGGGAGAAAAATTGAAAATGGGAGAAAAAAGTAGATAAAAAAAAATAATTGCTTAAAGGAAAAAAAAAATCATCAATACGTTCTCATTTTATAGCGCCGTGAATATAAGCGTTATAAGGGAATCCGGCTAGGATATTTCCTGGATAGCTGGATAAAGGGCTAATAGCTACTAACGTTATATCCAATGGCATTTCCGTTATACAGAAGCTACAGTTAAAACTCAAACTGCATATGATCGGTACGATCCTCAAGCATGTATGCATGAAAGGGGGGGGGGCGGGGGACGTCGTTTCTGATTATTGATTACCAATAACCGTGTTCATCTCAGTAGCCACATACGCTGATCGCCTGGTTGAGTATCATAACAAGCTCTGTTCAGCATGTAATTTACGTGAAAAATATCTTACCATGAGCCGGTTGGATCCCCCGAGCATTTCCCAGTTATCGATCGCCATCTGGTAGATCGATATGTCCATTGGCTGATGATATATCCCCTTACTGCATAGTGAAATCCGCGATCCAAAACGTATTCCGTGCAACAGGCAATAGCGATCGCTTCAGGTGAGAAAACTACATTAGAGATCCAGAAAAAAAAAGACAGCTTCTGCCACAGGGAACACTGCATTATCGATACAGCGCCCCTAAGAGGATATGGCCGGTAATGCACTTTCTCGAATTCAAAGAGTAGGGTAAATCTGCAGTGCCGCTCGGCGACCTTGAATAGGTTATTAAAATGGAATAAAAGCCAAAACAACCTTGCCACGGATATATCCGTCCTCGGTCCTTTAACACTTTGAGAGCCAGTCCGTGTTTTCCTTTTTACCCCCTTGAATGCCCAAACCCACTCCAATGTTAACTTAATATCGCCTAATCTATGTTTTAAATTATGGCTATGTGTCTAATCTGCCCGTCGCTTATCAAAGACTAATTTTCCAGTCAACATTGTCAAGGCAGATTGTTTTTTTATCGCTTCATTTCCGTTTGATAGCATTTTGAAAATCACTAGTTTTCGCGGAAAAAACAACCCATTCTATGATAATCGCCTTTTACTGGAATATTCTAGAACGTTGTCATTTGTCGGCCTATTTATGAATCGTTTTCAAATAAACGCTAGATGATCGATAGTATATGTGTGCGCATGCACGCTCGTGCCGCGCGCTGATAATCGCTGCTATTATTTCCTGATGGCTTTTACAGTCAAAACAGCTATATCACATATAGGGGAAACGCTTATATATCCGTGAAAACGAGTCTGATTACCCTAAGACTGATAACATAGATTCCTTACCTGAGATCAGATGGTATCCAAATGGTTTATTCCAATTTCCGATCGCCATTCGGAAAAAACGCTCATTTGATTGATCCATCGTGTATACAGTAAAACACATATTCGCCGCGGCACCAAGGCTCCAGAATAAACTCTGGTAGACCCCGGTTACATCAGTGAGAAGTAAAATGTGGAGTCAGAAATCCTTTCTCTCATTCACTTTCATTGAGTCCAATCCAAAAGGGTGATTTACCATCTGTGAGACGATAGGGGGCGCTTTTTTCCCATCTGAGCGCCTGGGGTGACTGGATCTCCAACGGTAGACTCGCTTGATGCAATATGATTTCAGATCGCTAATAAATATAATTTTTTTTTTAAAACAGAGTATTCTCGTGATGGGCATTCAACCCGCGGGGGGTAAACCCAGAGAAATCTCGGGCGTGGCATCCAAAGTGTTAAGCATGGATTCGAAACACGGATATATACGTTGTTGGGCGGGATTGTGTTAAGGCTGCGGTTACATTAGGGCCATTTCGTTTAATTTAGCTTTTCAGAACACTGCGTATTGGCAGGCAAGTTAGAGTTAAGTTAGACGTCGTTTTGTCTCGTCTACTATATACATGTAGTACAATGCCAAAGCAGTAGGTGGCGATGTAGTTCAAACATGAAGGCCATTTTCAACCAATCAGAAAGGTTGAACGAGTCACTCCACATCCTGCTCAAAATCTCAGAAAGCCACCATCTTTATACCTCGCATGAGCCATTTAGCTACATAGCATTTATTTTTCAGCAAGAAATAAAGTGCAATAAACAAAAACTGATACATTCACTGTGTGTTCTGCCTCATTTGTTGATGATTTGTTGATGAAACAAAACTAACATCAACACAATTGACCACCAAGAGCAGAGTTTAGTCTCACAAAAATATAGCAGATTTTGTTAGCTTACGTGCTAACGTGATTGGGATATGCCATTATAACAGTATAGCATTGTGGCTAGCAGCGTAGTAACGTTAATGCTAGCAGAATGAATGGATGTAAATGTTATTTAACAGATTGCAGAATGGGTACAATACAATACGGCTCAATACAAACAATTGTTAAGGGAATGCAGACTGTTGTAGTTTGGAGTACTGGGTTCCGTATAACAATAACTTGACAACACATGATCTTAGTTTAGCCGCATCTACAGGCAATCTGAGGAGGACGCAGCTGATATCCTGTATAGGTCCAGCCAGGGGAGAATTTGGCGTCAGTGTTTACTACTGTGCATGTGCGTTGGGCAAGAATGGCTCCGTATCCGGCTCGCGCAAATTACATGGCACCATTGTCGGTGAGTTTCGGCGAGTTTCCAAAAAGAAAACACCCTTTCAGCGTTGCCACTAGAAAAACACGCTTTCCTGCCAAAACAGCGTTTCTTTTTAACTTGGACATGCAAATGTAATGATTCGAAAATCAACGTTGCTGTTTTACCGCAGTGTAACCATGGCCTAACACACTCTCTCTCCCACATTAACACTCTCTCTCTCTTATGGTGACGCTCAGCATCATTCTGCACGCACTTCACTTCGTGCATGAGCACTGAATAAAAAATTCCACAATGTACCTTTACATCCCAACATTCGTCTGGCCACACCCCTATCCGCTTACCTTCATAAGCAGGTGTGTGGTCACCTACTCGCCTCCTTCCCAAACTTTCACCACAAGGCGAGATCAAGGGCCGCAGCGGCGTCCTGATGCTGAGCGTCACCATAATTCATAGAACTTGGTTATATACATAACCTTACGTTCTATTTCATTATGGCTGCCGGTCAGCATCATTCTGCACAAGAGGAGCTGAGCGGGACCAAAGCTCGACAAATGTGCCCCGCTGAGGCCCCCCACAACCATCAGACCGGGGAGGACCGAGCCCCCCGACCATCCCTAATGGAGGATACCCTCCCTATTGGAGGACAGGAGGGAGACGGATCCGACCGTGCGAACAGGAACTCAAGCAACTCAACGCACAGGGTGAGCAGACCGTGGCTTGACCCCACGACTACGCACACACACAACCCGCATGCCACCAGGGAATGAACGGAAGGAACAACCCTTGTTACTGCCCCCAGAATCACGGGGTCAAGAGCAAACCCAACCCCGTGGCAAGGCCGTAGCAGCGGAGCGCGAAGGAAGACCCAGACCCACTGAAGGGACTGGATCCCCTGGAAAAAGGGGGCCCGGAGAGGTCAATGACGCCAGGCATCAAGACCCCACCAGGCGGTCACTTAGTGACACCGCCCCCCACATCGCCAGCGTATTCGGATAGAGCCCCTCCAAGAGCGGGCCCTTACCCAAATAATCCAAATAAACTTATAAACTTATAAACGTATGAACTTATAAACCCCCCAATAGTACACCGCCTGGCACACTGACCCTGCAGAACAGGCAGTCAGCATGGCCGTAAATCACTCAAAAAAGTTTAACCAACGGAAGCAGGCAGCGCACCGGGGAAACCAGGCAGCAGGCTGTAGACCTGAGCCTGGAGCACTGCGGACGAGACAGGCGCCAAAGGAGTCAACTGAAAACAGCCCCCCCGGCGGAAGGGGCGTATGCTGGCGTTGGTGAGCACCATGACAAAGCCTCCATTAAAAAAAAACCACCCAGAGGGGTCGAGGCAGAGAAGGCTGACACGATTGGCAGACGTCATGAACGTGCAGGGGCACACTCAACCGGGTAACCCGGGAGTTGACTCTGATCCAACACACCAGGGAATCAACCACCCTCTCGGTACACAGACGGTGGTTGTTCCTATAACCCCTCAAGAAATAACTCCAAAACACACCTGCGGGTATACACCAGCTATACCGCAGTACAAGTGTTTCAGTTTCCAAAAAAGGTTTATCCCAGGCCTACGGTTTCAACGAAACATTACTTCGGACCGGGCCCGGCGGCTCGGGAAGGAGGTCCAGAAGACCACCCCAACAGCCCCCTCTTCGCCATGCGTGAGAGAGGAGCGAAAGAAGGAGAACCAGCCCCTTATAATAGTGCCAGGTACAAAGTGTACCCAACAAAGGGTCTCCATAATGCCTAACCCTGTGACACCCGGGCCGACCCGGCATTTTTCCCCTCAGCGTACCAGAACAGCAGATCTGCAGTCCCGGCGGACAACGGGTTAACTGACCTGGACCAGCGTGACCAGAACCAGTCCCGTGCCCTAACCACGCCGACATGCCTACTCCAGGAGAAGGGGCAGATATGCGTGTTGATCTAAAACATGAAAAGAGGGCGCCACCCAGACAGTCCGGTTTATACCGCGCTCGGTGGCCCACCCCAAGGGCATGAGACCCCTCTACCTATGTTCTGATCTATTCCGTTAACATCCCCCAGATATGAACGAGAATGCGTCGAGACCCAATAACAGGCTCTCGGAAGAGGAAAAAAGAAATCCCCCATCCCAGTTGCTTTATAAAAACGCTGTTTTAATAACAAGTAACCAAGGCGTACTAGCCACCCGCATGATTCTTATCAGAAACACCCCGAGCCAGCACTATGTATGCGTCGGGACCCAAAACATATCAATGGACAGTCTAACCAGACCCCACATCGATCCTTCAAGGCGCCACACTTTTTTATTAAAAAAAAAAGAAACACAGACTGACATGAATCCCACTTGACGCAGCCGAGGGCAAACATTTTTTACATTTTTATATCCCGTCATCCCTACCACAGAGGAGAGACGGAACTCCTCAGAGAGACTTCCCACGTGAGCCATAGATTGAAAAGCCATGGTAACATTGAGTCATGTGACCAACCGACTCAAGTTACGTGTATATTGAGCGTAGTAGAACATTAAGTTCCTACACTCTAGCCCGACACTTGACAACAACAGACCCTACATACGGGTCTAAACTCACGGAAGTCATCGTCCAATAGCAACGTGCCTAGTGACGTGTGCTATGACGGGGGGAAACCCAAGACTCAAACGCCTGTGATGGGTGAAGAGTCTGGGAAACCCTTCCCCCCCCCCCCTCCCTGCCAAGCCGCCTAACAGCTTGGCCCTGACTGAACGAAAAAGAGAGGCCAATAAACCCCCTGACCAATCAGAAGAGGGAAGGAGGGGTTTATCCGGCACCCCCTCACAAGCCCAACCCTTGCATACAACAACAACGATTGCCATATGATACCTTTAGTAGCAATGCCAATGAATAGCGCAAGCTAATACAATGCACGCTAACCACAGACACATCTGTGAACAGGGTTTATAGCAAGACCAAGTTGTGTGTGTGTGTGAATCCTACACCCGCATCCATGTTGTAACACAGAAAAACATTGATAGAGAGAGAGAGTGGCTGAGCCGCGGTACGTTTTCATACGAGCATTACTAAAAACCCAACACAAAAGTGTTGCAGCTCAATATCACTGTGTAAGCAACAGAGCACACAACTAACCTCTACCTTTATGCGGAGATTCAGGTCGAGGCAGAAAAAAACCTTTTTCAACCGAGTGTAGGCTGCAGGCCTTGCTTAAGCTCTAACATGAATGTAACATCTAGCCCTCCTATCAACCCATACTAGCGAAAGATTCACACGTTGCAACCCCATCATATGTTTGTGAATAAACACACAGTTTGTTAACAAAAAATACAGTCCCCCTTTAGAGGGGACTCTTTATTTTTGAACAAAATCATAGCGGGCCGGGAAGGGAAACAGGGGGGGACCACAGAGGGAAAAAGTCACTGGGTCTTAGCGACGCCTGCCACGAACGTGGCGGCCGTCCGACTCCACAGGCAACATCAGGCGGGGGGAAATGAGGCTGGAGCACGGAGCGTTCCTCCTGCATCTCCCTGCAGGTTGAGGTCATCAGCTGCAGTGCCGTCCCGAATAGTCCAGCATCGGAGAGGGGTGCCGTCAGAAGTGGAGTCCTCTTCTTCTCCGGCACACGCGCCTGCTCCAGCCAAAGGTGGCGCTGGATCAGAGTGGCCAGGGCGCGCACTTTCCCAGCGGCTATAGCCTGCGGCTGAGACAGATGCAGGATGGCTCCTGCCGACTGGGCGAGCTGATCATGCTGTAAATCAGTCAGCTCCGTGCCGCTCGTCAATATCCCGGACATGAATCTCGCCAGCTGCGCGATGTTAGACGCGGCAGCTAGAGATTGTGTTCCGGTGATAAATGACTGGTCGCTCCAATATGCCAACCGCCTCGCCGATTTCCCTTGGGGAATCGGCTTCCGTAACGGCTCCCACACCACCTCCGGACAAAGGAGCGCCGCCATCGGCCTATCAAGCCGTGGCACGCCCTCCTTCATGCCGTTGACCAAACCCACCACCCGCGTGACTTGCACGTAGGCAGGAGTAAGGCCTATGATGTGGGAGACCACCTGGCCCTGACGGACATAGGCCACCATTGAGGGGAAAAATGGGTAGACATGAGCTCGGGAAACAAAGCACGCAGTTCCCCCTGCATACTTTCCTCCTCCGAGCCCGCGTCCCTCACATACAGCAGACTACTGGTCAAGGAGCCACATTCTGATGTGGCTGATAGCAGGGCATCCCGCCGCCGAGTCGGAGGTTCTAACCCAACATCTGCGGGCGGGGAACCCCAAGGAGACATCTCCCCCCCTCCAGTGTTACCTGGACAGGCAGGGGACACGTCTCCACCGGGCCTTCAAACAAGAACCCGTCCGCCTCTATCATGTAGTCCTCTGTCTCCATCGGGCATGTAGAGATCGACGCATCCTCATCTGGCTCCAGCAACTCACCAAAACTAGGCCGTTCGCGTCTGCAAGCCACCATCTTGCGACGGGAGCGAGCCGACGCAAAAAGTTTGCGTCTAAAATCCCCCGCAACCAAAGCAGAGGAACCAGAGCCGGAACCAGGCCATCGCACAGGAGACGGCACTGGTGCACCAGCTCCTTGGAGAGGCAAACTACCCATCGGACGCCTACCGGGCGTGGCTGCCGACCACGAGAGAGGCCTCAACCCCGCTCCAAGACGCACGACAGAGGCGGCAATGGAGAACCGCTGGTGAAGAGTGGCGTTGCGAGCGCGACCCTCTGAAGTAGACATTATGACTTAGCTTTTTTCTTTCGAATATATGAGAGAAGAAAAAAACAAGAAAAAATGTAAACACGTCTCAACTTTCTTCAGCTAACAACCTCGTCAAGTGTGGGATCTACCGAAGGCACTTCCTTGTGGTGAAAGTGAAGAAGGAGGCGAGTAGGTGACCACACACCTGCTTATGAAGGTAAGCGGATAGGGGTGTGGCCAGACGAATGTTGGGATGTAAAGGTACATTGTGGAATTTTTTATTCAGTGCTCGTGCACGAAGTGAAGTGCGTGCAGAATGATGCTGAGCGGCAGCCATAATGAAATAGAACACACTCTCCCACATTAACACACACTCCCTCTCTCTCCCACATTAACACACTCTCTCTCTCCCACATTAACACACTCTCTCTCCCACATTAACACGCTCTCTCTCTCCCACATTAACACACAC
The DNA here is from genome assembly GCF_963971535.1 of Notolepis coatsorum. NCBI lineage: Eukaryota > Metazoa > Chordata > Actinopteri > Aulopiformes > Paralepididae > Notolepis > Notolepis coatsorum. The sequence continues at coordinate 45,707,473 of NC_140165.1, forward strand.
TCTCCCACATTAACACACACTCTCTCTCTCCCACATTAACACACACTTTGATCGCCGGGGTTAAATTCATAATTTACCATCCCTCGCCAGCCCTATTTAACATGGAGAAGTTCCCCTTCTTTGCAGGGCTATAACTTTTTAAATTGTATTGCTAAATTGACATTACTATGGCCCATTCTATCTAGGTCGTCCTCGGACGGGCCCTCCATCGGTGCTTCCAGTCATCCCGATCCTCCATGCATCTGGCTAGCTCGCCGGTGCTTTCTGTTCCCACATCTCTCCTGAGTACATCCACGTAGGTTAACGTGGGACGTCCTCGTGATCGATGCCCGTGTGTTGGTTCCCACAGTACAAGTTTGCTGGTTGGCATCTCATGGTATCTCTGGCAGTGACCTGCCAGCCTCATTCTCCTGACTGCCACTTTATCGCTCACCTTTAGCACCCCCCCATACAAGTTTGCATTAGTGACATGCTCATCCCTGTTGATGTTGAGCACCACAGGCATCATTCTGGTGTAGCACCCACCCAAGGACTTCTGCAGGGTGGGCTTCAAGGTCCAGCATTCACTGCCATACAAAAGGACAGACTCAACTGTTGCATGAAAGAAGTTGAGCTTGATTTGACGGGGGAGGTTGGATTTCCACACACTGGTCATGCCGTTCAGAGCCCTCCACGCAAGTGCCTTCCTCACTTTAAGGTCTTGCTCGGACGAGTTGACCCACGAGCCCATTCAACGTCCTATATCTATTGTTCAGGGTGTAGCAACGTTATACTTTTTCATTCACATATTCATACTAAAATACGGTCTAAAGTATAAGTATGTTTTTATCGTTTTCTGCAGCTTTCTCCAGAACTTGACTTATAGCCCTAAATGCATTATATTGATGATCAAATACAGTTTGGTAGGAATCTTTATTATCTGTGCGAGATAAAAAAATTCAACTGGACGTGCATCTAGGAGTTACTACGTATGATCTGATGTTGACCGGATGGGGGGGGGGTCGTTATAATTCCGTGGGCAACGTTATATCATTCATCTAGTGTGGGTGATATGATCATTAGAGCAGTTAGTATCGAAGACGTTGAAAAATAATGCTGAAACTCACCGTAGCTTCCTCGCGCCATTGGGAGATGAGCGTAGAACAGAAATGTTTCTATTATGGGATGTTGAAATATCCGATCCATTTCCAGGTTGTATAATAGTATATACGTCCAAATCATGTTGTTTATCGAGTTATTGGTAACGGATTGCTATCCGTTGTGATCAGCTCGAGTCCTGGGACTATTAGCGAGTGATCGGACCGAATTGAAATGAGCACCAGCTTCCACTTCCTGTTTCTGCCCTGGGCGATCCGCCGATCGGCCACCAGATGGCGCTCTTGAACCGTTGGAGAGTTGAGAGGGGCTCAACAGTACATCTCATGTCTCCGGGGGAGAAATATGATTTCGATCACAGATTTTTGAAATATTGATATCAAAGCGTCTTCGGCAGAATGAGCATGGCGGGGAAAGACGTGTTTCAGCGTTTTCGGCGATTAAAGTGTTAACACACTCTCTCTCCCACATTAACACACACTCTCTCTCCCACATTAACACACTCTCTCTCCGACATTAACACACTCTTTCTCTCCCACAACGGTTCCGGGTCGAGGCGTACAGCGCCGTGACATAGGGCGCTGTTGACTTCTGATCCGCACTGTGCGGCCATTATTTGGTGGAGGGACACCACACGCACAGCAAGTATCAGTCTGTAGCTCTGAGCAGAAGTCCATAAAAGCCTCCGTCGACGGCAGGTCGAGTTTTTTGGTAGATTTTCCCAGAGCGTTCAGTCAAAGAATACATTTCTCCGGGGAATCGGTGTGTGTTTGTGCATTTGTGCATTTGTGCATGAAACAACCGTGTAAGTACTGTTTATACTAATTTGTTGGACTTATTATAGCATTTGTTAACGTTTATGACCGTCTATAGTGTTTGTGAGATGTTTTTCCAGAGATTCTGGTCATATTTTCCACTCAAAAAGCTTGTTTTCAAAAGTACCGCTGTGTACTTATATTTCCCCCCGGGCTAGTAGGGGCTAGCATGCATTAGCTGCTGAGCTAATGCGTGACACAATTGACGTATTTATTTAGCAAATGCAGTGTTTTCAAATAGCCACATTGCTGTATTTAGTGTATTCATTAGTGGGTCATATTCGTATATGTAACATATTTCATTTTATCAACCTAGAATTGACGACAAGCCCTAGCTGCTGGACGCTAGCTCCCATGCTAGCGCTGGCTAACAACATGAGCTGAGAGCCAGGAATCACAATATGTAAAAAAATAAAATTTAATTATTTTTTTATCTAATCTAGTTTCATTAATTAATAACTTTTGAACAATTGATGCTATTTCTAATCTGTCAGCTGTTCTATATTGCCAACAAGATTGTCTACATTACATTCATTACACATAAATCTGATATAAGCAAGGAAAGTTTAATTTAATTAATTTGTATCTTCCAAGTTTAATTTCAACAAGTTCAAGTGCAACTACATATGAACCATAATAATAAAAACTATGATGATTATTATTATTATTATTATCATTGGAAAGCCCTAGTTGTTAGCTTCAAAATGGCACCAAATATGAGGTACTTTACCCAATAACTAATAATCTATCACAAACCAATGCAATATCATGTTCAGGGATTTCCTAAAAAATACAGAAGACACTCTCCCACATTACCACACTCTCTCTCCCATGTTAACACACACTCTCTCTCCCACATTAACACACTCTCTCTCTCCCATGTCAACACACACTATCTCTCCCACATTAACACAGTTTCTCTCTCCCACATTAACACACACTCTCTCTCCCACGTTAACACACTCTCTCTCTCCCACATTAACACACTCTCTCGCACATTAACACACTCTCTCTCCCACATTAACACACTGTCTCTCTCCCACATTAACACACTCTATCTGCCACGCTAACACACACTTTCTCTCCCACGTTGATTTGTAAACAGACACACCAATGCACACCAACTATCTATCTATCTATCTATCTATCTATCTATCTATCTATCTATCTATCTATCTATCTATCTATCTATCTATCTATCTATCTATCTATCTATCTATCTATCTATCTATCTATCTATCTATCTATCTATCTATCTATCTATCTATCTATCTATCTAGGTAGGTAGGTAGGTAGGTAGGTAGGTAGGTAGGTAGGTAGGTAGGTAGGTAGGTAGGTAGGTAGGTAGGTAGGTAGGTAGGTAGGTAGGTAGGTAGGTAGGTAGGTAGGTAGGTAGGTAGGTAGGTAGGTAGGTAGGTAGGTAGGTAGGTAGGTAGGTAGGTAGGGTAGGTAGGTAGGTAGGTAGGTAGGTAGGTAGGTAGGTAGGTAGGTAGGTAGGTAGGTAGGTAGGTAGGTAGGTATCTATCTATCTATCTATCTATCTATCTATCTATCTATCTATCTATCTATCTATCTATCTATCTATCTATCTATCTATCTATCTATCTATCTATCTATCTATCTATCTATCTATCTATCTCAAACACACTGGGCTAGATCCACAAAGAATGGATTGCACGGAGCAAGTTGCACCCTTACTTACAATTCATTATGAATTGAAAATGGGGGACCCTGATGTAAACAAGATGAAACTCTTTCTCTGGTCTGCCATCCCTTAACAATTGTGTGTATTGAGCCATACTGTATTGTACTCATTCTGCAATCTGTTACTGTAATAAAACTTTCATTCAATCAATCAATCTGCACGGTGATTGATTGAATGAACATTTTATTAACAGATTGCAGAATGGGTACAATACAGTACGGCTCAATACACACAATTGTTAAGGGGATGCAGACCAGAGAAAGACTTTCGTCTTGTTTACATCAGGGTCCCCCATTTTCAATTCATAATGTAAGGGTGCAACTTGCTCCGTGCAATCCATTCTTTGTGGATCTAGCCCACAATCTCTCCCTCTCCCTCTCTCTCAAACACACACACACACTCCCTTTCTATATCTCAAACACACACACTCTCTCTCTCTCTCTCTCTCTCTCTCTCTCTCTCTCTCTCTCTCTCTCTCTCTCTCTCTCTCTCTCTCTCTCTCTCTCTCTCTCTCTCTCTCTCTCTCTCTCTCTCTCTCTCTCACAGACACAAAACTAACTCACTCACTCACTAACGCTCTCTCTCTCTCTCTCTCACACACTTACACACACATCCATCCATCCATCAGGGATACGTCTTTAATCAGCAGAAGCGAAACTCCAAGCTAAAAGGAGAGTTACTACTCTCTCTCTCTCTCTCTCTCTCTCTCTCTCTCTCTCTCTCTCTCTCTCTCTCTCTCTCTCTCTCTCTCTCTCTCTCTCTCCCCTCTCTCTCTCTCTCTCTCTCTCTCTCTCTCTCTCTCTCTCTCTCTCTCTCTCTCTCTCTCTCTTTGACATCACAATGCCTCTCTCGGGGAGACAGACAAAGTGCCTTCTGGTGGGGGGGGGGGGTGGGGGGGGGCCGCCGCTGTAAAGAAACAGACATATCAGAAGTGAAGCCAATGCGAAATGTTTTTTTGAAAACACCAGTTGAGACAACAAAAAATGCTCTCTTCTTTTTACAGTGTACAAGTTTCTCCCCGTAACTGGATCCCAGCCAGAGAAGATAGAGATTTGTCCTCATCCTCACACGATACAGCCGTCGTTAATGCGATTACCGAGAGCCAGAGACTTAAAGATAATTTAATGCATCTCCACGGCTAATTTGAGGAGGGGCGGGGGGGGGGGGGGGGGGGGGGGGGGGTGGGGGGGGCGGGGGGCGGAGGGGAACAGGGGCGGGAGAGGGGAGTGGGGCGCGGATGCCACATCCGCTTATATTGTCGTTTTCCCCCGGCCGCGCCGAATAGAGAGCACAAGAGTTGACTTATTACCACACAATGCTGACTAAGTGGGAAATCTCGTTGGACACAGCGGTCCGCCATATGCTAGATTTAATTCTGTTTACTGTTAAGGGCTTATTTAATGTGGTTCTAAAGTGTACCGTCCAACAGCGATGGGCAGGGCAGCAGGCCGTGGGCTTGATTTCTTCTCTGAATAAGCCGCAAGCTATAATATACAACAGCGTCGGTAGGCTAAAGTATTTGGTGCGGAAAAAATGGATTATGCCTAATCCCACAATAACACGTTTATTTCTCCCTTTAATGGAGACATCCTTTGTAGGTTGGTGTTATCTGCTGCTATTGGCTTAAAACGGGTGGGATCGGAATCGTGGATCCTTATTTTCCTACTTACTAGTGATGTTATCAATCACTCTGTTCCTTTCTTAGCACAATCCATCCTATTCTCCATACTGGGATAGTGGGATACCCACAGCTCTAAGCTATAGGAAGCCACATAACTAGAGTAATGGGGACACTATTCAGTGCGTACATGCCCTGGAATACATGCTGACACATACTCCACGCTGCACCCAAAGCAACAAGGTTTGTGTGCAAATGCTGTATGATTAAGTGTTTCTCTCTGTGGCCCCCATTAAAGGGGCACTTCAACAAAGAACTACTATATGCCGATTTATTTGGCACATAATCTCACAGACATCCAAAAACTCTAAACAGTTTTGCACGCAATAATTTCGTCTGACTGTTACTGAGAGTTTTGAGTTCATGTTCTTTTTTTTCTTTCTTGCACTGCACTATTGCACTATTTTACTCTGTCGGTTCTATTTTACTCTTTTATTACTGTCTATTTTAAAATGTCCATAGAACTGTCAGACACCATTGAGTTGATAGAATATATGTCCTGCCGTGTGTACTTTGTACCTTAGAGCGGGGGAAAAGGCTGAGTATTATGAGAAAGACCTATGGCTCTGACAGCTCTAAACATCTAAATGTGTATCAGTGATAATCAAACCTTAAACAAAGAAGCCTATTAAGATGTTATATCCTAATATGAATATCTATGTGATGTAATGTTCTATGCCTTACCTTGACTTATTTTATTGCTGCTAGGCACGGATCAAAACAGGAAAAAACAGGCTTGATCCGTGTTACGTTCAACCCTACAATATGGCTAGTTTAGGCCTTGAATGTAAAGTGGTGGACACAGGACAAGACAGGAGTTGATAATAAAAAAAATAACTATATTTATTAGCACAGCAACTTAAAGAGCAAAAAAGATGGGGAGCTGGGTTCTCCAGACTCCATAGTTCGATAACAAATGGTAATGCGCATAGACAAAAGGAAGAACAAGCCAAAAATACAACAAGCAGTGAGAGCAGGTGAGATGCTGGAGAGCTGTGACGAGGACGAGCTCTGTGAAGTGAGGGAACAAACCAGAACTGCTGCAGCCTCCACTCTGCTCTGCTTTTGTAGGGCGTGGTGCCTCATCACCACACCTGTGATAATTAGAGAAACAGCCATTTTAGTGACAAGCAAAAACAAAGGAAGAGTGTGTCAACCAAACCACCCATTAGTGACAACACACTACAACCACAATGTTAATATGCACCACAGACAGTAAGTATCCCTCCACTATGTGAAAGTAATACGTAACAATCCGGGATACATGAAAGGTCGGATGGACCCGTAGAGAACCAGAGACAGAGGTGCGGTTAATGATCCGGTTGATGCGGAACGGGCCGATGCATTTCTGTGCCAGTTTGTGGCATTCCACCTTAACACATTGAGTGCCAAGGACGACATATCTCGTTTTATCAGCCCCCCCCCCCATTGAGTGCCGACCGACGCGAAATGTAGTTTGTTTGCCGTATTTTTCATATTTCATCAATCGAGCCATGGGTTAGTGCTGCAGAGTCTCTCTGAGCTCAATTGGGAAGATACCGCCCCCTATCGTCTCTCCCTGTGTAACTGCACCCCATCAGCTCAGACTGATACAGGGGGAGTGGTCAGTTTGCTAATTATTTTTTTCCGTCAAAGCATCTGAAGAGACCAAGTGATCGCCGGCCCTCAGAACAGCGACGATTATGTATTTACAGTACCAACACTATAATCAATAAGTGTGATCGATATTTGGAATAGCGAACAGGAATTGGAATAATCTTTTTGGATAACATCTGATCTCAGCTAAGGAATCTATTTTACCAGTCTTAGGATAATCAGACCTGTTTTCACGGAGATTTCAGCGTTTGCCCTATGTGTGATGTGGCTGTTTGGCTGTGATCGCTGATGAGGAAATAAGAAAATCGATTTTTCAGCTCGCGTCTATAGCGTGCATAAGTACACATATACTATCGATAATCTAGCGTTTATTTGAAAACGATTCATAAATAGGCTGACAAATGACAACGTGTCTAGTGTATTCGAGAATATTCCAATAAATGCAGTTTATGGGGGAATCTTTACATTTTCTGAAAATCTTCGAGAGAACGATAGCTTTTCGAAATGCTATAAAAAGGATATGAACCGATTAAAAAATAATCCGTTTCGACAATGTTGACTGCAAACAAGTCATTGATAAGCGACGGGCAGATTAGACACATAGCCATAATTTAAAACATAGATTAGGCGTTTTTAACGCTAACATTGAAGTGGATGATGGCATTCAACGGGGTAAAAATGTAAACAAGGTTGGCACTGAAACTGTTAAGAGGCAGGCGGCGGTCACACCTGCACTCTCCACCTGACTTAACGAGAGAGAGAGAGAGAGAGAGAGAGAGAGAGAGAGAGAGAGAGAGAGAGAGAGAGAGAGAGAGAGAGAGAGAGAGAGAGAGAGAGAGAGAGGAGGTAGGAACCGTGACAGTAGGGACTGCTGTCTTATGATTTCATTGAACTGCATTGATCCACTAAGAATGGATTGCGCTGTGGGCACCCTTACCTGCACAGGGTTTGCACTCGGATTCTGCTCCGTTTTTGCGAGCTATCCACTAAAGGACATTGCGCGATGAGATACCAGCGCAGACATTATGTGTGGAGTTTTCCCCTGTGCATTTGGCTCGTGGAGCAGTCTGCACTCTGACAGGCTGTTGGCAGATATCAGGAAGTGGAAAGATAAGACAGAAATGAGGCATAGACACAAAATACAAATTAAGTGTTCCGTCAGCATTACATCCGGTGCAATTGGCGCATATTTAAATGAGGTAATATGGGCGGAACATGTCCCCTTTCTATGTAAATGGCTTCGCCGGAATCTGCCGGAAGCTGCCGCCAATTGCACCGACCAGTTAACGCGATGCACCTGCCGTCTTAAATAAGCGCAGATCCCTAAGCGCTGTAAAGCTGCATCATGCCAGTGTCACTGCCAGCGTTGTTGCCAGACACAGGCATTGTAATGCCAGGCGTGCCCATGAAATAATATTTGGAAGGAGAATATCACCTTTTTTATTTAATTGAGACCGAAAGACACTGGTTGCCAGCTCAATCAATCCTATACATTTCGTCCTGTACAGCCAGAATCTATGGATATATTTGTTGATTGAGGTTTCGTTGGAACAGCAGAAAATAGATCTTATGAACATTTATAATTTATTAGATAAATATAAATGCCGAGATAGCCTTCGCAACGTGGCATGATGTGCCCCAAATCTGGCAGTGAACACTATTAGAAAAATAAGGCTAAGCACTAAACCAGGTCATTTCAAATGCTTTGTTCTGAGATTATAAATAGAGTAAACATTTATTTCTGATAGGCGTGATGATCAGCAGTGTTGCAACGTCATGATTATTATTATTATGAAGTTATTATTATTATTATTATTATTATTATTATTATTATTATTATTATTATTATTATTATTATTATTATTATTATTATTATTATTATTATTATTATTATTATTATTATTATTATTATTATTATTATTATTATTATTATTATTATTATTCGTTTTTGAGGACTGCATACTTTTTTTGCAAACCAAAACAACATACTTTATACTTATAGCACATGCATGAGCCTGGTCTTTTTTGAAACATGACATTCTGAAGTTTCTGATTCGAGAACAAAATATCACTTTTAGTGCTAACAAAATAGAGTTACATAGGTCTGAACTTGAGTTGTAAAACAACTTGTTACTCAAGTTTTTCTGTAGTAGTTAGTAGTCCAGAGGTAGTATTTCCCCAGAAGGTTGTATGGCTTAATCCAGATGGAGCCATAGCCTGAAGCCTTATGTAGTACATATCCAAATTTCATAAAGATCCATTCAGAAATGAGTGATTAGTAAACTGTGTAAAAAAGAAAAACTTAGTTTTCTCATAGACTTCAATTAATTTGGCTTCCTGTTAAATAATTTAGTTGTTCACCCAAATCCCTGATTCACACATCCCCACATGGGGTAACATTGGAAGCCACACTAATTGGCTACAACCATCCACAATCATTTTCTAGATCGGATCTAGATTGACGGAACTACTGCAGCCTGAGTCGGGAGTGGTATTTTGCGCAATACCGTGTACTTTGCACAAGCCTCAAATACCGGCATGTAACTCGAGAACCGCTGAGTGGATTTTGTCGGATTTTGTCGCTATCGACAGGCAACAAATAAGCCTTTAATTCGATATATATATTGTATTACAAAATATGCACACCCGAGCCACTAGGGATCGCCAAAGAGCCGGTTGTAAAAAGTCAGAAAAACTGCCCTGATATGGGCTGTCGCAGCTTAAGAGGTTTTTAATCCTTCTGATGTCTGTAAAATCCTAGCATGCAATGGTCGGGTATTCAGGCAGGGGTCGATACACGGAGGGAGCACTCGTACAGTCCAGGGGTTGTTTGCAAATACTTTGCATATCACCGGAGCATTTCAAGCCTACGTTATCACCTCAATGCTAAGCATGTTGCAGCTAACGTGGAGCTCAGAGCTAATGCTGGCTAATGCTGAAGCAGGGTTCAGAGCCAAGATGAGTCAGACCACATTTAACAAAGTAACAAACACACTGGCTGGCTCTCTGGATTGCCATGGACTGTAGACCACCAAAATATAGAAGCTATAGACCCTCCTTGAACCATGCAGGTAAACAAAAACCCACCCACAACAATAAGTGTTTTATTAATGGGATTTATTACAAGTTACTGTCCATTAAAGCTTGGTGAATTGACAGTGAATTAGTGAAATATAAATAAAATTGCTTTTCTAAAATGAAATGTACTGAATATTGATCACAATAGTAAAATGTTGCTGCTGTTTTTATTAGCAATTTTTTGAATACCTTTACTACCTGTACCTCCCCCCCCCCTCTCCCCATGCTGGTATGGTGGCTGAATTTCGCCAAGGGGATCAATAAAGGAATATCTTATGACACTATGGTAGTGGCCAGCAGCGTAACTAGTAAGAGTAGGTAAGGGATATGTACAGATATACCCTCTACAGATATGTGAAAAGGATTATAGCAGGTATGTACAGACAGATGTGGATAGATACATACGGTAATAATGTATATATAGTATACAGCATTATTGTACATGCTATCATACAGAGTCTGTTTTATATGACTCACTTGTGAACTATTTTCTATCTCTTTTACCACCTAAATGGTTTACTAAAATGTGTTTTTTTAGGCGAGAAATAATATATACAATTGCTGGATCTGATTTGCCTGTACACCTAAAATACCTAGTTTTACAATTTTATCTGAATTTGTGAAGCAGGAAGTGCCACAGCACAGGGGAGAAATAGGCACGTTTTCATTTAGAGAGACAGGAGCCAAAACTGCCTGTTTGAGGCTGCTGCTAAATGACACAGTCTGTACAGCTGTAACTACAGTAGGTGCTTTATGGCCATTAAAAAGCATGGAAATGCATTAAACTGGGAAATGGCCACAATATGGGTTCTTACTGACATTGGTGTTTGACATTGAAGGTATTCTGGCCTGGAAGCAGACATTTACATTACATTTACATTTTGTCATTTAGCTGACGCTTTTATCCAAAGTGACTTACAGGTTTTGTACGACAAGTCAGTAGGAAGGGTATACAACTCTATCAGCTGAGTTACAATGTTCATCAAAGTGTTCAGACTTGAGTGCTACCGTGTTGAGTGTATGTTAGTATATTAGGAAGAGTGCATGACAATAAGAAGAAGATTATTTTTTCTCTTTTTTTCAGATATTGATTGAAGAAGTGTGTCTTTAGTCGACGGCAAAAGATTGGTCGGGTTTCGGCTGTCCTAACAAGAGGTGGGAAGTTCGTTCTACAATTGTGGGGCAAGGACCGAGAATAGGTGGCTTCTCTTTGATGACCCTCCCGGAGCTCAGACCCTTAATTACTATAGCTACAGGTTCTACATGAGTAGAACACAATCTGATATTGCTGTGTTGGTGTTGTTTCTGGGTCATCAATGTTGGTCCAGGACAGACATCCATTTCTGGCATGCATGCAAATATTAAAACCTATCTCTAACCTTAATCACTCCCAATGTTAAATTATACTGGCTATGCACGCCAGAGCCTTAATTATGATGTCCCAGGAACAACACCGACATGGCGATATCATATAGCCCATTAGACGTGTACTGTATAAGTAGTAAAAGTTGTCTCCACTGCTTTCTCTGGGTGTTCTAATCTAGAATACTGAATACTAATGATCAAATTATAATTGGCTAAGGAAGAATCACAGTATCTCTTACACACACCGACTTACAGTATATTTGTACATTATGACACTCATATAATACATTATACAGTATCTCTGTACCATAATAATATTCAAACTTGATCACTGTGTACATAGCGTTAATTATATTTGTATCTGTACATGTCTGCTGAGATGTCAGTATATAGGCCCTAATTATACGTTATATATATATATATATATATATATATAGTTTAAATGTATATATATATACATATATGTGTGTGTGTTGTTTTTTTGCCTTTGTACATCCTCTTCCAACTATTGCTGAATAGTGGTGTTGACAACAATGGAATTAACCAACATAGATAATAAAGTATTATCTTATTGTATCTTATCTTATCTTATCTTATACCTCTATGTCTATGGTCTATTGACCTCTGACTAATAGGCGTATTTCTAGACTAAAATTATATCCTAGTCAGTCACTTTCTTTAAGCGGCGACAGTGGCTCAGGAGGTAGACGGGTCGTCTGGTAATCCAGGTTCCTGGTTCTGGTTCGATTCCTGCTCCTCCCGGCTTGATTGAAAATTGTATTAACAGATTGCAGAATGGGTGGAATACAGTACAGCTCAATACACACAATTTTTAAGGGGATGCAGACCAGAAAAAGACTTGCGTCTTGTTTACATCAGGGTCCCCCATTTTCAATTCATCATAACATATACATGACATACAGGTAGACAGTACACATACATTAGTTGCATCTAGACATTTATGACATACCACATCAACAAATATACAGTACTGTTTATGTGTACAAAAGGAGTCTAAAAAGAGAGTATATACATTTGAGGGGGAAGAAACTGTACATTGGAGGAGGTTGGGTAGGTGGGGTGGGGGGGTGTTGGGCAGGTGGGGTGGGACACTGTACATTGGAGGTGGTTGGGTGGGTGGAGTGGGGGGGGGGGTGGGTAGGGAAACTGTACATTGGAGGGGGTTGGGTTTAGACATTTACAGTTTCGAATTGCAGTCTCCAGGGCAGCATGTCGAAGTGGCCTTGAGCAAGACACTTAACCCCTAACTGCTCCCGGTGAGCAAGTTGGCACCTTGCATGGTCGCCTCTGCCATTGGTGTGTGAATGTGTGAGTGAATGGGTAAAATGTGAGGAACAAATCGCAAAGCGCTTTGGATAAAAGCGCTATATAAATGCAGTCCATCCATCTACCATTTTAGAAACAATGGGATGGATAAACCCACATGAGCGGAAAAGAGATAGTTGTAATTCTTAGCCCTATTTCACTTACCAATGATGTTGTCGAATTGGTAGAGTCCTTTCTCAGCACGATCCATGCTGTTTCTCATACTAGCTCCAGATAGTTAGCCACAAACCAATGCAAAGTCAACGGGGTGACACTCCTGCCTGTAGCCTACAAGCTGACTGACAGTCCAAACCCACCGAATGCGGGACGCGGGCATGAGGCGGACGGGCGGTCAGCGCTTCACTTTCGCTCCCATGTTAACGGGCGTTGCTGTTCACACCGGCCGCGCGCTTTGGTTGGATTCAGAGGCGTGCGCCACACGCATTTTCACAGAAATACACTCAATATCTGCATTATTACCACACATATAGATGTTGTTCAACCAGCTAATGTGTCTGTATCTTTCCCAATACAAATAAACCATACTATACTTTTTCAGGAGTACAGTCACACTGATTTCATCATTCTAAAATTCATTCTAACATTCTAATTAATTAGATAATAACTGGTTATACATGCAAAATGGACAATAGAACACTGGAACTGGAAATCTTTAAAGGTCTTGCTATTCCTTTCACTATTTGGGCAACTTTACACAATTCCTGTGAGTCTATGGAACACATCTGTAAAGTTATTTTCAAAAAGAAATCATTGTTTTGTATTTCTAATCAAGTACTCTAAAGCAGCATTTTTCCACTTCAAGATTTCAACCTGTTTTGGGCTGGGCTCGGGCGCCGCCCATAAGCGCTTTGAGTGACAATCACCCACACAGCGTGATACATGTATACGAGAGAAAGCGAGAGAGAGACCGAGCGAGCGAGAGAGAGAGAGGATACATCGCTCTGTGCGCGCGTGTGTGTGTCTGTGTGAGCGGCTCGACTGCGATTGTGTGTAAAATGCTGCAGGTGGACCGTGGAGAGAGAGAGGGAGAGAGAGAAAGGATACATCGCTCCGTGCGCGCGTGTCTGTGTGAGTGGCTCGACTGCGATTATGTGTCAAATGCTGCATGGACCGTGGAGAGAGAGAGGGAGAGAGAGGGAGAGTCAGGGACAGGGAGACCGCTTCCGCATTAGTCCCACTGCTCCGTTGTTGAGCGAATTGTTGATTCTCTCTGTCAACCAGTTTGAGGAAGTGTCAGTATTTCCACTCGCTCTGTTGTTGTGTGCGCTACAACCATAGAGGGGGCGTTAGTTATGCAGATCAGCTCCTTATGCTACGTAGGATAGCAAGTCAAATCAGAATGGCTTAGTTCACTGGGGGAGGATATTGTCTCAACTGAATTGGAGCAATCCAACAAAATGAGAATTAGAGACACAGACCCCATTGATACAAACCCCCATTGCTAGAAAACAATGCTAAACACTGGAAAAGGCGATTTATAAGACAGGGGACCTTTAAAAAAAAATCTTCAAACGGGGCCATGCTCGCTGTTTTCGCACTCACTGAAATGTACTTCACAGTGCACACAAAGTAGATCTCAGTGAGCCTCAGTCAGCTTGTGCAGACAAGAGTCCACAGTGCATTTGTACCCGAGCTAGTATGAGGAACAGCATGGATTGCGCTGAGAAAGGACTCTATACGATCAATCAACATCATCGTTAGTAAGACATAGGTGGTCCAAAAACTCCAAACTATCCCTTTAACCTTAGCACAAGTGGTTGTGGGTTCAGAATTTAAGATAAGATAAGTTAAGATAGGATATTCCTTTATAGATCCCCTTGGGGAAATGTGGGCTTCATATAGCAGCATCAGGGAGGTAGAGGTATGGACAGGGTAATAGTAGAAATACATACATATAGGCATATGAACATTATATGAACATAACTATATGAGGGAAAAACAGTGTAAACAATATAAATAACTCTGAATATAGAGTTAAAAAATAAACTGTGTGAACTCAACTCTGTTTCTTGGCAGCCAAAGTATAGTTCATAGAATAGAATAGAATAGAATAGAATAGAATAGAATAGAATAGAATAGAATAGAATAGAATAGAAAAACAAAGGATAGTTTAGACGTCTGCCAACTGCTTCAGCTCGATGTTTAATTTCAAGTTGCGCACGTGGGTATGAGACAGCCCTAATGATGATCAACAGATAATTGCTTTATTGATTTGGTTTGATGAGATCACTGTTAAAAGGGTATTTCAGTGATATACAACCAGTGTGTGTCATCTCAAGTATAGGCCTACATCAGCTTTCAGACTGAGTACCAAAGCGTCGCATTCAGGATGAGTGGCTATGTGTGCGAGTATACACTCCTTCTGCTTACCACTTGAGGGGAATCTAAAGACACGGACGGGCAAAGTCGAACTGTACTGAATTTATTACGGATTTCAAAGGCATGGAAATAATAAGACATCCTGTGCGGCGGGAAATAATAGCTATGAGTGACAAATCAAACGGTTGTTATTGTTGAATTAGAATGCACCGACTTGCCCAGCAGCAGCAGCAGGCTGCAGGAATGGACAGCGACAAGACGCTTTTTCATCATCATGCTGCCCTCTGCGGGTCCCATTCCACTCTCCCTCTCTCCTCCTCTCCTCCTCCGTCCACCCCTCCTTCAAATTACCATATCCCTCAAAGAGTATTGCGCGCATTAAATTGCTTTTCGTTTTCCCGGCTGTGACAGTCGGTGAGATGTGGATTTATGCCTCTTTTTATTTTTTTTTAAGAGTCTTTTCTCGCTCGTCGTTATTACCTGATAATTGTTATTAATAGCGCGTCGACTGTATAATAACGCGCTGGTTTGCACCTAATATACCGAGATCAAGTTCCACTAGTTGAAACGTCGGTGGAGGAGGCTATAATAATAAACGTATAGCCTACTATATACCCTAATGACTGCGGGACGGAATGAAGAAGGATAACGTCTTATTGTGAGGAGCGGGGAAATAATAAATACCCCGACATTTTCTGTCGATTTTTGAACGGTCGTCAATTGAAAGAAAGAGAGACCTCGGCAGCAGATCTATACATACACACCGGTACAAGCCGTACCACTCACAGTATACAAGGGGAGCCTTATTGCTTCTCCCGCCCGCGCCTCGTCAGTGCGTGCACGGATGAAAGTCACAGATAAAATGCGTGTTCCGCGACCTGTCTGATGTGGGATTATACCGGTTTTATTCTTACCCGTGTCTTTCCTGCTTGAGAGTATATCTTTATTCCCCCCCCCCCCCTCAGTGTCATTATTGTTTTCCTTATTTTTGCGCCCTGTTTTTTTTCTTTTCTTTTCTGTTTTTTCTTCTTTTTTTTACATTTTTACACTCCGAGATGAGACTGCTAATTCCCGTCGCTGGAAGAATACAGCAGGCGCCAGTTTTGCCCGTGCTGCTTGTCACGTTATTGGCGTGAATGATGAGACGGTATAGCCTATAGATGTGCTCATCAGTGCCTGGTATATGGAGCTAAACACCGGGGAGACTTGACTTTGAGGATTTTTTTTACAGCCGACGGAAAAAAAGCGGACGGCAAAAATCACCGAAACCCATGTTTTCACCGATTCAGGGAGGAGGGGGACAGTCGTGATTTTCGAGATGCCTTGGTGTTTACCGGGCTCAGCATGGTAAGAGGACAATGATTATTTGTTTCCCCTTCAGATGAGAGATGCGGCTTTTGCTCGTCTCTTATGAGGCGTGCTGCATTTTAAGGGCTCTGTCCGTGGTGCTGAAATGCCCCACACTCTCTCTATAGTCTCTGTCCCTGGTGCTGACATGCCCCATACTCTCTCTATAGTCTCTGTCCGTGGTGCTGACATGCCCCATACTCTCTCTATAGTCTCTGTCTGTGGTGCTGACATGCCCCATACTCTCTCTATAGTCTCTGTCCATGGTGCTGAAATGCCCCATACTCTCTCTATAGTCTCTGTCCGTGGTGCTGACATGCCCCATAAGCTCTTTATAGTCTCTGTCCCTGGTGCTGACATGCCCCATACTCTCTCTATAGTCTCTGTCTGTGGTGCTGAAATGCCCCACACTCTCTGTATAGTCTCTGTCCATGGTGCTGAAATGCCCCATACTCTCTCTATAGTCTCTGTCCGTGGTGCTGAAATGCCCCATATGCTCTTTATAGTCTCTGTCCGTGGTGCTGAAATGCCCCATACTCTCTCTATAGTCTCTGTCCATGGCGCTGACATGCCCCATACTCTCTCTATAGTCTCTGTCCATGGCGCTGACATGCCCCATACTCTCTCGATAGTCTCTGTCCGTGGTGCTGAAATGCCCCATACTCTCTCTATAGAATCTGTCCGTGGTGCTGAAATGCCCCATACTCTCTCTATAGTCTCTGTCCGTGGTGCTGAAATGCCCCACACTCTCTCTATAGTCTCTGTCCGTGGTGCTGAAATGCCCCATACTCTCTCTATAGTCTCTGTTCCTGGTGCTGAAATGCCCCATACTCTCTCTATAGTCTCTGTCCGTGGTGCTGAAATGCCCCATACTCTCTCTATAGTCTCTGTCCGTCGTGCTGAAATGCTCCACACTCTCTCTGGTCTCTTTGCCATTATCAAAGTTGCTGTTTTAAAACGCTGTTGAGCAGATGGTGGCTGGTTCAGGCGTCAAAACAGCCTGGATTCCCAGTTTGCCATTCATATACCCTGCCTATCTGTATGTCTACTGGTTCCAAATAATGCCTCAGCACAACAAATGAATGCCCTGCAGGCATAATCAATAGGCACACACTGGCATCCAACTTACATGTCTATTAGGACTTGATATTTTTAGCAAAGAAAAAGGCAGGCTATATACAAAGATCTATGTAAAACGAACGAGAGGAAAGACGGGTTTTTCCTCTCACCCAGACATATAAACGAAACCTTCAATTCGTTGAAACATGTCCACATATCTTTAAATGGCCACACTGAGAGGATCTTCTGGGCCAGTAGCTTTTTTTTTTATCACAGCGCATACGGACCTACTCTGTGTGTGTGTGTGTGTGTGTGTGTGTGTGTGTGTGTGTGTGTGTGTGTGTGTGTGTGTGTGTGTGTGTGTGTGTGTGTGCGTGCGTGCGTGTGCGCTCGCGTGCATGCGTTCGTGTGTGTGTGTATACGCGCTTGTGGGGGGAGCGAGAGGAGAGAGAGAGAGAGAGAGAGAGAGAGAGAGAGAGAGAGAGAGAGAGAGAGAGAGAGAGAGAGAGGCGAGCGAGCGAGCGAGCGAGCGCAAACCTATAGCCTATTCTATATATGCCGGATGCGATATAGAAGAATATCCTGCTTGATTGTAGAATTATTATCCCCCCATCAAGATGCAAATTCAGACAGTGATGTGCTATGAGATCAACGGCACTTGTTCATTTGTCTTTGATCAACTCCCCTCGTCTCCCTTTTCGCCCGTGGGCAGGAGAAGGGCTGTCGCCTTATAGGCTGATATTCAGAATTTACATCGCATGCAGGCCGGATTTTAGGATGAATATTGACTTTCTTCTTTCGGGAATACCGATGCGTTCATGACAATCAACGATTTTCTTCTTCTTCCTCCCCCTGTCTTGATTATGTTTTAGCACTTGATTATAGTTATCGGTCCATATGTTGTTGGACCGTTTGGTGGGAGAGGAGAAACCCACAGTTTCTCCACTATTTTCAAGTCATCGTGTATGTGGGGTGAGTGAGAATTATTTTCGGTGTGGTAGATAGTTGGTCGCTTTTTCGAGATGATGATGTTACTTTGATTCGGGGGTGGGTGGGTGGGTGGGGGGGGGGGCGGCTCTTTAATGGGATTTTCACTGTTGCATGTAATTTTCTATATACTGTATGGGTTGGAATGTTTTGACAATAGGCATCATTGTTGGGATCCTGTGGGGATCGAATTAGTAAATGCAGCTCGCTCGCTCTCCCCCTCTCTCTCCCTCTCTCTCTCTCTCTCTCTCTCTCTCTCTCTCTCTCTCTCTCTCTGCTTGTGCGCCTTTGATGGTGATTTTCAGTTTGTGCAAGAGGGTTAGGAATCCAAGCGAGCTATCAAAAAATGCGCAGTGGCTATCCACCGCGTCTGTTTTTGCCGTCAACTTGTAATATTGTCAAAGTATGTATGTATGAAATAACGCTATGTCGCGGGCTCGCTGTCCACAAGCCCTGCTGCTGACATAACATGTCTGCATATAGAAAGAGGCACTAATATATAGCCTACTTTTAATTATCATATGCATGAGATTGCCATGAACGTCTGTTACCTATACACTCTAAAATCTCATATAGTGGGCCACGTTATACATTAGGAGTCCATTAGTATATATATATATATATGTGTGTTACATGTACTACCAGGCATTATATCACAGAGATGCTCCATCTATCTATCAATGCCATGATGATTAAAATAGAATCCATCCTTTTTCTCCCCCCCTCTCTCCAGATGACACCCCGTACTGGCACTGAACTTGAGTGAGCTGGGGCACCCTTCTCCCGCGAAAAATGCCTATGTGGATCCTGAAAGTAATCCTTCTGATTGCATCATCTCTGGGGCTGGTCGAGATGTATGCCAATTACGGGGAGATCTGCAGGACCCTGTGTACGTGCGAGGAGAAGGAGGGGGTGCTGACGGTCAGCTGCGAGAACCGGGGCGTCGTGCGGCTGACGGAGATCAGCCCCGTCCACCACTCCGCGTACCACCTCCTGCTGACGGGGAACCTGCTGAAGAGGCTGTCCGTCAACGACTTCATCAACTACACCGGGGTGACTATCCTTCACATGGGGAACAACGACATCTCGGAGATCGAGTCGGGGGCCTTCAACGGACTCCAGGGATTAAAGAGGCTGCACCTGAATAACAATAAGATTGACGTTCTGAGGGACGACACGTTCGTGGGGCTGGAGAGCTTGGAATACCTCCAGATCGATTACAATTACATCACCAACATCGAGCCCAACACCTTGGGCAAGCTGTACCAGCTGACGGTGATGATATTGAACGACAACCTGCTCTCCGCCCTCCCCCCCAACATCTTCCGGACCGTGCCCCTCACCCACTTGGACCTGAGGGGGAACCGTTTGAAAATGTTCCCCTACATCGGCCTCCTGGAGCACATGGACAAAGTGGTGGAGTTACAGCTGGAGGAGAACCCGTGGAACTGCTCGTGCGAGCTTATCGCTCTCAAGGCCTGGCTGGAGAGCATCTCCTACACGGCCCTGGTGGGGGAGGTGGTGTGCGAGACGCCGTTCCGGCTCCACGGCAGAGATCTGGACGAGGTGTCCAAGCAGGAGCTCTGCCCGCGGCGACCGGCGGAGGACACAGCGAGGCCCGCGCCCCCTCTGAGCACCAACGGATACTACCAGACCACGTCGGCCACCGCCACGGCCTCTGCCACCTCCTCGGCCGTCCTGAGGTCCTCCTCCAGGCCCACCAAGGGCACGCGGCAGTACAACAAAACTAGGTCAAAGCCCACCTCCCGAATCCCAGGCGGCAACCCGTACAACTATGGCCCCATCATTGCTTTTCAGACCAAATCTCCTGTGCCTTTGGACTGCCCCACTGCCTGTACGTGTAATCTGCAGATATCCGACCTTGGGCTAAACGTCAACTGCCAAGAGAGGAAGATTGAGAGTATTTCCGACCTGAAACCCAAGCCATACAATCCTAAAAAACTGTACCTCACCGGGAATTATATCCCCGTGGTGCGGAGGTCCGATTTTGTCGATGCCACCGGATTGGATTTGCTTCACCTGGGAAACAATAGGATAACCGTGATCCACGACCGAGCGTTTGGGGATTTGACCAACCTGCGTAGGCTATATTTGAATGGCAATCTCATGGACAGGCTGACGGGAGAAATGTTTTTCGGCCTGCAGAACCTCCAGTACCTCTATTTAGAGTACAACAAAATCAGAGAGGTCGACGCGGGCGCTTTCTGCTACCTTACCAACCTGCAGCTGCTTTTCCTCAACAATAACCTTCTGAAAACCTTACCAGGGGGCATCTTCACCAGCCTGTCCCTGTCTAGGCTTAATCTCCGCAGCAACCATTTTCAAAACCTGCCCGTGAGCGGTGTTTTAGATCAGCTGAAGCTGCTGGTGCAGATAGATCTGTTTGAGAACCCGTGGGATTGCTCCTGTGATATAGTCGGCATGAAGATATGGCTCGAGCAGCTCAGCGCAGGCACCGTGGTCAACGACGTGGTGTGCGACACGCCGAAGCGGCACGCCGGGATGGACCTGCGCTCCGTTCAGTCCGAGCTGCTGTGCCCGGATTACGCCGACGTGCCCGTGACGACGACGGCGCCGCCGACGGACGAGCCCGCGGACGAGAGGTACACCACCACCACCACCGGCGCCCCTCAGAGGGTCAACACCCCCACTGGCGCCGTCCCCCTCTCCGTGCTCATCCTCAGCCTCCTGCTGGTCTTCATCATGTCCGTCTTCGTGGCGGCGGGCCTGTTCGTGGTGGTGATGAAGAGGCGCAAGAAGTCGCAGAGCGACCGCACGAGCGCCAACAACTCGGACGTCAGCTCGTTTAACTTGCAGTACAGCCTCTACAGCAACCGCTCGGGCCCCAAGGTGAAGGCCCCGGTGGGCCACGTCTATGAGTACATCCCGCACCCCATGGGCCACATGTGCAAAAACCCCATTTACAGGTCGCGGGAGGGCAACGCGGTGGAGGATTACCGTGACCTCCACGAGCTGAAGGTCACCTACAGGAGTAACCCCGACGAGGACAGCAGCGCGACCATGAGGAGCCCCACGTACAGCGTCAGCACCATCGAGCCGTGCGAGGACCACCCGTCCCCCGTCCCAGACGCCGAGCACTTCTTCAGGGGCATCCTGGATCCCGACAAGCAGTCGGCCCCCCGTCAGGCGATCCCGTCGATCCCGCCGGGGGCCAACCTCGAGTACAAGTACACGGGGCCCGTGTCGTACACGTACAACCCAAACTTCGATGTCAGGCGTCAGTTCCTGCACCCGGAGAGGATTAGAGAAACAGTGCTGTACGGCACGGCGCCCAGTACTGTGTACATGGAGCCCAACAGGAACGAGTATTTGGAGCTAAAAGCGAAATTACAGTCGGAGCCTGATTACCTCGAAGTCCTTGAGAAACAGACCACCTTTAGTCAGTTTTGAGCCAAACAGAATCGTCAAATGTATTGAAGCATTTCCCAGCCCAGCCCCCCCCCCCCCCCCTCTGCCCCCCTAGTACCGACCCACTCACCCCCCACCCAACCCATTGCCCTCCCTCCTAAATTTCTGGCTCAGTTTTTAGGGTGCCTTGGCACAACACAAATCAAAAAGAAAAGCAGTAAAAAAAAAACACGGGGTGTGCCGAACAATCTTATTCTTATTTCTAAAACATGACATTACAGGAATGGATACAGCTCTCTGAAACACACACACACACACACACACACACACACACACACACACACACACACACACACACACACACACACACACACACACACACACACACACACACACACACACACACACACACACACACACACACACACACACACACACACACACACAAATAGAATGGATGAACACATTGCTCTACTTAACTGATGATGCAAAATCTATTTTTCTATGGCGAATAATCGAATTACACACATAGAGATGTAAGTGTACTGGTAAAAATAATCTTACCGAACACAATTTTTTTCAGGAAATATTAACCATATACATAAGGTATATTGTGAATCAGAAAAAGAAAAAAATGTTTATAAAACTCACCCTTGGACAAGGAACATACTGTACAGCAGAGAAACAAACTGCAGGAACTTTTTTCTTTTCTGCTGTAATCTGTAAAGTAAGTATTTATTGATATACTCTCTGCCATGTCTTTTCAGAACTTTTGATTCTATATCCATATTACCTGTGTCACCATACGCCATGACCCTCTGAAACAAAGGCTTCTGTTTGTAGTTTTATTTACTGTAGCTCTGCATTGTAAAAGTGTCTTTTTTTTTTTTTTACGTGGCACACCCCCAAATGTCAAGAAAAGAAAAGACTGCGTCATTTGAAGAAGAAGAAGTAAAAAAAAAAAAAAAGTGTCTTTGTATGCTTTCTGCACTTTTGGAATTGGAAGGCTAGTTAGCCTTCACACGCTCTCATAAATGAGATTGCTATATTAACAATGAATATGGGTATTCATTCTTAATATGTATAATTGATATGTTATCAAAAGACGGATTCATAAATGATATTTGAAGTAATAATTATGTTGTGTAATACTGATATTTTAATCAATGTACCACCTATTTTTATACAAGCCTTCGCAGAATTCTCTATCCCTTATTCAATTTCATTTGTTTTGATTGCTTTGCACTTATTGCACTATATTGACCAAACTATGTTAATGTCATCAAAAATAAACATGATGTCAGGTTCATACAATGTGCTTGTGAGAAACCTAAGAGTTTTGTTGATGGTATGGAACGAAGGCCAATGATTTTTTACTCCCAAATACCTACACAGTGTAAGCTATCCATTGTCATTACCAGATGTTACATTGCCCCGTCTCTCACAAGTACAGGTAATTATGCATCTAAAAATGTACAATTTTCTCAAGCAAAGATCCTCCAGTTAATTGATAACACGTTAATGATCGATAGCGCCATTTGCTTTCGTGCCAGCGAGCAGGTGTCACCATTTAAAAAATGGTGGATATATCATTCTGCGACTCTTCATTTCACGCATTCCTAATATGACAGGCGCCGATCATCAATCTTGTGTCAGCGTAGCCTTAAAACAAGATGTGTTTTTTTTTTACAGCCAAAGTTAATTTGTTTGGGTAACCAACTGGAAATCCACTTTGCCAAACAGAAATTGAAGAGATCCTAATTTTGTTTTGGTTTTTTGGTTTTGTGGACTCCGCTGGGACGTGATGAAGACCCAGTGTACGGCTTGGCTCAGACGGGGGGGGGGGGGGGGGGGGGGGGTTCAATGAACGCTCCGATCGATGTATTTCAATCAATGCACATTATCTGAGGCTGTCCCCTCGCAAATTATACCACAACGGTGCCCATCAGCGTTACGGGTGGGATAGTGATGATGATTGGGTCATTTGTACAAAACACCTCAGAGGCGTTTAAAATAAAAAGGCAACGGGTGTCGACGTTGCCGTCGACGTGGGAGCGAAGCGGCGTCGAACTCTCCGACTTCACTCAATTCAAACTTTATTAGGCGTTGGCTTTTCCTTTTTTTAAAGCCTGTTCTAAGAGAGGAAACAAATGACGAAGCGTGAACAAATATTACTGTTATGTTTTCGAGTTCTTGAGAAAGCGGGTGTTTTTTTTCATTTAGTTCTGTTACTATTCACTTGACCTACTTAATCTCTGATATGCAAAGCAGGCCTGTAAAATATGCAAAGGATGCACTGTGCCTCCGTCTTTCACTGAGAGAGAGAGAGAGAGAGGGACACCATTTAGAAACCCGGTGCTCTATCGGCGAAACAGACCCGGGATCCAAACAAACAGAGATAAACAATGTGGGCAACTCAGACACCCTCAATTATTTGCCCGTTGCCCACTCTGTCTGACCTTCATTATTCAGGTAGAGATCAGATGACTCTGTACCTCAGGCACACATGCCCTGAACCATTAGAAACACGTGTAGGAATAATAATATGTTACGCGTGTGCTTGCGCTTTCAGGTGTGATATCTCACAAGATCAGAATTTTGAGAGTTGAACATGCTTACAATGATGTTACGCTGGGTATTGGCCTTTGGAAGCTATTGTGTTGTAGAATTCTAAGATATAATTACGAGAAAACATTCCAAAAAAACAACGGCAAATTATGGGGGCGACAATGGCTCAGTAGGTAGAGCGGTCGTCTGGTAGTCAGAAGGTTCCCGGTTCGATTCCCACTCCTCCCGGGCAGTGTGTCGATGTGTCCTTGAGCAAGACACTTAACCCCTAATTGCTCCCGATGAGAAGGTTGGCACCTTGCATGGTTGCCTCCGCTATCGGTGTGTGAATGTGTGAGTGAATGGGTAAAATGTGAGGAACAAAATTGTAAAGCGCTTTGGATAAAAGCGCTATATAAAAATGCACCATTTAACATTTATATAAATAACCAGTCTAAATGGCATGATGCTCCAGTTTCTGATTGGCTAGGCACAGCAGGCTAGAAAGCTGTTATAAAAAAGACACATGCTATTAGAAGCTTGTATAACACGTTATAATCCATTAGAGCTGTAGGACATCAGCAAACTGTTTACCAGAAATCAAAAGTTCAGCTTAATTCTTTTCAATTATCAGTTACAACTTATGGAAAACATAAAAAAATAAAACAATGCTAGATGCTGGACAGAAGAAAACAACAAAAGCACTACAAAAACTTAAAAGGGCATTTCACAAAAAACACTCACATAAATGAGTTTGAATATGGCCACCAGTGATGTCATCGGGGACATTGAATCCTTGTGCTGTGTTAATTACAGCTCCATGAAATTATGTAGATGATAGAAAATAGCAATACTGTGTCTTACAGGGACTGCTACCTTATCGTTTCAGTGAGCTGCAATTAACACAAAACAAGGATGCAACGTCCCCGATGACACCACTGGTGGCCATATTCAAGCCTATTTATAATACCCTCAATAACTGTCAAACTAACTGAATGTGTGCAAAACTATTTCAAGTTTTTTGGATATGTGTGTGAGATTATGTGCAAAATAAATCAGCATTGTTTTTTGGTGAAGTGCCCCTTTAAAAATAGAGTCCACCCACCAGATAACGCTCACATGAGCATTTATTTGTATTACCACCATACTCTTAACATGACATGTGGTGGTAATACAAATACATATTCATAACCGGCCTACTGTCTTGATAGAGACTGTCTGTCATTATCAGTGTGGAGCTGTTCACAATGAGTCGTTCTTCACCGAGATGACAGCTGTCACTCCTGGTTGACGTAACCTCGATCACAATTGCTCCTTTAAATGGGAGAATGTTTGAAATGGACTTAGTTGTCTGGTCCTACTCTACACACAGCGTTAAATTGGCACTTCACAAAAAAAAAAAAATGCTGATTTATTTTGCGCATAATCTCACACACATCCAAAAAATCTCTAAACAGTTTAACACATATTAATTTAGTTTTCACAGGAATTATGTCCACCAGTGATGTCATCAGGGACATTGAATGTTGTGTTAAATACACAACCATGAAATGATAAAGTAGCAGTCCCTATAAGACAAGGTATTGTTATTTGTTTAATCTACATACTTTCATTGAGCTGTAATTAACACAACACAAGGCTGCAATCAGTTGTGACATCAGTTGTGACCATATTTCAAATATATTCACTCTCAATAACTGTCAAACTAAATGAACATGTGCAAAATGCTTTTGGATGTGTGTGAGATTACGTGCAAAATAAATCAGCTTTGGTTTTCTGGTGAAGTGCCCCTTTAAGTCATGATATACAATAATGAAGTACTGTGTGGTATACTATGGACTATTTCATTATAGACAACATACTTTCAATGTTTTTTGTTTTGTGGTGATCTGTACTAGTAGGAGTACCAAATATACTATTTCAATATGATCTATGGTCGATTATTAGGGTTGACCAAAGACATTCTTAGTGGACTAATAGTCATGGCTTTGTCAGCTAATAGATTAGTCAATTTACAAATCGACAAATATGCAAAATTGTGAAAAGGAATAAAGGATCCTACATGTGATCCTGCAGAAGAACCATTTTAAATCTAGTGCTTACCAGAGACGTGCTCATCATTGTAAATCTAGTGCTTAACAGAGATGTGCGCATCATTTGAAATGTAGTACTTAACCCATTCACTACCACACTACATAAGGTTAACCCTTTCACTACCACACTACAGACGGTTACACTACAGACGGTTAACCTTATGTAGTGTGGTAGTGAAAGGGTTAACCCTTTGTCGCGTGGCAGTGAAAGGGTTAACCTCCTGTAGTGTCACAGTGAAAGGGTTAACCATTTGGTAGTGTGGTAGTGAAAAGGGTTAACGGAGATATAATTCAACATGGAGGAATTGGATGTGAATGTGTTGTTATCTGGTGAACTGTGCACACTGTGAGGCACACCATACAGATATAGACGCAGAGTATTGTGTAGTATCCTACAGAGCATTCCCAGACTAGAGTGTATTTCACTATGGAGATCTTTCTAATTATGTATTTATTTTTAAATACACCCTATTTACTTGTGTACGGTCATAGCACACAGAAAACTAACCATTGTGTTAGATACTCCCGGTTATGTCACAGTGGATTTGATTCTTTTTTTCCGAACCACATAGAACCCATCTTCTGCCAATCCTAAATGGAAGGGGAGGGCGTGGGGGCGGGGGCCGTGTCTTTCAGAGTGTTCGGTCCTCTCGATTGGTCTGGTCTTTTTCCCAGAAGCCCCGGAAAATAGAGCAGAAGGCACCGGTCGATTGGAAGGATAGTTAAGTGTGGATGCGTCACAGGTGTTTCTGAACCAACGTGGGATTCGTCTTGTAGGACGACTCGATGGTGACACTTACGGACGTCGACTTGGTTTCATTGGAAATTTATTCTGGGGAATGACTCATTCGTTTTGTGGTCGTGACGGTGGTTGGGTATATGTGAGTGTGAGTGTGTGTGTGTGTGTGAGTGTGTGTGGGTTGAATAACCTGAAAATGTAATGTGAATCCCGAATGCATCTCAGGCTTTTATGAATAAACGGATCATGTATTGTGTTTGTTGCCGGGCGGACGATGGCAGACGTTCAGGCGCGGGGTCCCAGGGGGTCTCCTGGTCGTCCTCCTCGACCCGACGAGGTTTTAGTTTTCAGGGCCGTTTTAGGAAGTTCACAGGAACAAATGCTAGAGTGGCAAAAAAAAAAAAAAAAAAACTTGAGTACAATTACATAATCATTGAATCATGCATTCCAAATGGCAGAGCGATATGGCTTATGACTACCCTGTGTATGTGTGTGTGTGTGTGTGTGTGTGTGTGTGTGTGTGTGTGTGTGTGTGTGTGTGTGTGTGTGTGTGTGTGTGTGTGTGTGTGTGTGTGTGTGTGTGTGTGTGTGTGTGTGTGTGTGTGTGTGCGTGCGCGTGCGTGCGTGCGTGCGTGCGTGTGTGTGCGTGCGTGTGTGTGTGCGTGTGTCTCTGGGTGTGTACATGTGGGCAAGTGTGTTTGTATGATTGCATTTTCAAGCCTGTATGTGTGTGTGTGTGTGTGTGTGTGTTTCAAATGTGCCCTACACACATAGTCAAATATACACCATTCGATGTCTGCGTCCGTCCCTGTGTGTGTTTACATGCCGTGCCTGAACCTCTCCCTGCAGAACCTCTGTTGTTGATGTAGACGCCAAACGGGGCGCGCCTGTACCCATCTAATGGATAAACTAATTACCCATGACCCCGCAGCAGGAGGGCATAGTGCGAGTGTACGTCCTGCAATGTGTGTGTGTGTGTGTGTGTGTGTATGAAACTGTACGTTCCTATGTGTGTGTGTGTGTGTGTGTGTGTGTGTGTGTGTGTGTGTGTGTGTGTGTGTGTGTGTGTGTGTGTGTGTGTGTGTGTGTGTGTGTGTGTGTGTGTGTGTGTGTGTGTGTGTGTGAAACTCTGTACGTTCCTATGTGTGTGTGTGTGTCTTGTGTGTCTGTGAGACAGGGGGGGGGGCACTCACTGGTCACATAATGCTTTTAATCAGCCAATGGGTTCGCTCGGCCTCTGTGCTCAGGGAAGGTGGCGATGGAAGGACATTTATTTGCTTCCCCGGATCATCCCTCCCGATAGCTCACCGCTCACGTCCTGTGTGACTCATTAGTCCCACTATAACCCACCATCAATTATTGGTTATTATATGTGAGGGATTTGTTGTGTGGTTTCTGGAACCCGAGCCCTGTTTCCCACCTACCCACACGGTGGTATCGATCGGTGGAGTCGTTTCTCAGCACAGGCCGTGCTGTTCCACACGTCAGCTCTGGATAGTTAGCCACAAGCTAATGCAAAGTCAATGTGGCGGAGCTCCTTCTTGTACGAACCGACCGTTAGCTTCATTCGGCGTGTAGTACTTTTTCTTTCTTTTTCTTTTTCTTTATTTCGCACCATTTCAGCAAAACAGTAAAAACATTGACCATGACAGAACGTGTATAAAGGTGCTGAGTAGAGGCAAGAGACCCAGATGGGCCTATACGCCGGCCTCAACTCATAAAATCATTGGATTAAAAAAAACACAAAAACAAAAGTAAAATGAAATAAGTTCATATTTTTTTTTCATAATATTGAGATAATAATAGATAATAATAATAACAATAATAATAATCAAAGTAATAATAATAATCAAAGTAATAATAATAATAATAATAATAATAATAATAATAATAATAATAATAATAATAATAATAATAATAATAATAATAATAATAATAATAATAATAATAATAATAATAACAAAAACAACAACATTAATAATTAGTCTAAACAAATTAACATGAAACTGTAAAACAAAGTGACATTAATGGTTTCATGAGATTGAAGATATTCATTTAACAATGTATATTTAAGCTTGGATTTGAGTGATGAAATAGATGAGCACATTTTTATTATGGAGGGTTTTGAATTCCAAATAGTATAGGACCTCTAAATCTTATACTGAACTGACCTAATGTTGTGCGGAAGAAATTACGATGAATATTGTTTGATTGCCTTGTTGGATATGAACGAATACTGGAGCTTGATATGAAAAAATTATGGAAAACAATAGGAAATAAATCTATATTAAAAGTGCAGTTAAACATAAAAATACATATCTTGACCCCATTGACTTTGTATTAGTTTGTGGCTAACTAGCCGGAGCCGGCATGCAGACCGGTGTGGCTTGTCCCGAGCAGGGAGTCTCTACCGATCAACAATATTGATTAGAATGTTTTGGGAAATGGACTTATTTGCCAACTTGGAGGAGATTGATAAGATAAGATAAAATAAGATATTCTTTTATTGATCCCCTTGGGGAAATTCAGGCATCATAGCAGCATGGGTGATGGGGGGGGGTACAGGTAGTAAAAACAACACAAGCAGTGTAAACAAATAAGACAATATAATTTACTATCTAACTAACTGAAACAGTATTCACAGTGTCACATAAGGTGCAGTATCAAATTCAAGTTTCTTTATTAGTTGTCATACAGAAGTACAGAATACTTTTATATAAAATGCTCCTTTCTGTTTTGATCCAGAGATTGTGCTAGATAAAAACAGATAAGTATAAAATAAGTATAGTAAGTATAAAATAGAAGTCAAGTATGTAGACAAAAGTGTTCAATATATATTATACATACAATGTACAATGCAGAGTAGAAAAGTAACTGAGTTACAATACAATACTATATACTATACAGTACAAGGCAGAAATGGGATGAGGTACAATTTAGGTACAATTTACAGTAAGGTGTAATGAGGTATGGGTTGTAGTGCAAATTCTTTGCCAATAAATATAAAGTGTGTTTCGGTGTTCTAAAGTGGGTAAAGTGGGTGCAGCAGTGAGTTGTTTGTTTAAAGTGAGTGTATGCGTGTGGATGTGTGTGCTGTGTGTGCATTTGATGGTTGTTACATAGTGTTATTGTCAGTGTTATTGTCAGTATGAATTGAAGGAACATATATGAATTATGCATTTCTGTGCGTCAGTATTGGAGTTTGTGTTTCTTCACTGTTGACAGAGCTAAGCTGGCTGCCTGCTTTCAGTCTTTGCGCTGATCTCGGCTAGCGTGCGCCCAGACCTCCCTCTGGGGCTACGGTGATCTAGGGTGACAGTGTCTCAGGAGGTAGAGCGGTCGTCAGGTAGTCGGAAGGTTCCCCGGTTCGATTCCCGCTCCTCCCGGGCAGCATGTCGATGTGTCCTTGAGCAAGACACTTAACCCCTAATTGCTCCCGATGTGCAGGTTGGCACCTTGCATGGCATGCCTCCGCCGTCGGTGTGTTAATGTGTGAAATAATGGGTAAAATGTGAGGGACAGAATTGTAAAGCGCTTTGGATAAACGCGCTATATAAATGCAGCCATTTACCATTTACTAGACACACAGAGATGCAACCAATATCAATCTCTTTGTCTGACTCTGTGGAATATGGCAAATACGTGTATTTCTCTAA
The DNA here is from genome assembly GCF_963971535.1 of Notolepis coatsorum. NCBI lineage: Eukaryota > Metazoa > Chordata > Actinopteri > Aulopiformes > Paralepididae > Notolepis > Notolepis coatsorum. Next base: position 45,738,289 of record NC_140165.1, read on the forward strand.
ATGTTGGGAGTGTTCCTTTAAATAGGGAATAGGGCTAGGGTTCCAAAACCCAGAACTACCCCCTTAAATTCTGTATGAAGAACTCTTTCCACTTTTAGAGTGCTACAGATAGCCCTTGTAGACAGAAACCAACCCCAACCTGTGTCCTATCCTGCATCACCATCGAGGAATTGTCCCAAACAATCCTTCATTGTGAGAGTGCAGCAGCAACAATAATAATAATAATAATAATAATAATAATAATAATAATAATAATAATAATAATAATAATAATAATAATAATAATAATAATAATAATAATAATAATAATAATAATAATAATAATAATAATAATAATAATAATAATAATAATAATAATAATAATAATAATAATAATAATAATAATAATAATAATAATAATAATAATAATAATAATAATAATAATAATAATAATAATAATAATAATAATAATAATAATAATAATAATAATAATAATAATAATAATAATAATAATAATAATAATAATAATAATAATAATAATAATAATAATAATAATAATAATAGATTGAATTTGTAATGCACTTTTTGTTCGCTGGGATCCCAAAGTGCTACACTACAGGGTTAAAACATAGTTAAAAAAATTAAATAGTTATTAGTAAAACAAATAAAATACAGAATAAAAATAAGATAGAATAAATAGAACATAGTTAATAAAAAACATAGTATAAACAGAAAATAAAATAAAAACGTCCGCAGCCAGCACAAGAAAATAAAAATAAAAAGCTAACAGTCAAAGGCCTTTTTGAACAGATAGGTTTTCAGGCCTGCTTTAAAAGAGTCCAGGCTCTGTGGTGCCCTCAGCTGGATGGGGAGGCTGTTCCACAGGCGTGGTGCAGCCGTGCAGAAGGCTCGGTCACCCATGGTGCAGAGCCGGGTATTGGGGACCTGAAGGAGCAGGCTACCTGCAGATCTGAGGGTGCGGGTGGAGGATTGTGGAGTGATGAGTTCCTGAAGGTAGAGAGGTGCGTGAGGGACAGTGATATAAAAGGGATATTAAAAAAAAAAAAGGATTTCTATTTTTGCCCGGTAGAAAGATTCTATTGGCGTTGAAATGTCTTCAAGTGTGTTGCCCCACCCCTTTTCCAAAAGCAAACCAGCCGGTATCTTCGGGATCTGACAAGGGGGTGCTGCAATGCAGTGGAGGGTGCAGGCGATGGAGGGAGGGAGGGAGGGAGGGAGGAGAAGAGAAAGGCTGTTTGGAAGTGTCCAATATCCGTACTTTCATAGTAGCGACTTATAACTTGCATTTTGGTGTGTATCCACTTGAATGGAATGGTTGATGTGGACTAGTGTTCCCTGGACCCTGACTTTTTAGTGGTACATCCTCCAGCGGACTGGGGAGGGTGGGGGGTTGACTCATTGACTCCTTGAAAGTGGTCGGATACAACCTGTTCTGGTGACAGAGCTGCTTCTAACTCGACCAGTAAAAGCGATACGAAAAGGGCTTTATTATTATTATTATTATTATTATTATTATTATTATTATTATTATTATTATTATTATTATTATTATTATTATTATTATTATTATTATTATTATTATTATTATTATTATTATTATTATTATTATGCGTCATCCATGGATATGGATGGAGATGAACGATTTATGGAGTCAAAGAGTACATTCTATGGCATTTTTTACTCTTCATGGTCACTCAACCCTGACCCCCCCCCCCCCCCCCCCCGCCCAAACCCTGCCGACACTGTAGGGGTCGAGGGTTTGACTCTTTTTGGGTAGAATCTCACCCGCGAAACTCTTAACCGGGGCTAAGGGCGAAAATGGGTGCAAAATATGCCCCCTGAAATTAAAGATTAAAAACAAATGGAAAAGATGGTCTCTTGTATTGTACAGTGTTACATACATTAAAGTGAGGGATAGTCTCTTTTATTTTCACACGAGACACAAGCAATCAGCTTTAAGTGCTCAGAAATTGCTCCACCAAATCTGTGTAGAAAGACAGGAGGGAAAAAGGCCTGTAAAAGGAGCAGGTGATTTCACACTCCGGTCACAGGGTGTTGGCCTCACCATGGAGTCTCTTCTAAACCCATTTAAAAAAATTTATAGGTATCAATCTGAAAATGAGCCAGGTTCTCTCTTTTCTTTCTAATCCCAGAAAGGTGTTCCTTTTGGAGATAGCTGTACAAGGTTTCCATGTGTAATGAAGTAGGAGAAGCCCGTCGAAACGTACCTCCTCAGAAATAGCCGTACTTCTGACATGCTTTTGATCTGGCCTCGATAGAGGCCTCGCACAGAATGTTTATGTAGGTCCCTCTCTTCCAGGATGGCTGCCTGTAACTTAGCAACCGTTCTTTTACGTTTGCTTTGTTTGAAAACAACGGTTGTTTCATGAGAAATATATCAATAAAAACATAATCATATGGTGTCTTATTACTGGATCTTGTAAATTATATACAGTAGAATAGCAATATCATTTCCCACTGTTTTACCTACTCTACCACTGCACAGAAATGAGCCATTTTCTCTTGAAAGGTTGTTACCAATGGTTACAGGCATCCTGGAAGAAAGAGAACGACACAAACATTACATGCATGCCTCCATCGGTAGCCTGCCTTTCATCATGACAAGCACAGGGCTAGAGCAGCCTTGAGACTGGCCAGATAGTCTCACCTGCAGTATGACAACTGCAGTTCTTGTTAGCGTGAATGATACGTTAGACGAGCAGTATGTAGGCTACACGTGGTGGTGTAGTGCTGGTAAAGGAGGCGGCAGGCATCGTAAGACTCTGTCCACGTTGCGTTCAACACGCATATTCTCTGCATTTGACACTATTTACTGTCTTGTCAGTCACCCGAGGTGAACACTCTGAAGACCTGAAGGCCTGACTTTCACTTCGGCATAACCTGAGCGGGGTTCCTATTCTTTTTTCTTATTCTATTTATTTTTGGGCTTTTTCTGTATTTTTCACCCATCCCAATTTCGAAGTAATAATTCTGACGCAGATCGGATCCCGCGGATTGACGGACGCTCAGAAATCGCACATTTGATACAATCCCTGTCATGTGGCAGACGTCTGTCTGGGATGAGTCATGAGCGTGGCCCGCAGTGCAGCGGGCACGTGTGGGAAGCAACGCTTCTCTTCTGTGACCTCCGCCACCCATTATGTCTCTGTTACATGTCGAGGCTAATTAGTGGCGATAGCGCAGTCGTCTCTATGTTCTCCCTGACAAAAAAAGAGGTGTGCACTTTATGGCGTGTCCTTGCCGCACCCCACTCCGCCCGGAGTGGCCTCCTCTTTCCATGCCCCCCCCCCACCAGCCCGTTTGTCACCCGGCCTTCTGCGTCAATGTGAGCAATTGAGTTCAAGGAGATTTGGGTAATTGAGAGGGCAGAGACGGTAGCTGACAGGCACCGATGGCTCCGGTGATTGCTTTAATCAGAGTGGTTAATGAAATCCCTTCAGGCATGGTGAAAATGCTCAGAACTTTCATCAGCTTCTCCAACCCACCCTCCCTCCCTCCTCTCCCAAGCCCCTGTAATTACTGATCTGTTTAAAAAGAAAAGAAGAAAAAAAGGAAAAAAATCTGCATTATTTTTTCCTTTATCATCCTGGACACACTGTCGTTTGTTTACCCCCGTGCTTTCTGCAACATCGGCGTGGGCGTCGTGACGAATCGGAGCCGGGTGACATTCGATAGAAGTGATTCATGTCCAGAGAAGAGAACGTTTTCTGATTGCGACGTGTCACCAATGTGTCAGCAACGTGTCACTGACATATTTGAGGCAACAGTGCAGATCTGTTACCATTCCATTCCATTCCATTCCATGCATACCAATTACATTACAAATTTTTGTCGAAATGCGGTTTTGTCGTTTCGGGCGATCAAGGGGCTCGATCAAAGTCAAACCTGCAATGTTTTAAGTCCTGCCCGTGTTTACATCAGACAAATGAAAGGCGCGCGACTCATGAATATTCACAAGCTTCCAGTCAAGAGTGAAATAAACATGAATTTTAACCCTCATTTAGTCGGGCGGGTTGATTAAAAGCTAAAGTTGTGTTTACAGCAACGGCCAGGGAGAGGAAGCTGTGGAGATGCGCACACACACACACACATACACACACAGACACACACACACACACACGCACGCACGCACACGCACGCATGCACACACACACACACACACACACACAGACACACACACGCGCACACGCACACGCACGCATGCACGCGCGCGCGTGTGGGAGTGCCTTGCTCAAGGGTATTTGGAATTTGGAAGTGGGAGAATGCGTGTCTTCTCATTTGCTTCCTCCGCACACAACTGGTCTGGCCATTTGAACTAGACAACCTTCCGGGTGACAACCTTCTGGTGAGCTACCAGGCCTCCGCACCCCTGCTGTGCTGCAGTGTCGAATCGCAATAACATTGACTTTATCGTGGTCAATTGTTAATGAGTAGCTATAGCTAGAGGGCCCGTATAATATTCAAGGAATACTGTCTTAAATGAGGTGGAGTAAGAGTGCGGCCTATACCCTCGGCAAGGCCTCTGCAAGGCTGAGGCAAATTTAATCGAGTTCAAAGACATTTTCATTCACTCAAATTGATGCACTTAGGTTATGATACAAGCGGGATCAACTGGCCGCTAAATATAGTTATACATGTATTTGGGGGGGGGGACTGTAAATTCAATTGTTTATGTTTGAATTGTTGAAGACATACATAAATTCAAGAATCTGTTGTTGAATTCTCATAATCCATAGTGAATCCATTCTGCCTCACAATGTGTCAATTCATGATGCTGGTGATGAAGGAAATGGTAAAATATGATAATGGCTGAATTATCACTGGAATCATGATGAAAGCCGTTGTTGATATATTGATGTTGCTGTCGTCTTGTCAGATTTTGATCATCCATAATTATGTCTGACAGAAGCCATGTTGTTGTTGTTTTCCAAAAAGAGATTCCTCCCTTTGCCTCTGTTTAATTAGAGCCTTCAGATGAAGAATCGATACAAGTCTAAATGTTATGATTTTTTTTTAAAGCCAGCGTACTCACTGCATATTAAACCTCTCAGGTTTAGCCGTCGTTAGGGATTTTCTTTTTGAAAATAATTCTAGAATGCTGTGGCTTTCCATGGCAAGCATTGTGTCATTGGCATTAGACTGTTCAGTTATCAAAATGCTATGTCCCATGTGAGATGGTACCTGAATGAAATATACTGTGTATATATATATATATATAGGAAATATATATGCAAAAAGGTATGAATGCTATACATCGGTGTGCAATATTTAACAGTGAGTGAACACAATAGTAAAATTGACAGTACGCGATGAGATTTGAAACCGTCATCTGAAAACTTAAATTAGACCTGTACGGTTCTTTGTCTGTCGGATTCATCTGCATCAGATTAGAAACCCATTATAACCTGAAGGGCAGAGTATAGTATATAGTATATATAGCCCGTCAGATTATTTGGAATTTGGGGCAACAGTGCAGATCTGTTACCATTCCATTACATTTACATTCTATTACACACCAATTACAAAATGGATGCCGACTTTGTATCATGTTTCAGTAATGTGTGTGTGCGTGTGTGCGTGTCTGTGTGTGCATGTGTGCGTGTCTGTGTGTGTGCGTGTGTGTGTGTGTGTGTGTATGTGTGTGTGTGTGTGTGTGTGTGTGTGTGTGTGTGTGTGTGTGTGTGTGTGTGTGTGTGTGTGTGTGTGTGTGTGTGTGTGTGTGTGTGTGTGTGTGTGTGTGTGTGTGTGTGTGTGTGTGTGTGGACATCGGGGTGTTTTGCCTTAACACATTGGGGACGAAGCACGATTCGATTCCATGCGTTGTGGACAGAATCACAGAGATATCCGTGGGAAGTTGTTATTGCTTTTATTCCATTTTAATAACCTGTTCAAGGTCACCGAGCGGCACTGCAGATCTTCCCTACTCTATGAATTCGACAATGTGCAATACCGGCCAGATCCTCTTAGGGGCGCTATCGCACTACTGCAATGTGCCCTGTGGGCGAACGGATCTGTCTCTTTGTTTTCTTTCAATGGAGTTTTCAGTTAGCAGGATTCTGGATCTGCAGCCTGTAGCTTGGATTACGTTTCAAATCGCAGATTTCACCATGCAATAAGGGGATTTATCATCAGCCAATGGACATATCGATCTACCAGATGGCGATCGATAACGGGGAAATGCTCGGGGGGATCCCACCGGCTCATGGTAAGATCTTTTTCACGTAAATTACAGCCCGATCAAAGCTTGCTATGATACCAGCGTATGTGGCTACTTAGACGAACACGGTTATTGGTAATCAGTAGTAATAAACAACGTCCCCCGCCCCCCCCCCCCCTCCCCTTTCATGCATACATGCTTTGGGATCGTCCGGATCATATGCAGTTTGAGTTATTTCTGTAGCATCTGTAAAACGGAAATGCCATTGGATATAACGTTAGCAGCTATTAGCTCTATAACTAGCCTTCCAGAAAATATACTAGCCCAAATCCGCTATGAAGCTTATATTCACGGCGCTATAAAATGAGAACCTATTGATGCATTTTTTTTTCTTTACGCCATTTTGAAGGGACGGTTTATGCACTCAATTGACAATGAGAATGGACAGATAGAAATACTATAAAGTATAGATTTAGCTGTACAAAAAGCCACACGTTTGTTTACAAAAGCTGGCCCTCAACCATTATATTAGACGGGCCCCAGTGGCCGCGAAAGTGTTAAGAGAGAGAGAGAGAGAGAGAGAGAGAGAGAGAGAGAGAGAGAGAGAGAGAGAGAGAGAGAGAGAGAGAGAGAGAGAGAGAGAGAGAGAGAGAAAGAGGGAGAAGTTTCGACAAGTTGGAGAGAGAGAGAGAGAGTTCCAGCGAGCTTGAGCGACCGCCAGGCACACGCCGTCTCATTTCCGCACACTGCTTTGCGTTCCATCAGCACAGCAGCGCCTGCGTTTCATCCCCCCCCCTCCTGTTTTTCTCTCCCTCTCTCTCTCACTCTCTGTTATTTTTGTTCCTTTCTTTTCTCGTCCTTTCTCTTCACCCCCCCTTCCCTCCCCCCACCGGCATGGTATTCATCAGGCTCTTTCTCTCCGTTTTGTTTGTTTGTTTACGGTGGCTGCACCCGTTGATCCCGGGCCGCGGTAACCCTGTGTCATTTGATAAATGGCAGCCATAGCATTACTGACTCCCCAGCCAGCCCGGTGACGCCCAGCCAAAAAAAAAAAGCCAACGGCTTGATGTATGGCTTCCTTCAGAGTGTCAAGTCATTTAGCTAGAGCGCCGCCCGCCACGTGCACGGTTCTTGTGTGTGCGTGGTTCTTGTGTGTGCGTGGTTCTTGTGTGTGCGTGGTTCCTGTGTGTGTGTGTGTGCGCAGCCCTGCCCCTGCCTCACTTGGGTGCGTCATCATGCCGCAGAATGAATGGAAAATCCATCTGTAAATCAATAGCCAATGTTACATGCACGATGCATAATGCTACAATACCTGGTTTATTGTCTCGGGGGAGGGGGGGGGGGGGTGGCGATACCGTTGGCTGGATTGACGACTGCTGACAGCTGTGGATCTGACGTGGAAGTTGTAGACCAAGGCCAGGCAGGGGACGAACCTGTCTTAAATATTTGAGCAATGGATTGTTTTTTTTTTTTTTGTCAATCGGAAACGCATGACTGACATATTTAATAATTGTCAAGGATGACGCGGCAAACTCGCAGGCTTGTTTCCATCATGCCTTGTTCAGACGGTGGCTAGACGGTGATGGTTTTCAGTGGCCTGTAAGTGCACGGCGGTGTTTGTCGTGGGGTAAGGACGAGGGAGACCTCAGCCTCCATCTCCCTTGCGTGTGAGGTGTGTGTGTGAGGCGGAGCGATGTCTCGTGATTGCAGGACAGTTTTGAGTTTTTTTTTTGTGTCCCTGAATTCTAAAGGGGGCACTTCACCAGTTTGCACATCATCTCACACATATCTAAAACAAAAAAGAAGAATAAAATGTATTTAGTTTGATTATTGAGAGTCTGAATATGGCCACCGGTGATGTCATGGGGGACACTGAATCCTTAATTACAGCTCCGTAGAAGAACGCAGTGGAGAAGAGATGGGTCTTGAGGCGGGATTGAAAATCTGCGAGGGACTCTGAGTCTCTAATAATGTCTTGTCAGGGGGGGGGGGGCAGTTCCAGCCTGGGAAGCTGCCCCGGAGAAGAGCTCTGTCCCCCAAAGCTGTGAGGGTTGGACATGGGGGAGGAGAGAAAGTCGGCAGGAAGGAGAGGAGCTCAGTGAGATATGGACAGTTGGTGAAGGGCTTTGTAAGTGAAGACCAGGATTTTGTGGTCAATGCTGTGGGAGACAGGAAGTCAAAGGAGGACCGGGGGGGGCGTCGTGATTTGGCACCGTGGGTTAGAAGTCAGGCAGATGCATTCTGAACCAGTTGGAGTCTGATGACGGAGCTGTGGCACTGATGCCATAGAGGAGCAAGGCAGTAGTCAAGACAGGAGGGGATGTAGGGTTTTTCAGCGGCGGGGTGTGCGAGGGAGATAACCACCTATAGTTCAAAATGGTGGATGTCTAATTTTGGAACGATGTCCTTCAAATAATGTGATCAAAGTCACCAACAACAGACTCAGTGGCAGGATTGCAGTAATAGGATTAAATGCTGACACAATAATCAGATTACAGATGTGTTCTGAAAAAGAAAGAAAAAAGGGGATTACTTGCTGGATTACTAAGAAAACACGTTTGAAGATTATACATGCAAATAGCAAGTGATACAATTCGAAATAATGGTTAATCATGTTTGTAGATGATAATGACAATACTGAAATTGTGATACATTTTCAATACAATTGAATTGGAATGAATTGGCCGTTTACTGTATAGCTTTATATTATGTCGATTTTAGAGCAAGAGAAATCCAAAAGCACCGTTCTGACTTGTCATAGATGGGTAAACACAGATGTAATAATAATAATAACTTTATTTGTATATGTAACCATAGAATGAGGAATTAGTTATTGGTTAAACTCATGTTGACCCATCTATGACAAAAAAGTCAAAATGGCTGCTGTGATAAGGGCCTATTGGCAAAATCCAATGGATTACATTTCATAATTACTATTTTAAACAGGCGATCAGTAATTTGTAATGGATTACATGGTGAAACTAACCCTCCCAACGCTGCTTGTTAGACGGTTATTCTCCTTGTCAACATCCTCGTACTTTGTCGACCCACTCTCCTCCTAAAGGTGCTGTAAGTGGTATTTTTTGGTTCAAATAACTGTTAAATAGCTCTACTGTTATGGTTTGTAACCGACCCCAATCGCACAACACAAGACAGGTATGATGGTTTGCCAAGAAACAGATATTTATTTAGAACAGGGAAAAAGGGCACTGTCCCTTTAAGGGAGAAAACACAAAACACTGGAATAACACAAGAGGGGAAGGTAAAGTGCCTTTAAGAGGCGGGCAGGAAAAGGGAACACTATGGGAAGGTAAGGGAACGCCTAGGGGAAGGTTAAGGGAACGCCTAGGGAACAGAGGAACTAGAGAACAGGAGAACTAGGGAAAGAGGACTAGGGACTAGGAGAACTAGGGATAGAGGACTAGGGACTAGGTGGAACTAGAAGGGGAGAACTTGGGACAGAGGGGACTGAGGCCCGCGGAGGCGGGCTGGGGAACAGGGAGGAACTGGGGACAGAGAACCGCGGAGGCGGGCTGGGGACAGGGAGGAACTGGGGACTGGTGGGAAAACATCTGGGCCGCTCTGCAGAACAGAGGAGAGGGTTAATATTCAAAGGGAACAAACAGAGCAGATGCAGAACAGTCCAAATAACAAAGTAACAAAGTAAATACTATCTTCGTGTGAACAAACACACAGTGGGAGATGAAATGTCCAAAATAATATCCACGAGAGAACAAAACAGAGTGGGAGATGAAATGTCCAAACTAATAACTAAGTGAGAACTAAAGGAGGCAATACGCTGGGTGAGTGACATCACAATCAAAACTCACCCAGGCGTATGCGTAATGGTGCAGGAACAGCAGCGGGACGAGGGCAAGGGGCATTACGCTGAGTGAGTGACATCACAATCAAAACTCACCCAGGCGTATGCGTAAAGGTACAGGGACAGCAGCGGGAACGGGGGCAAGAGGCATTACGCTGAGTGAGTGACATCACAATCAAAACTCACCCAGGCGTATGCGTAAAGGTACAGGGACAGCAGCGGGAACGGGGGCAAGGGCACTACGCTGAGTGAGTGACATCACAATCAAAACTCACCCAGGCGTATGCGTAAAGGTACAGGGACAGCAGCGGGAACGGGGGCAAGGGCACTACGCTGAGTGAGTGACATCACAATCAAAACTCACCCAGGCGTATGCGTAAAGGTACAGGGACAGCAGCGGGAACGGGGGCAAGGGCACTACGCTGGGTGAGTGACATCACAATCAAAACTCACCCAGGCGTAAGCGTAATGGTACAGGGACAGCAGCGGGGCGAGGGCATCGCCACCGGGTGGCTGGCTGTCCGAGCCGAGGGACAGAGTGCTGGAACAGTGGCGGTGGCGAGGGTGTCGTCCACCGGGTAGCCGACTGTCGGAGCCGAGGAACAGAGTGCGCGCCACACCTTGGTGTGCGCGTCGGAACAGTGGCGGTGGCGAGGGTGTCGTCCACCGGGTAGCCGCTGTCGGAGCCGAGGAACAGAGTGCGCGCCACACCTTGGTGTGCGCGTCGGAACAGTGGCGGTGGCGAGGGTGTCGTCCACCGGGTAGCCGCTGTCGGAGCCGAGGAACAGAGTGCGCGCCACACCTTGGTGTGCGCGTCGGAACAGTGGCGGTGGCGAGGGTGTCGTCCACCGGGTAGCCGCTGTCGGAGCCGAGGAACAGAGTGCGCGCCACACCTTGGTGTGCGCGTCGGAACCGAGAGACGCATCTGGTGCGTCTGCGTGGAGGAGTGTGCCAAGCAGGAAGGTCTGGAAGATGCGCGTCGGCGCGCTGAGGTCTGGAGAGCGTGCCAAGCTCGAAGGTCTGGAAGATGCGCGTCTGTGCGCTGGTACGGAGGAGCGTGCCAAGCTCGAAGGTCTGGAAGATGCGCGTCTGTGCGCTGGTACGGAGGAGCGTGCCAAGCTCGAAGGTCTGGAAGATGCGCGTCTGTGCGCTGGTACGGAGGAGCGTGCCAAGCTCGAAGGTCTGAAGTGGAACACTGGAATACCTCCCGTAGAGGATTAGAGAGCGCAGTACAGTGTCTCCCTCCAGGCAAACGGCGGCAGGTGGCGAAGGCTTGAGCGCATCTGGCGCGCTGGTCTGGAGTGGAACACTGGAATACCTCCCGTAGAGAATTAGAGAGCGCAGTACAATGTCTCCCTCCAGGCAAACGGCGACAGGTGGCCAAAGCCCTTGAAGATGCGCGTTGCGCGCTGGTGACTGGAGAGCGTGCCAAGCCCTTGCAGATGCGCGTTGCGCGCTGGTGACTGGAGAGCGTGCCAAGCCCGAGGGTCCGGGAGAAGCGCGTTGGTCTAGATGTGCGTCAGGACGAACAGCTGCGCTGGGGTCTGCAGTGGAACGCTGGGGTGCCTCCCGTGGAAGTTACAGGGAGCGCAGAACAGTCTCCTCCACAGGCTACGGCGACAGCAGACGAAGGCTGGAGCAAACATCTCAAGGCTGGAGAGATCCATCTTACAGCATTGGTAGACCAGAGGATCTCCCGAAAGAGTCTAGATGTTAGAGAATATGACTCAGCATGAATACAACACGACCCCACGCCGAAACGAGGGGAAGAGCCCTGGTATTTAAAGCCCACAGGGGAACTAATTAGCCTGCCACCACAGGTGCGAGAGGTAATTGATAATAGTCCAGGAGTGGCCACTGAGAGTAAACGAGAGTAAAGAACGAGAGGGTGGGGGCTAGAGAGAGTGAGTGAGAAGGGAATTTCTAACAGTAGGCTTTAAAGAAACAGAGAAAAGGTGGTGAGCAGCGGGCAAAACCTCACAGTACCCCCCCCTCAACGGGAGCCACCCGGCGACCCAAAACAAATACAGACAGAGTGGCAGGGGGCAAAACAAGAGGTACTGGCCAAGCCAGCAGGGGAAGCCACCACAAGAGTGGGGCTAGCAAAAGAAACAGGGTCGCCGAGGTGTAACTAGGGTAGCAGAGGGGCAACTGGTCTAGGGGAACTGGGTCTAGAGAACTAGTCTAGCGAACTGGGCAAGAGAACTGGTCTAGAGAACTGGTTTAGGGAACTGGTCTAGAGAACTGGTCTAGAGCAACTGGTCTAGAGGAACTGAGGGGCAAGCAGGGTAGCTAAGGGGTAACCATGGAAGCACCGGGAAAGGGCTAGCAGAGGGAAGGTTAGCTGCCAGGGCACTGATAGCTACAGGGCCTATGCTAGCTGTACTGCTACATCAACATAGAGGCTGCGCAAGCTGCCGGAGCCAGGCTAGCAGAGGGAAAGGGTAGCTGCCAGGGCACTGATAGCTACAGGGCCTATGCTAGCTGTACTGCTACATCAACATAGAGGCTGCGCTAGCTGCCGGAGCTAGGCTGGCAGACAGGGCTGGACCAGCATGAGAGCACAAGCTAGCTGGAAGGACAGTCCTAGCTGTGTGAGAAAAAACTGACCTTGCTAGCTGAAAGGGCAGTCCTAGCAGTGGGATAAACTACACAAAAAAGTGGAGGCCATGCAGAGGGACCGGGTTAGCTGCTTGGGCCTGGCTAGCTACAGGGCCCATGCCAGCTGCAAGGCTGCATTAACATAGAGGCTGTGCTAACAGCCGGGGCCAAGCTAGCAGACCGGGGCCATGCAGAGGGAAACTGGGTTAGCCGCCAGGGCATGGCTAGCTACAGGGCCTATGCCAGCAGCAAGGGCTGCATAAACATAGAGGCTGTGCTAGCAGCCGGGGCTAAGCTAGCAGACAGGGGCTCTGCTGAGGGACTGGGTTAGCTGCCAGGGCATGGCTAGCTACAGGGGGGTCAAACAGGGCAAAAACGGGAAGCAAACAGGGGAGCTAACCGGGGAGACTAACAAGCTAAACAGGGGAGTAACAGGCTAACAAGGGAGCTAAACAGGACTAACAGGGAAGCTAAACTGGGCTAACAGGGAAGCTAACAGGGCTAACAGGGGAGCTAGAGGGGAGACTAACAAGCTAACAGGGGAGCTAACAGGGCTAACAGGGGAGCTAGAGGGAACAAGAAAAAAAAAGGGCAAACTCAACATACACCGTCTGTGCTGGCTGGGGTCGTCGATTTGGTGGGGTCGTACTGTTATGGTTTGTAACCGACCCCAATCGCACAACACAAGACAGGTATGATGGTTTGCCAAGAAACAGATATTTATTTAGAACAGGGAAAAAGGGCACTGTCCCTTTAAGGGAGAAAACACAAAACACTGGAATAACACAAGAGGGGAAGGTAAAGTGCCTTTAAGAGGCGGGCAGGAAAAGGGAACACTATGGGAAGGTAAGGGAACGCCTAGGGGAAGGTTAAGGGAACGCCTAGGGAACAGAGGAACTAGAGAACAGGAGAACTAGGGAAAGAGGACTAGGGACTAGGAGAACTAGGGATATAGGACTAGGGACTAGGTGGAACTAGAAGGGGAGAACTTGGGACAGAGGGGACTGAGGCCCGCGGAGGCGGGCTGGGGAACAGGGAGGAACTGGGGACAGAGAACCGCGGAGGCGGGCTGGGGACAGGGAGGAACTGGGGACTGGTGGGAAAACATCTGGGCCGCTCTGCAGAACAGAGGAGAGGGTTAATATTCAAAGGGAACAAACAGAGCAGATGCAGAACAGTCCAAATAACAAAGTAACAAAGTAAATACTATCTTCGTGTGAACAAACACACAGTGGGAGATGAAATGTCCAAAATAATATCCACGAGAGAACAAAACAGAGTGGGAGATGAAATGTCCAAACTAATAACTAAGTGAGAACTAAAGGAGGCAATACGCTGGGTGAGTGACATCACAATCAAAACTCACCCAGGCGTATGCGTAATGGTGCAGGAACAGCAGCGGGACGAGGGCAAGGGGCATTACGCTGAGTGAGTGACATCACAATCAAAACTCACCCAGGCGTATGCGTAAAGGTACAGGGACAGCAGCGGGAACGGGGGCAAGAGGCATTACGCTGAGTGAGTGACATCACAATCAAAACTCACCCAGGCGTATGCGTAAAGGTACAGGGACAGCAGCGGGAACGGGGGCAAGGGCACTACGCTGAGTGAGTGACATCACAATCAAAACTCACCCAGGCGTATGCGTAAAGGTACAGGGACAGCAGCGGGAACGGGGGCAAGGGCACTACGCTGAGTGAGTGACATCACAATCAAAACTCACCCAGGCGTATGCGTAAAGGTACAGGGACAGCAGCGGGAACGGGGGCAAGGGCACTACGCTGGGTGAGTGACATCACAATCAAAACTCACCCAGGCGTAAGCGTAATGGTACAGGGACAGCAGCGGGGCGAGGGCATCGCCACCGGGTGGCTGGCTGTCCGAGCCGAGGGACAGAGTGCTGGAACAGTGGCGGTGGCGAGGGTGTCGTCCACCGGGTAGCCGACTGTCGGAGCCGAGGAACAGAGTGCGCGCCACACCTTGGTGTGCGCGTCGGAACAGTGGCGGTGGCGAGGGTGTCGTCCACCGGGTAGCCGCTGTCGGAGCCGAGGAACAGAGTGCGCGCCACACCTTGGTGTGCGCGTCGGAACAGTGGCGGTGGCGAGGGTGTCGTCCACCGGGTAGCCGCTGTCGGAGCCGAGGAACAGAGTGCGCGCCACACCTTTGTGTGCGCGTCGGAACAGTGGCGGTGGCGAGGGTGTCGTCCACCGGGTAGCCGCTGTCGGAGCCGAGGAACAGAGTGCGCGCCACACCTTGGTGTGCGCGTCGGAACCGAGAGACGCATCTGGTGCGTCTGCGTGGAGGAGTGTGCCAAGCAGGAAGGTCTGGAAGATGCGCGTCGGCGCGCTGAGGTCTGGAGAGCGTGCCAAGCTCGAAGGTCTGGAAGATGCGCGTCTGTGCGCTGCTACGGAGGAGCGTGCCAAGCTCGAAGGTCTGGAAGATGCGCGTCTGTGCGCTGGTACGGAGGAGCGTGCCAAGCTCGAAGGTCTGGAAGATGCGCGTCTGTGCGCTGGTACGGAGGAGCGTGCCAAGCTCGAAGGTCTGAAGTGGAACACTGGAATACCTCCCGTAGAGGATTAGAGAGCGCAGTACAGTGTCTCCCTCCAGGCAAACGGCGGCAGGTGGCGAAGGCTTGAGCGCATCTGGCGCGCTGGTCTGGAGTGGAACACTGGAATACCTCCCGTAGAGAATTAGAGAGCGCAGTACAATGTCTCCCTCCAGGCAAACGGCGACAGGTGGCCAAAGCCCTTGAAGATGCGCGTTGCGCGCTGGTGACTGGAGAACGTGCCAAGCCCTTGCAGATGCGCGTTGCGCGCTGGTGACTGGAGAGCGTGCCAAGCCCGAGGGTCCGGGAGAAGCGCGTTGGTCTAGATGTGCGTCAGGACGAACAGCTGCGCTGGGGTCTGCAGTGGAACGCTGGGGTGCCTCCCGTGGAAGTTACAGGGAGCGCAGAACAGTCTCCTCCACAGGCTACGGCGACAGCAGACGAAGGCTGGAGCAAACATCTCAAGGCTGGAGAGATCCATCTTACAGCATTGGTAGACCAGAGGATCTCCCGAAAGAGTCTAGATGTTAGAGAATATGACTCAGCATGAATACAACACGACCCCACGCCGAAACGAGGGGAAGAGCCCTGGTATTTAAAGCCCACAGGGGAACTAATTAGCCTGCCACCACAGGTGCGAGAGGTAATTGATAATAGTCCAGGAGTGGCCACTGAGAGTAAACGAGAGTAAAGAACGAGAGGGTGGGGGCTAGAGAGAGTGAGTGAGAAGGGAATTTCTAACAGTAGGCTTTAAAGAAACAGAGAAAAGGTGGTGAGCAGCGGGCAAAACCTCACAGTACCCCCCCCTCAACGGGAGCCACCCGGCGACCCAAAACAAATACAGACAGAGTGGCAGGGGGCAAAACAAGAGGTACTGGCCAAGCCAGCAGGGGAAGCCACCACAAGAGTGGGGCTAGCAAAAGAAACAGGGTCGCCGAGGGGTAACTAGGGTAGCAGAGGGGCAACTGGTCTAGGGGAACTGGGTCTAGAGAACTAGTCTAGCGAACTGGGCAAGAGAACTGGTCTAGAGAACTGGTTTAGGGAACTGGTCTAGAGAACTGGTCTAGAGCAACTGGTCTAGAGGAACTGAGGGGCAAGCAGGGTAGCTAAGGGGTAACCATGGAAGCACCGGGAAAGGGCTAGCAGAGGGAAGGTTAGCTGCCAGGGCACTGATAGCTACAGGGCCTATGCTAGCTGTACTGCTACATCAACATAGAGGCTGCGCAAGCTGCCGGAGCCAGGCTAGCAGAGGGAAAGGGTAGCTGCCAGGGCACTGATAGCTACAGGGCCTATGCTAGCTGTACTGCTACATCAACATAGAGGCTGCGCTAGCTGCCGGAGCTAGGCTGGCAGACAGGGCTGGACCAGCATGAGAGCACAAGCTAGCTGGAAGGACAGTCCTAGCTGTGTGAGAAAAAACTGACCTTGCTAGCTGAAAGGGCAGTCCTAGCAGTGGGATAAACTACACAAAAAAGTGGAGGCCATGCAGAGGGACCGGGTTAGCTGCTTGGGCCTGGCTAGCTACAGGGCCCATGCCAGCTGCAAGGCTGCATTAACATAGAGGCTGTGCTAACAGCCGGGGCCAAGCTAGCAGACCGGGGCCATGCAGAGGGAAACTGGGTTAGCCGCCAGGGCATGGCTAGCTACAGGGCCTATGCCAGCAGCAAGGGCTGCATAAACATAGAGGCTGTGCTAGCAGCCGGGGCTAAGCTAGCAGACAGGGGCTCTGCTGAGGGACTGGGTTAGCTGCCAGGGCATGGCTAGCTACAGGGGGGTCAAACAGGGCAAAAACGGGAAGCAAACAGGGGAGCTAACCGGGGAGACTAACAAGCTAAACAGGGGAGTAACAAGCTAACAAGGGAGCTAAACAGGACTAACAGGGAAGCTAAACTGGGCTAACAGGGAAGCTAACAGGGCTAACAGGGGAGCTAGAGGGGAGACTAACAAGCTAACAGGGGAGCTAACAGGGCTAACAGGGGAGCTAGAGGGAACAAGAAAAAAAAAGGGCAAACTCAACATACACCGTCTGTGCTGGCTGGGGTCGTCGATTTGGTGGGGTCGTACTGTTATGGTTTGTAACCGACCCCAATCGCACAACACAAGACAGGTATGATGGTTTGCCAAGAAACAGATATTTATTTAGAACAGGGAAAAAGGGCACTGTCCCTTTAAGGGAGAAAACACAAAACACTGGAATAACACAAGAGGGGAAGGTAAAGTGCCTTTAAGAGGCGGGCAGGAAAAGGGAACACTATGGGAAGGTAAGGGAACGCCTAGGGGAAGGTTAAGGGAACGCCTAGGGAACAGAGGAACTAGAGAACAGGAGAACTAGGGAAAGAGGACTAGGGACTAGGAGAACTAGGGATAGAGGACTAGGGACTAGGTGGAACTAGAAGGGGAGAACTTGGGACAGAGGGGACTGAGGCCCGCGGAGGCGGGCTGGGGAACAGGGAGGAACTGGGGACAGAGAACCGCGGAGGCGGGCTGGGGACAGGGAGGAACTGGGGACTGGTGGGAAAACATCTGGGCCGCTCTGCAGAACAGAGGAGAGGGTTAATATTCAAAGGGAACAAACAGAGCAGATGCAGAACAGTCCAAATAACAAAGTAACAAAGTAAATACTATCTTCGTGTGAACAAACACACAGTGGGAGATGAAATGTCCAAAATAATATCCACGAGAGAACAAAACAGAGTGGGAGATGAAATGTCCAAACTAATAACTAAGTGAGAACTAAAGGAGGCAATACGCTGGGTGAGTGACATCACAATCAAAACTCACCCAGGCGTATGCGTAATGGTGCAGGAACAGCAGCGGGACGAGGGCAAGGGGCATTACGCTGAGTGAGTGACATCACAATCAAAACTCACCCAGGCGTATGCGTAAAGGTACAGGGACAGCAGCGGGAACGGGGGCAAGAGGCATTACGCTGAGTGAGTGACATCACAATCAAAACTCACCCAGGCGTATGCGTAAAGGTACAGGGACAGCAGCGGGAACGGGGGCAAGGGCACTACGCTGAGTGAGTGACATCACAATCAAAACTCACCCAGGCGTATGCGTAAAGGTACAGGGACAGCAGCGGGAACGGGGGCAAGGGCACTACGCTGAGTGAGTGACATCACAATCAAAACTCACCCAGGCGTATGCGTAAAGGTACAGGGACAGCAGCGGGAACGGGGGCAAGGGCACTACGCTGGGTGAGTGACATCACAATCAAAACTCACCCAGGCGTAAGCGTAATGGTACAGGGACAGCAGCGGGGCGAGGGCATCGCCACCGGGTGGCTGGCTGTCCGAGCCGAGGGACAGAGTGCTGGAACAGTGGCGGTGGCGAGGGTGTCGTCCACCGGGTAGCCGACTGTCGGAGCCGAGGAACAGAGTGCGCGCCACACCTTGGTGTGC